>NC_142515.1:61615294-61923382 GCF_057876585.1 Rhinolophus sinicus | reverse complement strand
TGTAGTGGGGAGCATGGGCAGACAACCTGGATTCTGGAACTGCCTCCTTCATGACCTGCACCAGCTCCGTGACCTGTGGTAATTGCCTTGAGTGCTCTGTGCCTCGGTTTCTTTATGTGTAAAATGACAGTAATAATAGTACTTACTTCACAAGACAGTCGTGAGAATTAAATGAATAATAACATAATGCACTTAGAACAGTACCCAGGCCTTGGTAAGCACCCACGAAATAAATATTTATAAATACCACATCAGGTCAATTGCACAGATGTCCTGAAATACAAGAGAGCAATATGAGGCACTTCAAAGAATTTTGTTTGGCTGTTTTCCATGTCACCTTTTTATGTTAGCTGAGCTCTGGGTATGGTCTCTCATTTTTTTTGTTCCTTTTTAAGCAAGACACTAGATCGAATAGTACAAAGTAGTAGGCAATATATTGTCATTTGTAGCTCATTCCCAATGGTGACAGCAAAAGAAAGTTTTGCGAGGCACTGCCAGCTAAAACCTTGGACTATACTGGTAGACTTTTCCTTTGAATGATGGGAAATTCAAAATCAGGACCTAAGGTAAGGAAGCCATAGTTTTTGTTACTTATTTCCAGACGTGAACCTAAACAACACAGCTCCTGTTGTCTGGCCCCACCTGGAAGAGCCAGTATTGGAGGGAGAGTGCATTCTCCTCCCTAGGCTTCCGGGACAATTAGGTATGCTCAGGCGCTGGCAGCTGGCTCCACGCCTGACCTCGGACAAGACTGCTGGAGGCTCCAGCATTTGCATTTCCACTGTTTAAAAGCACTTGGCATTGGGTTTGCCATTCTGTATTTATAATGGTTCATTATTCGTGAAAGAAAACTGTGGGAAAACTACTAATTCTGTAAATCACTTTACTAGACTGCTTTTTTCCTACTTGTTTTTATTCTTTTTGTTGGTAATTATATGAGTAATACAATTCTAAGTTCTCTCTGTAAAAAGTATTTAAACAATACAGATAAAGACAATCACTTTTTAACTCAGCCAGGACATACAGTGGGGGGTAGGGCATAAGGTGTGAAGTAAGCACTTTATCTTGTTTCACATGGTTAGCAAATTGCCTTAATAAGTTATGAAATAGTCCATACTCTAGCCACTGATGTAAAATGCTTTCATCATTTTATATTGATTTCCTATATATAACAGGACTGTCTAGTTTCTCCTGTCCCACTAATCAACTTGTCTATTCTGCACTGTTTGCTACAGTTTATAATATATTTAATACCTTGGAAGGGAAGCCCTCCCAAGCCCTTTCTTCTTTTTCCTAATTATACTTGTTTCTGAACAAGAATCTGTGCACATCAGTTCAGAGTATAGAAAGGTGGTGGTGAAAACTGTTACTTCCCCACCTACTGCACTTCCCCAAGTTAACCGCTGGTACCAGAGGTTCTCTACTCACAGAAGGTGTGGACCTCTGTGTCTCATCCCCCAAATGATACTGTACTAAATAGACCAAAAAAATGAATTCCTAGAAGTAGAGTTTCTGGGTTAATGGGTATTTTTATTTTGGTAGATATTCCAAATTTCCCTGACAACCCCTAATTATTTTGTTGTCTTTTTTTTCCCTTGAGTATTGACTGTTGCTGACCCACTTTTTTAGGTGAACTTGAGTATTTTCTTTTAAAGTTCTTTTTTTATTATTATTAAAATGTATTGGGGGTGACCATGGTTATTAGTAAAATTACACAGGTTTTGAGTGTACAATTCTGTAATACATCATCTATATATTGTGTTCACCACCCAGAGTCCTCCTCCCAAGAAACAATGGTTAGATGCCCCGAAGTAAATGGCAATGCCGTAACCCGTATGCGTATTATTAGGCCTGAGGGCCTCTTCCATCCTTGTCTAGAGGAGTGCGAACATTCTCTCCTTTCTCACAACACTTAGAGTTCTTTTTAAAAAGTAGCATTTTATTGAATTTGTAGATTAGTTTCACAGAAGGATATCTTTACAACGTTGAGTCTTCCCATTCAAGAGCACCACAATGCCTCTTCCTATCTTAAGCTCTGTTTTGGTGACATGCTCCTCTTATAGTAGATTTCAAGACACTTAAGGAAGGATAGAGTGCACCCTGACTTAGTAGGGCTTAAATGTTTGTTGAAGGGATAATAGTTTTAAGCTAAACTATCTGTGCTTTTTGTGACACTGTTATTTGTACTTACCTGATGCTAAATTCCTAAACACCCTGTTTCTCCCATCGGAAAATATAGTCTATTTTTTCTAGGAAAGAAATCTGAAAAAGTGAGGCATGTCCCTACTGATGAAAGTGTACATTAAATACACACACTCCTAATGAGCATATTTTCGTTAAATGAGAATGTGTTTTGGCTTTAATCTTTCATTATATTGGTTCGTCATAGAAATTGTCCTTGACGTTTCATCTTTGAAGTTTTGTCTTTCTTTTGCAGGATATTAATGCCCATGCCTGTGTCACTGGTAAACCCATCAGTCAGGGTGGAATCCACGGAAGGATCTCTGCTACTGGCCGGGGAGTGTTCCACGGGATTGAAAACTTCATCAATGAAGCTTCCTACATGAGCATTTTAGGAATGACACCAGGGTTTGGAGATAAAACATTTGTTGTTCAGGTAAAAATTTTTGCTTTCTTAAAGAAAAATTGATATACGTAAAGTAAGTTTTTAAATGTTTTTAGATTTGTAATTTTAAAATCTTGATTCTTTTGAATCTCCTAAGTTTTAGAATGGTTGTTTTCAGAGTATTATATCCTTTATTGTTTGAACTTGGTAAAATTCATGTGACTAGAACCGATTTGAGTATCTCAGATACATACGAAACTATCAGCAACTTCTTTTGGTCAATATTTATATTAAAAGTGTATCCAGAAGGGGATGTCTGTTAAACTATTAGGGGCATACATAAAGGTTTGCACAGTGATCCAAATTTCAGCTTTCAGAAAGAATTGACATGGTATTTGATTATTTTACTTAGAGAAATTTAAATTGAGTGCTATTTTAAAATAGAATTCATATTCCTCCCATTTAATGACTTAATCTTTCTACGACCATTGCACATCTGGACTGACCTCGGTGGTATGGTTGACACCACTGCGATTTCTTTATAAACCAACATGGCTGCACCTAACTAAACTTCAGGACTCATTATTACGGAAAACAAAGGGTTGAGTTCCACATTTTCTTAAACATAGAAATTTATTGTTGAAGAGAAGCCATTTAGCCCATTGTTTCTTTTGGCAAATGGATTTTGAGAATTACTTCTAACAGAATGTCAGATGTATTGGTCAGAATATGACTCTTACAATCTATCTGTGCTAGGAGTTTGGCTTTATGTCGTGTAATTATTCTATACAGGGTTTTGGTAATGTGGGCCTGCACTCTATGAGATACTTGCATCGCTTTGGTGCTAAATGTGTTGGTGTTGGTGAATCTGATGGGAGCATATGGAATCCAGATGGTATTGACCCAAAGGAACTGGAAGACTACAAATTGGTATGTTAATCTAATATCTGAACAGTTTGACTACTCTGAATATTGTAAAGTGAAAATAAGTCTTATTGAACTATCTCCATTGCTTATTTTTTAAAATGTAACTTGAAGAGCTTTAAAGATAACTGAGTTTTCATATCATAAGCACTAAACATAATCATTTAAGCTCCGGTATAGTTGTTCATTCTGATTTTCAATCAATTGCAGCAACATGGATCAATCCTGGGCTTCCCCAAGGCAAAGCTTTATGAAGGGAACATCCTGGAGGCTGACTGTGACATACTGATCCCTGCTGCCAGCGAGAAGCAGCTGACCAAGTCCAATGCACCCAGAATCAAAGCCAGGGTGAGGGCAGAATGAAGACTGGGTTCAGCATTACCAATATGGTTAACAGCTTTATTGGGACATAATACACATACCATACAATTCACCTAAGTATATAATCTAAAAGCTTTTAGTATATTCACAGAGTTGTGTAACTATCACCATGGGTTTCCTCTTAAACCAAACTTCCAAAAAATAGTTATGGGAATTGAAAGGTAAAGAACAGTTTTGTGTACTTTATATAGAGCAAAATAACTTATTAATTTGATTTAAACTGGAATTATGCTTGTCACCACAACTCCCTGCCCATATATGCACATCTGCGCTCAGTGGAGGGGATTTAGTGGTGTTATTGGCATTTCTATATTTTCCTGACTTAAAGATCATTGCTGAGGGTGCCAATGGACCGACGACTCCAGAGGCTGACAAGATTTTCCTGGAGAGGAACATTATGGTTATTCCAGTAAGTCATCTGTGTTTGCCAGTTTTATATGTACTTGAAATCATAATTGTCTTCTGGAAGAAATTGGGGGGCGTGGGTATTGTTAGTTCCCAAGCTGTAGTGAATTCTTCACCTTTATTTTGTGTTTAAGAAAATTAAGTAGAAACATGGTTAGTATAATAAGCCAGTCAATTTTCACTTTAGCCTGAACATTTTCTTTCAACTACAAGCTATTTCTTGAATGTGTATTTAATATATTTAGCCTTAAGAACCCAATTATATAAATGTAGATTGTGCTAGAAATACTATTCTAACTTAAAGATTATTTTATGATTCCTAACCTTATGCTTTTCAAATGTCCCTGCTACTTTATTCAGAAAGCTGATATGAGGAATATGTGTTAGGTTTTCTAGTGAATAAGCATGGGATCTATACCAAAAGGTTACTGGAAATTGGAAGTTAGTGTGGACTTGTGATGCATTTTGAAGAACCCCCTTTGCTCAAAGCACTTAAAAAATTAAGTTTACCCGAAATAGACTGCCCTTAGGTGGTCAGAGAGGGAACACCATGGACAATCCAATCCAGTGGTTAATTGGCAAGCAATTTTGTCTGAAAACTTTATTGGTGGAGAAGAGGGTCTAACCAAAGTTGATCAAATACTTGATTAATAAACCAAGAATTTGTTATATTCTAAATATTTTATAATTTATCATAAACCAAAAAATAATTTTTTCTTCCAAATGGAAAAAAACCTCAGATGGATTGGGAAGAGGGGTTGTTAAATTTAAGTGTGACATTCCTGATACTGTCTAAGATATGTTTGGGAAGTTTGAAGCTTAATCTGCTTTGATATTAAAATTGAGCTCTTAGGTTTATTGTAAGTTTTTATTGAAACCATTGTCTTCTCATTTCTTTGGTGTCTTCCTGTTGCATTTTTGTATATAGGATCTCTACTTGAATGCTGGAGGAGTGACAGTATCTTACTTTGAGTGGCTGAAGAACCTAAATCATGTCAGCTATGGCCGTTTGACCTTCAAATATGAAAGGGATTCTAACTACCACTTGCTCAGTAAGTTCTGATGATCTTGTTCTCCAAAAATAATCTTTTGGGCCAGGTAGGAGGCTGGAAAAAGCTTGCACTTATGAGAACTAGTTTCCTTTTCGTAATTCTAAAGAATTTAAATTAAGTTCAGAACAGAAAACTATATTATCCTGTCTTATGAGTCTTAGACCATAAATATACAATTTTTTTTATGGGTAACATATTAGCTCTCTCAAATATATTTTTATATTCCAATGTGTGTTCTGTGATGCAATGTTCCCAGAACATAACCTACACATTACTAATAGAAAGAGTATCATTTTAAACCGGGAACTCCTATTGATACGCATCCATTTCTACTTCTGCTTGCTCTTAATAAAGACCTATTTAGTGTCAAGAATGTTTCCAGTCTTCTAATGAGAATACTGTTTTTCTCTGACTAGAGTAGGCTCCAGAGTTAACAGAATTTTCATCAAGCTGAAATAAGACCAAGACCTCCAACTGAGCTTCCCTACTCAGACCACTCAGATTTGGGTGAAGTGATCCATGTATTTCCGTTTCTTTTTCCCTCAGCATTTTCTTTTTTTTAAGAGCCAAGGAAAAACCCTGGTAATGGGTGTTATGGAAACAGAGCAGTGACCTAAATTCACTGGCCAAGTGCTGTATTCCTTTTTAACTGTGTTTTAAATGATTAACTCTTTGGTGTCATGAGTGTCAAAGGTTTCTAAAACTCTGTTAGTCTTTGGGTTGTGGATATAGTTTGGGACGACTTTTGGTTCTACTTTATTTTTTTTCTACTAGCAATGTCTTCATTTCTTGCCTTTTCATAGTGTCTGTTCAAGAGAGTTTGGAAAGAAAATTTGGAAAGCACGGTGGAACTATCCCTGTTGTGCCCACAGCAGAGTTCCAAGACAGGATATCGGTGAGTGTGCTTGTGACAGAGTTGGTATTTTACACACACTGCCTGCTCTCTTTAGACTAAGGTCAAGTAGATTGAGTTGACAGGTTGTAATCACCCTGATAGTAATTACATGACTTGGGTATGTTTTTATACCTTCCTCTTTCATTACATTCTAAAAATGGAGTAAGGATTCTAATGTAAAACAAATAACTAATAGTTCTGCTTTGGTACTTTCTCAATACAGGTGACTCAACAAGTGATTCAAATGTGATTGTGAAGAATTGTTATGTATTTTAACTCTTTTAAGCTTCAGAGAAATAAAAATAAATTAGATAGAACTAGATGAAAACTTGGAATTGCTATATGGATACAAATAAGACAGTTAAAGAAAACAGATTAGAAAAGGTGTTTTATGTGAATTAGCTATTGACAAGCCGTATAAATAGTACGTACGCATCACAGAGAGAACTTCACCATTAAATGGCAGAAGACATGAAAAACGAAATCAGAGGAAATAGGCCAAAAAAAAGAAATGTTTAACCTTTCAGTTAAAGAAACACAAATTAAATAAGTTTTCTTTAATGTATTCAACTAGCAAGAACTAATGGAGCTTATACTACTCGTATCTGTGGTGAAGCAGCTGTACCCTTATTCTGATAGTAATGCAGATTAGTGCAGCTCTTTGGAAAAACTGAAGCCTTAGTAAAGTGTTCCTGAAGCCTTTTGACATTATAATAACATCCCCGCTGGGAATTGGGAATTTATCCAAAGAAAATAATTCTCCATCCATCATGATGTCACTGCAACTGTTTGCAGTCAGTCAGTTTTTAAAATGAGGTTTGACGCTGATATATGGAAGGAAAATGACTAAGTTATAATATATCTTATGAAATGAAATAGTCATGGAAAATAAAGACTGTATTGAAACATGGGGAAAAGTTAAGGGTTTTATTTTGAAGAAGATGCTTTTGCCACACTAGGTACTAACTGTTCCCCTAAATGAGCCTCCCTCTTTCCTAGAGCCATGTCTCTGTTAGCTCTGGCCCCTCTGTCTGAAATGCCAAGCCCTGTCCCTGCTTAGGCGTCACCACATCTCTGTGGCCTTCCCTGAAAGCACTCTGCGTGCCAGAATCGCGTGCATCCTTCCTTCATGAGTAACCACTGGGCCTTGGCAGGACTGCTCCGCTCTTCTGTGGTCCTCTAGCTCCTCCTTGTGGTCACCCCATGTCCAAGCACCTGCCGGGCACACGGCAGTTACTCAGATGGAGAAACCTCGAGAGGCAGTACAGAGAGAAGATGGCCAGTTAGTTAGGAAGACAGCTGTGATGACTTTCTTTTTCATCCTTTTTAAATAATCTCCCAGTGTATTGGTCTCTCAAGTTTCAAATGCTTTCATTGCTTCTAATTTTAGACTTTAGTGCCATTTCTCACCTCTTACTGACTTGCCTATTACAGGAGTCTTGTAATAAAGTATCAGTTGGAAAACCAGTTTTTTTCCATCTCCTTTCCTCTACTGTTGCCCTCCCCAGTCATGCTCTGGCCCTGCCAGGACCTGTATCGCATGCCTTACTATCTTTTCACTGTCCCTCATCACCCTCTGATGTCTGTAGTTCTCTCCTTATCTGACTTCAGTTCCATGCCTCATCATTACAGTGGCTCCCGCTCTTGTTTGCATCATCATATAAACCCTGATGACACCCAAATCTCTGCTCCCTCCATGCCTGCATCCCTGCAGCTGGAGGGGAGGCCCGTTGACTGTTCAGATCCTGACCACTAACCTCAATAGGTTCTCAGGTCCCAGCAATTATACTGCTTTTCCCTGATCCATTATTTTTTTGTTCTTCTGGTTGATTGTATCATATTTTCTCCTCTCCCCTGTGTTCCAGATCATGGCCTGGTATATTTTCACAGAGAAAATTGAAGTAGTCAGAGAACTTCCTTATATGTACCCAGCTCCTGGTATCTGTGTGTCTTGTGTCATCTCTCCTTATTACAGCGCAACTCTCTGCTTCCGTCTAAGCCCAAGTCTTGTTCTAGGCATTGGATGACCTATTTCTACCCTCTCAAATGCCCTGCTCACGCCAGTCTTCCCCTCTCTCTTCTGCAGCTCAGTCCTTCTTTTGTTCAGTCTTTTCTATCAATGTACCAAATGCTGTCGTAAAAACATGCAAATCTTAATCCCACTTCCCCTTCCATTTAGAGTTGTATATATTCTGTTTCCAGTTCTTCCATATTCGAAACCTACTCTTATGCCCATCACTCCGCCAAATCTTTCATTCTTACCAAGGTAACCAGTGACATTGGCATCACCGAATCCTGTCAGCAGCTGTTGTCACAGTGATCACTCCCCCCTGAAATCTTCTCTTACCTTTCAGGAAAACCACATTGTCCTGGTTTTCTTCCTGCTTCACTAGCCATTCCTTCTCGTTGCCTTGTGCTCATCCTGTCAGCTCTCCACTAGCTTACCGTAGGAAGGCCTTGGTCCCTGGACCAGTTCTCTGTATGAATTCAAAGTTGTGGTGATCTCACTCAGCCTCGGGGTTTTAAGTCTCTTCCCACTAGAATGTAAACTCCATGAGAACAGGATTCTCATTATTTTGTTTTCTGCTGTGTCTCCACTGTGTAGAAGAGTGCCTGGCACCTAGTCGGTACTCAATAAATGTTTGGTGGACAAATGAATGAATGAGCAAAGAAACAGCAGTATTTCACCTGTAAAGCAAGTTTTTTTCTTCTTCCCAACTTAGTGAAACAAAACAAAGTTTAACCTAAATGTTTTTTAGTTGATACAAATGTTATAGAAATGTGCCTTCTTAATTGAATAAAGTATTAATTGGTTGAAGTTCAACACAGATAATTTTTGTTGGTGACCCATTTTTTAAGTTTTTTGGTGGCATATCGGGATATTGTTTGATAGCTATATGTGTCATATTAGGATGGTAGTGGTAGTTAATGTTCCTAAAAATTTTTTCCCTTTCTTCCGTCTCCCCCACACACACACTCTGGTTCAAGCCGTTGTTTCTCAGTCTGGTTGTGTAGGTCACAGCTCCCTGGCCCATGCTGGTACTATGAGCCTTGTGCTCCCCCGAGCTGAGGCAGTCAGTTGCGGTTGTCGGTCAGCCACTCACGGCAGCTCTCACCGGCTGCCGGCCACTCATGGCAGTACACGGTAGCCCGCGGCAGCACTCAGCAGCCCACAGCCGCTCACACCAACCTCCGGCTGCTCACAGCAGCCTGCTCCAAGGAGAGCGGTTGTTCACAATCTTAGCTGTAGAGGGCGCAGCCCACTGGCCCATGTGGGAATTGAATTGGCGACCTTCTGCATTAGGAGCACGGCGCTCCAACTGCCTGAACGACCAGGCCGGCCCTGTGTTCCTAAAATTTTAGAAAGTGTTCCAAAACACAAATTAGAGGAATCTATTGAAAGAAATTGACTGTTGAGAATCCATTGAGATAACTGGCTTGGGAAAGAAATGAGCTGACTTGGTGGTTGAGGTACCTGAGTTATATCCCAGCTCCAAAAATAGTTGTTTGTAAACTTGGCCAACTTCTCTAGTCCAGTTTCCTCATTGGTAGAATTAAGGGTTTATTTAATTCTGATCCTGTTCGTCCAGCTTTAAAAGTTGGTGGCACTGCTGAATACATTCAGGATTCTACCCCAGAGCTGTTATTGGAGATGCCCAGATGCCTTTCTGTGCTTGTGTCGTGTCCCTGTTCTGGGGAACGGAAGTGAATGCACTGTGACCAGAACGATATGACGTGTGGCGGTGTGTGACTGCATGTCAGATGGGTGGCTGGTGCTGATCTCACTACTTGCCTTCGTGTTTCTTGGTTTGTACTTTTCTGTGTTGTTTTACCATTATCTGATGAGTATTAGTTTACTGTCAAATATAATGAAAACTAAGTTGTGATTAAAATGCTACTTAACTAGGTATCAAGAAATTGCATGTATCTTTACAATTTTGGCTACATATTGACTTAAGAATCCTTCGCTTACATAGGTGCAGTGAAGCATATGTTTGTGTCGTTTTATTAAGTTTGTTTCTTGTTTTTTTTTCCTCATAGGGGGCATCTGAGAAAGACATCGTACACTCTGGCTTAGCTTACACTATGGAGCGCTCTGCCAGGGTATGTGTGCACGTGCTGTTTGCATCTCAGCTGTCATTTCAGCCGCCAGATCGTGTGTGCAGGTGTAGCGCTAGAAAACAGCCGTTTGTTTACCTGTTGCTCACTTACGTGCAGCAAAATGCATGCTTTTTTAGTCTTAAATGATGAGCAGTGTTTTGGGGGTTTTCAATCTGTTTATAGGCTTATGGGAATAAATAATAGCAAGTTAGGACAAAGTGATGTTAGGTGGTTAGCTAAAAATCAAATAGTCAGCCAAACTGGATTACAGCTCAGGGCATCACTCCGTTACAGTGACAGGAAGCTGCTTCACTATGGAATTTGGTATAAGTAAAAGGCTTTTTGACCACTTGGCTCTAAGTTGAAATAGCATAAACAGATATTAAAGAAGAAAAAGGTAGTGTTTGTTGTTAATTTTTTATTGAGATACCATAAATTCATCCTTTAAAAGTATGTAATTTAGCAGCCTTAAGTATATTCACAGGGCTGTGTAACCATCACCACTAACTCCAGACCATTTTCATCACCCCATTCTTAGTTCTTTTAAATTATCACAAAGTATCAAATGAACTGGCTCCAGATAACAGGATGTCTAAAGGGCAGAAAGACAGCTCACATCTTACTGCTGCCTAGACAGTGGTTTCTTGAATTCTAGAGAAATAGTCCTTCCTGGCTAGAAGTTACTCTACTGCCTGAGTAGTTTCCCTTTGGCTGCCCAAGTCCTGCACTGAAATGGTGACAGGTAACTTGTATCAGGTACATATGTGCCTGTGTGTTTGTGGCCTGTATGCTTGAGTTGGGGTGGTCTTCACTGTTCTCTCCTTCATTTCAGCAAATCATGCGCACGGCCATGAAGTATAACCTGGGGTTGGACCTGAGAACAGCTGCCTACGTCAACGCCATTGAGAAAGTCTTCAAGGTGTACAACGAAGCCGGTGTGACCTTCACATAGACGGGTTGTAGCTGACTTCTTCACTGCCCTCTTCACCTCTTCATCTGTAGCCCTATCATCACAAGTTTACGTGTAACCACAGAAATCCTTCTCTCATGACTTCATAGGTAATGGATGCCATTCTCAACAAGTCAATCCAAATCAGTCCCTTAAAAAAAAGAAATTAAGGTTAGGGGATCCTGTACAAAGATGATGAGTGTGAAAGTAGCAATGACCGATGCCACAGAGCTATTGGGTACCTTGCCTTTAAATCAAACGTCTCTTCTGTCTGGCTGTGCTGCCTTGCTCCCCGGCTGTCCCCCCCAGCAGTCAGAGCTGAGGCCGGGAGAGGACCTGCTGGCCAGGCGCAGTCGCTTGCTGCTTCAGCTCTGGACAAGTCTGAAACGGGCTGTAACTGACATGCTTCAAAAGCAGGGGTGTGGCATTTTCAGAAGGTGGCATGGTCCTCAAGTGAGTTATTGGTATTTTATATCAGCAAAAGAACTCAATTTTACAGATTGCAAACAAAAATAAAAGCTATTTCTCTTTATACATTTTATTCTTTTAGAATAAAATAAGTACATGCTGCTGTAATAAAATTGCCTTTAATCACTCAGTAAGCCTAACCTTGACTCAAGCAGTGAATGCCTATAAACATAATGAATGAAAAAGCTAGTATTTTTATAACAAAACAGTATCATTTATAGCTTATCAATAGTATATTGTTGTCCCACAAAACAAAAAGCCCAGTGGAGAGTTAAGTTACCTTCATACATATCATTCAGTAGCACATGATGGAGGCTATTTTTGTTAAGACTGACTTGAAATTTACTAACCACAATTATGACAAATAGTCCAAAGAATACTGTAACCTCATTATCATGTTAATTAATTGGTCTTCTCTTTTGAAAATCTATTGTGTTCACTGATTAAACAATAATTCACATAGAGTCCCAGAAAAACCCACGTGGCTCCCTATGGAGCCTGGCTGGCGGCTCTGAGCTTTGCCGATGGCCCGGCTCGCCCTGACTGTGTCCTCTTCAGAGGCCTCGCATTCTACACGCAGCTTCCTTACAGCGGCCTGAAAACAACCTGGGGTGGAGTGTTGTGTTTGGGAGTTATTTTGCCAGGGCCTTTTGAAGTAGTGTCCCAATGAAGTGCTAGATATTATTTATGTAAGAATGAGCTTTTTTTCTTTTTTTAACAATAATATCCTTTCAGAAATTTCTAACTACTTTGTAACTGCATGACTTAACCTGGTGATAAAAGCAGTTATTAAAAGTCTACCTTTTCCAAAGTTTGTTTCTTTTCTGTGTCTTTATATTTAATAGTGTCTCTTTTAGTAGATGACAAAAATACAGTTGGCTTTCTGAAATTTTTGAAACAACCACCTATGTAACATTACTTTCCTCTATATTGTGAGCTGCCCACATTTTATTCTTGAATTATTTTATTTCATTCTCTTGAACAACATCAATGTCTATTCTTATGGAAGAGTTTCTAGTGCTTAAAGCTAATATACTGAAGTAATTTTTCGTGCCTTTTTTTAATAAAGGGAGGTTTCATTGACTAGGGTTTGTTTTTAATCGTTTAGCCCCAGAATATATCAATTTAAGACAGAATACTAACTGTAATCAGCAGAACTGGATTCTAGACCTGATTCCACCAGTTACTTAGCTACCAAATCTGGAGCATAACTTCCAGCTGCACTGTTTTGTCCTGATTTTGCCTCCATGGCTCCGAGCATCACAGTAGATGAGCCAGCCCCAGGACAGTGAGCCCCTCCTGAGCTGCTGGTGTCTGCTTGCAGTCTAGGTGGAGCAGTCAAGTGTTTGTGGGGGAAGAGATATGAAAATAAGTTCCAGAATATTTGGAACAATACTGGCTGGGGCAGGAGTCTTAGGTCCTGTGAAAGCAGGATAAGAAGTCTTAGTTTTGGCCTTTGGAGTATTTATAGTGATTTTTCTAAAGATTTGATTAAAGATGTGCATTATTGACGTTAATGTTTAAAAAACTGCTCTTGTCCATGTAGCTGTATAAAGACAACATAGCACTAGTATCAACTTTGGTTCCTGGAACTTTGAGTTAGAAAGTTCTGGTCGGTTTAACTGTTGCCTCATGAACTTCTACACTAAAATGTGTTTTACTCTTATAAAGTTTAGGGAAATTAGGAAGGAAAGCTCAATGTTTTTAAGCAGTCCTGGCACTCAATTACTAAGATTGGTGATTTACTTTAAAAAAAAATAGCCTGGAATCTTAACTCACAAGCTTTAAGTAAATTCTCTTAACATTCCTGGCAAGCTTTCTCAGCCCTGCTATGCATTAAGGCAGTCAAAGCATGGCACATGAAGTAAATAATTTCTGTGAACTTTGCACAGAAACTTCTGCAAAAGAATTTTTTTTTCTTTGTAATACGGGTATTATGATTTTAACATTTTTGGGGTGTTTTTTTTTTCACAAATGTATTGGCTTCTTTGTGTTTGTTTTTGTTTTGTTGTTTCCCCTTCCTCCGCCTCCCCCCCACCACCCACCCCCCACTGCGGTTCAAGCCGTTGTTTCTCAGTCTAGTTGTGTAGGACAGTTCCCTGGCCCATGCTGGTATTATGAGCCTGCACCAACCGTCAGTCGGCCGCTCCCAGCAGCTCATGATGGCAGCGCACAGCAGCTCACACTGGCAGCCGGCCACTCATAGCAGCACTCAGCAGCCCACGGAAGTTCACGCGAACCTCCGCCTGCTCACCACATCACAGCTCCAGGGAGAACTGTTGTTCACAATCTTACCTGTAGAGGGCGCAGCTCACTGGCCCATGTGGGAATTGGACCGGTGACCTCGGCGTTAGGAGCACGTGCTCCAACCACCTGAGCCACCGGGCCGGCCCTAGTTTCCACTTTTTTCCCCCTTTAAATGGGTCATAATTTCTTTTCTTGCATATCTTTGTTGGGTGGTTTTGTTTTTGCTAAAAGCGAGACATGTTAAATAACATAATGTGGCAACTCTGGAAATCAGATTCCACACCCCTCCACCGAGATTTGTTATTGCTGCTGTTGTTTTGCTTAATGACATTTCTGAACTAATTCTATAGTCTGTTTTCTTTGTTGTGTGTGGCTACTGAAGTTCTACTCAGCTTGGTGGTCAGCTAATGATTGGACAGAGATTTCTTTAAGTACCTAGAACCAGTAAGTCTCTCATCTTTGCAAGGGGACCCTGTACGCCTGTTGGTCCTCACCGTCAATATTCAGCCAGGCAGTTTACATTTCCACCTGTGTTTTCACTTCCTACTTGCACAGAGCCTCAAGGTTAGTCAGAGGTGAGAGTTTGGGCCTCCTCAGGTCTTTCCTGGCACAGTACTACACGTGCATGGCCTTTTAGATTCCCAGGAATATGTTGAAATTTTCAAAGCTTCTATGGATGTTTTATACCCGTTTTTCTTTACACTTTTTGGTTAGCGTATTGTTGGTCCAAACTGTTATCCTCCACCTGATGCAGCCACCAACCTAAAAATTTGCCTCTAAATGTTTCACGAGAAACATCTCCAGGAAAAAGGTTTTTTGCGTTACGTGAGCTCCTGGTCAGGACAAATAAAGGCAGCCTTGCAGTGAGGTCTTCCTAGGAACCACCAGTCCAGGCAAATAATGACAGTTCTCTAAGACTGAGGCTTTGAAGGAACTCCAACCCTATTCTCTTCTTTCCAGTAACAGCCGAGCTGTTGGTTTTCAAGGCTACAGTGGAGCTAGAGAAGAGTGATGTGGGGGAAAATGAGAATAGAATAGGGCAAGTTAAAACCATCACAAAGATTGCTGTTCTTAACAAGATTTTGTTTGTTCTTAATTTGTTTTACATAAATGCTTCGTCGATTGCTGTAAGACTTTGGTTAATTTCCAGAGTTCTGGAAAAAGTTCATTCTGTTTTTACCAGTTTTCTCACCAATTTTATAGAGGAGAGAATTTTGGGGGGTCATTTCTCCACCATTTTTTCTGACATCACTCTACTGCTTTTTATAACATGCTTAGAGTTTGCCTGAGTTGATGTCATGCCCCCTCATTGCATAACACACACAGTAAAAAGAAAATGAAAGAAGGGAGTATTTATTCCAGAACAGCACACTGCAAGGTAAAGTTAAGGGAATGTGGGCAATGCTGCTCCTACTCTGTGTACTAAAAGACCAGTTTTGGGGGATTTTGTTTGTTTCTTAATCTAATTCATTGTGTTATGTGGTCCTACTTCATGTGACTAGTTCATGTACACATTATTACCATGCAAGTTCAGCAACCTGAGACGATCTATACCCTGTTCAACAGTAATTGTCCTCTCCTGGAGGTCCAGGCAATGTCTAGGAGTATAAATGCTCTGTTTCTTTACTTATCTCATTGCCAGTAGTAACAAAAGTTGAAAACCAGCAAACTTTGAGTAGCTCTTAACCAGGAAACAATCTTTTTTTTTTTTTTTTTTTTAATTTATTGGGGTGACAATTGTTAGTAAAATTACATAGATTTAAGGTGTACAATTCTGTATTACATCATCTATAAATCCCATTGTGTGTTCACCACCCAGGGTCAGTTCCCCTTCCATCACCATATATTTGATCCCTCTTACCCTCATCTCCCACCCCCCACCCCCCTTACCCTCTGGCAACCACTAAACTATTGTCTGTGTTTATGAGTTTTTGTTTCTAATTTGTTTGTCTTGTTCTTTTGTTGTTGTTGGTTTATATACCACATATCAGTGAAATCATATGGTTCTCTGCATTTTCTGTCTGACTTATTTCGCTTAGCATCATACTCTGAAGCTCCATCCATGTTGTCAAAAATGTTCCTATATCATCTTTTCTTACCGCCAAATAGTATTCCATTGTGTATATATACCACAACTTCTTTATCCATTCATCTATCGAAGGACATTTTGGTTGTTTCCATGTCTTGGCCACCGTAAACAAAGCTGCAATGAACATTGGAGCACACGTGTCTTTATGAGTAAATGTTTTCAGATTTTTTGGGTAGATACCCAGAAGAGGGATTGCTGGGTCATATGGCAATTCTATTCGTAATTTTTTGAGGAACTTCCACACTGCCTTCCATAATGGCTACACCAGTCTGCATTCCCACCAACAATCTATGAGGGTTCCTTTTTCTCCACAGCCTCTCCAACACTTGTTACTATTTGTCTTGTTGATGATCGCCATTCTGACTGGTGTGAGGTGATATCTCATTGTGGTTTTTATTTGCATTTCTCTGATGATTAGTGATGTTGAGCATTTTTTCATATGTCTATTTGCCACTTGTATGTCCTCTTTGGAGAAATGTCTCTTCAGGTCCTCTGCCCATTTTTCAATTGGGCTGTTTGTTTTTTTGTTGTTGAGTTGCAAGAGTTCCTTGTATATTCTGGATACTAGCCCCTTATCAGAGGCACTGTTTGCAAAAATCTTCTCCCATTCAGTTGGTGGCCTCTTTATTTTGTCGATGGTTTCTTTTGCTGTGCAGAAGCTTTTAAATTTCATATTTTAGCTTTCGTTTATTTTAGCTTTTATTTCCCTTGCCTTCGGAGTCAAATTCATAAAATGCTCTTTGAACCCAAGGTCCGTAAGTTTAGTACCTATGTTTTCGTCTATGCAATTTATTGTGTCAGGTCTTATGCTTAAGTCTTTGATCCATTTTGAAATAATTTTGGTACATGGTGACAGGTAGCAGTCCAGTTTCATTCTTTTGCATGTGGCTATCCAATTCTCCCAGCACCATTTATTGAAGAGGCTGTCTTTCCTCCATTGTATGTTTTTAGCTTCTTTCTCAAAAATTATCTGTCCATATTTATGTGGTTTTATTTCTGGGTTTTCAATTCTATTCCATTGGTCTATGTGTCTGTTTTTCTGCCAATACCATGCTGTTTTAATTATTGTAGCCCTGTAGTACAAGCTAAAGTCAGGGAGTAGGGAGTGTGATACCTCCAGTATTGTTCTTTTTTCTTAAGATAGCTTTGGCTATTCAGGGTCTTTTGTGGTTCCAAACAAATCTGATGATTTTTTGTTCTATTTCTTTAAAAAATGCCATTGGGATTTTGATGGGGATTGCATTAAATCTGTATATTGCTTTGGGCAATATGGCCATTTTAACTATGTTGATTCTTCCAATCCATGAGCACAGAATGTCTTTCCATCTCTTTGTGTCTTCTTCAATTTCTTTCAAAAATGTCTTATAGTTTTCAGCATATAGGTCCTTCACATCCTTGGTTAAGTTTATTCCTAGGTATTTTATCCTTTTTGCTGCAATTGCAAAAGGAATTGTTTTTTGTATTTCTTTTTCTGAGATTTCACTGTTAGTATATAGGAATGCAATGGACTTTTGTATGTTGATTTTGTAGCCAGCAACTTTACTGTATTCATTGGTTGTTTCTAATAGCTTTTTGGTGGAGTCTTTAGGGTTTTCTATATATAGCATCATGTCATCTGCAAAGAGTGATAATTTAACTTCTTCATTTCCAATTTGGGTGCCTTTTATTTCTTTCTCTTGCCTGATTGCTCTGGCAAGGACTTCCAACACTATGTTGAAAAGCAGAGGTGATAGGGGACAGCCCTGTCGTGTTCCTGAACGTAGAGCAAAGGGCTCCGTTTTCACCATTAATTATGAGATTAGCTGAGGGCTTGTCATATATGGCCTTTATTATGTTAGGGTATTTTCCTTCTATACCTATTTTAAAAGTGTTTTAATCATAAATGGATGTTGTATCTTTTCAAATGCTTTTTCTGCATCAATTGATATAATCATAGGATTTTTTTCCTTTATTTTGTTTATGTGATGTATCACATTGATGGATTTGCGGATGTTGAACCATCCTTATGCCCCGGGGTTGAACCCCACTTGGTCGTGATGAATAATCTTCTTAATGCATTGTTGTATTCTATTTGCTAGAATTTTGTTTAGGATTTTTGCAGCTGTATTCATCAGAGATATTGGTCTGTAGTTTTCTTTTTTTGTGTTGTCACAGGGCGCAGTGTCCGTGTGGGTATGCAGAGAGCTTAGAGTCTGCTAAGAGGAATTGCCATTCAAAGAGGTTTTGAAGTTCCAAAACTCTTCCAGCTCCAGATTCAGAGCCCGTATGTTTTAGCAGTTCTGTTTACTCCCACAGGGATCTGCCCAGATAGGTGGGGCCAGGGGCAGGGTGAGTTGTGAGAGGTGGCCCAGAGCAATGACGTCGACCACCACCACAGCCGGTCATGCTTCCATAGCTCCCTCCTCTTTGCCGGAACTAGTTGGGCTGCGAATCTGTGTCTGTGGTCCACAGGTCTCAGAACAGCAAATATTCTGTTCTTTTGATCTGACTCTGCTACTGTTCCGTTTCTAGCACCGGGCAGGTGGGGGCGGGGCGAGCTCTGGGAGGGGAGGGAGGGGGCCGCTGGTCTCAGTGCCTAAGGCTTCCGTTCTCTGCTCGGCAGTGAGGGCTTAAACCACCGTTTTCAGCCTTCTTCCCTCAGTCTTTGCTCCGAGGTCTCTGCCGTGAGCGATGGGTTCAGCTTTGTTGTATGCTGCCCCCTCAGCCCTGTGGGCCATAAGCGGAGCCCTAGCAGTCCGAGTTCTTCCCTTTCCCGCAGCTACGGTAGTTCCGGGAAGCAGCGAGCTCGGAGCACTGAGCTAGGTCTGCGTCTTGCGCCCCCGCGGCTCCATCTCTGCACTTCTCCCTTCCCTCCTCCCCAGCTCGTGCGATTTGCCCACCTTTAGGTGAATTCAGTAGTGGGCCTCTTCGTCTTTCCTGCCTGCTGTGCAGGGAGTCCTTTGTGGAGTTATTGTTGTTCGATTAGTTGTAAATTCCAGGGGAGCTTTACAGAGACTCACCTCACGCCGCCATTTTGAGGACGTCAGCCTCAGAAACAATCTTGAATAAGCTAGTATGTGCATTCCATGACCACATTTCAAACTATTTCTATATTGGTTTTCTCTTAAATTCAAGCATCATGGAAATATATGATGTGGAAAATGAAGATTCCTCATATTCTCACAGACACAGAGATGAATACTGTTAATATGTTTGCTATCTATATGCTATGAGTTTTTTCTATTTTTATAAAATTATGTGTTTGCTTTGCTTTATAAAATTAGCTTATTCTACATACATATATTTTACATCTTATTTGACGTGTTCCCATATGACATACATACATTTCTTAATTCTTAACAGCCATGGAGTATTCCACTTCATAGATATGAATTCTCTATAGGTGTCCATCTAGACACAGGTCCCGTTTCTCAAGCTGGGGCATTACAGTACTTTAGAAGTAATAGATGTCATCGCTAGATTGTATGCCAAACCTAATAAGCAGAGCAAAACTTGCCATCCCAGTGATTTCTGATGAGCATTTTAGGGTGTTTCCAACCTCTTGCTGTTACAGACACGCCACAGTGAATCTGTTCATCCTTTGGGTGTCTGCATGTACCTGTGTACATCTGAAGAGTAAAGTCTGCTAAGAGGAATTGCCATTCAAAGAGGTGTTGCAGTCTACACTGCCACCAACAATGCTGTCATCCTTTTGAGAGTGGATTTGAACTGGGGAAATTCAAAAGTTATCAGAAACCAAACCAAGGTATAATAAGGTCTAGATCCAGCTGGACAGTGGCAGATGTTCTAATCCAGAACATTGGATTCCTGGGCTGTTTAGAAACTTGTGAAGCCAATTCTAAAAGAAAGTCAGAAATATGGTGAGCAACTAACTTGTTCCTTAAAACACCTTTTCTACGGGGGCGGTAGATGAGGGTAAAAGGGATCAAATATATGGTGATGGAAAGAACTGACTGGGTGGTAAACACACAATGGGACATACAGATGATGTATTACAGAATTGTACACCTGAAACCTATGTAACTATTAACCATTGTCACCCCAATAAGCTTTAATTTAAAATAATTTCTGCTGAAAACAAAACTTTTAGCAAGATAAATAAGCAATGCCATTCCTTATTTTAATCCAAAATATTAAGCTAAATGCTGTTTAAACATTGTTTAACCTTCATAGTACTGACTCATAGCAGGAAGGAGAGGAGGCCAAGCATTCTTGCCCGCCCTCCAATTAGTCCTAACACAAGTGTCGGAGGGGAGATCTGACAGCAGCTTCAACAGCTAAGAAGCAGTGGACTTGGTTCTTCCTTGACCTAATTTTGTGACTATCCAGCAGAAATGCTTCTCTGAAGCCCCTTTCAGAATATGGAGCATCTCAAGCTGACTGAGCTTGTCCAGCTAACCTCAGTCAGGTTGATCCATTATCTTCCCTAACTCTTGTACGAACATTTCAAGGAAAACCCAAGGAACATGTGGGCTGAATTATGGTCCTCCCTTGGGGTGTCCTTGAAGCATTGAGGTATCTGAAACCTATATATAGTTTCTGGGAAAATAATCTTTTAAGAAATGTAGCACTGACCCTAACAATTCTTCAAGCGGTCCTTGGTGATGTGAGAAATCTTCATGTAAGAGCAGCACATCTGATTAATTGGGACCTATCTGATCCCCAGTGGGTGTCAATGTGTGACAGCAGGTGACATAAACAGCGCTTCCATCCAACCAGGAATAAATCCAGGGGCGAGTGTACACATTTCACAGATTTTATTGAGATTCAAGAAGAGTCTGCCAGTGGCGGGCGTGCTCACTGTCCCAGTTTACCCAGGCCTTCCGCTGCATGGGTGACGGCATTTGTGACAGTGTGGGTCACTGTCTCGGTGACTTCCTTTACCACTTTGTCCCCTGTCTCCTGAGCCTTCTTGAAGGCTTCGGCAATGGCTGTCAGGAAGAAAAGAGGAATGTCTGGTGAGCAAAGTAAATGTTTCCAGCCACTTGCTAGGCCAATGTCACCTGGAGTGGCCTGTGGGACGTGGCAGTCTTCCTGGCTTGTGCCCGGGACGATCCCCCATGGGATGCAGGGCAGCAAAGCTCCTGGAGGAATGTGTTCCAATTTTGTTTTATTTCTCCCAGTGACTTGCTTTCCTTCAGCCATGACTATCTGCTCTTGGGTGTACTGCCTACTCAGGCTTCATTTCCTGTGAACTGCCTGATATTGGGGTTATCATTTCTACTATAAATACTATGTGGTTTTTCATTTAGCTTAGCTTATTGTTTTTTGTTATGAAAAATTTCAACTTTCATATTGTCAAATTTGCCTAATATTTCCTTAATAGCTGTTGGGTTTTCTATCATAGTTAAAAGATCCTCCCCTCTCTGAGATTTTGCCAAAATCTCTGCTCTTTTCTAATGGTTTAATATTTTCATGTATTTATATTTAAGTCCTGGATCCATCTGGAATCTGTTTTGTTGAAAGGAATGAGGTATACGTACGCTTTTTACCTAGTTAGGCTCACAGCACACATATACATATAAACATGATGTAAATATGTATTTATAAATATGTATAAAAAATGTTTTTTCCAGTGTGCTACCACATAGTCTTTTGTAACATCCTAGTTTTTGTTTCTTTTTCCCTTTTTTTTTTTGTCTTTGGTTTTTCATTTGTGACTGTGTCATAACATTCCACAGAGAGTGCTATCTAGTTGGATCTTGCTTCAGCAAAGTTTGGTCTGTGGCCTCAATGTAGATAATTGCATACCAACTGAAAGGGCGCAACATCCCTCAGGGTTTGACCTTAGTCAAAGAACAGGTTCCCAGCACCTTCCCTCTTCCCTCCTTCCTTCCTTCCCTCCCTTGCCCCACCATACCTTTCTCTCCAGCCTCCTTGGCATGCTCCACCACCTCCTTTACCACTCCCTCCACGACATGAACTGAAAAGATGAGACAAACCCAAAGTGAGAGCACAGTGCGAGCCAGCTGTTCCCCACGTTGGGGCCCACACAGTGCTGGATATTCCGAATGGGACTCTGGGATGCCGCTCCAGCCAGGACAAACTGGCTCACGGGAAGGAATCCCAGCTGGTTTCCTTCA
Source organism: Rhinolophus sinicus (assembly GCF_057876585.1). Lineage (NCBI taxonomy): Eukaryota > Metazoa > Chordata > Mammalia > Chiroptera > Rhinolophidae > Rhinolophus > Rhinolophus sinicus. The sequence goes on along the minus strand of NC_142515.1, from coordinate 61,901,222 downwards.
GAGATTCAAGTGGGTCCTGGCTGCTGGGGAAAAGCTGAGTGAGCCAAGCAAAGGCACAGGGCCCTCCATGCCCCTCAGCCTGGCAAGGTCTGGAATGCCAATGAACAGTCCCTCCTGCCAGCTGGGAGCCTGGCAGCAAGGCTAAGCTTGTTTCCCAGGTCACCACACCTCTCAGGTGAGCTGCTGTCCTGCCTTAAGCAAGACAGAGGCTGCAACCGGAAGCCGAACCCTGAAGCCTCCTCCAGCAAAACCAGTTCCCCAAAGCCATTCTTCCAACAGAAGAGGGCTTTCTGCCCACCTAGGAGCTATTTAACATTTGGGTGGTAGTGTGCTAGAAATGGAAGATTCTGGAGTCAGAAGAACTGGTTCTAACTCCCCCTTCACTGCTTGGTTCCTTCATCTGTAGAATGGGAATAATACAGAATTCGGAGGGCTGTGAAGGAGGAAAGAGGGTAGTCAACACAGCCAAGAGTTAACCAATGGAACACAGACGAGTTAGCCATTTAGAAAGAGAGCAGCAGACTTAACGTCAGACAGGTGGGACCTGGATCAGCCTCCCCACATACAGTAGCTGATCTCTGCACACAAAACAAGGACTTCTGGGGACTTTGAAGACATTGCAAATGTCCTTTGTATAAACCCCGAACCCTGGGAGCTGACTTTGAACAGAATCAGACTTGGTGGTTTTTTAATAAAGAATCATGAAAGCTTCAAAGTTATGGTAAAAATAAAAAATCTGCCTTCCTTTTCCTGTATAGGATATTCAGAACAGGCACCCAGGTTTCCAGAGGGAAGGATTCAAGCTACCAGCTGCTCACCCAGCATCCCGGCTCCCCTCAGGCTCCCTGGGGCCTCTGAGCTGGCCTCCCTCCTACCCTCAGCTACATGGAGTGAGGGTTGCCTGAGGCAGTCAGCTCCTCCAGGCTCTGCTCCCAGCTGCCCTCCTCAGCCTCCTTCCCCCACCCCCCCTCAGCTCCGTCCTATCCTTGTAGGGCTGATTGCTCGGCCAAGGCCTGCCTCAAACCTGCGGGGATCAGCTTTGGGCAGGCCCAGTCTAGTCAGTCCCCAACCCCAGCCTGAGGGAATAGCCCAGGTGGAAAGGAGCCGCAGGCCCTTACCAGCTTCCCCAGTAGCCTTCTCGGTGCGGTGGGCCAGGCCCTCAGCAGCAAGCTTCCCCAGTCCTCCTAGCATTGTGCTGCAACAGGTGGCGACCAAGCAGGATGCTGGGGCCTGGACCAGTGTGCTTTTATAGGTGCCCCTGATGCCTGGCTGGGCTTTGGGGCACCAACCCTCACCCCGGCCAAGTAGTAGGTCAGACAGTGAGTCAGCGCAGGTGTGACAGGAGGAAGAGGCTGGGTGTGGCACTGCCCTTCTGGGCAGCCAGCACGTGAGGGAATCTGGCCCTCCCTGCACCTTGGGGAGGCCCTGTGAGGTCAGCAGTGGAGGTGGCCAGGAGGTCAAGAGGTCCTGGAGGAGTAGATGGAGGATTCACCACCACCTGGGGAGGTGCTCTGGCCTTAGCAAGAATTCCCAGAAAGCTGCTGTACTGGCCCCTGACACATCACAGGCTTAGGGAGCCAGGCTGCCTCCCTCGTTACTCAGAATGGAGAGAGATGCCTTAAGCCCCATGCCACATACTACGTTTCTTAGTCACTAGGCCAACCTGAGCCTCAGTTTCCTCATCTATACAATAGGGACAGCCACGCCTTCCTGTCTGTGTCATTGATCGTCGGTGGGATCGTGCACACAAGCTCTCGGTAAACTTCTGTTTCCTCCTCATCATCACTGATGTGACACAGAGGGGCCCCTTGACACTGAGCCCTGACCAACCAGTGGGTAGACCAAAGAGTGGAGGGGATCTGGGGCTGCCTTGGAGCCCGAGGGCTGGGGGATGTGACCCCACTGGGCAGGAGTCATGGAGGGAAGGTCCTCCCAGTCCTTGTTCATGCAGTCAGGCCTGGGGCAGGAGCCCAAGGCCCCCTCCTCCATGCAGGCTCCCTCATCCTTCAGAGCTGCCCAGGAGGGCGTGGCAGGACCTAATTAGTGTTTACCTGACCGCAGGCCTTCACAGCCTGGGTCCTACCGGGAGAGACACTCCCACATTCCTGAGTGATGTGGGGGGTCCCCCAGGCTGTGGCCAGCTCCCTGGGGTAGGCAGTAGGTACTGTGAGTCACAAGGCCACAGCACCACGAGTGGTTGGGTTTTAAACAATTTGAAGAGGTCTCCTTAAGAAAAGGAATACAATAATACTACTCTTGTAAGGTTTCTTTCCCCCCCTTTCTTCCACCTCCCCCAACTCTAGTTCAAGCCGTTGTTTCTCAGTCTCATTGTGTAGGACACAGCTCCCTGGCTCATGCTGGTATTATGAGCCTTGCGCTCCCTGTGCTGAGGCAATTGGTTGTCAGTCATCCGTGGGCTGCTCACAGCAGCCCACGGCAGCTCACAGCAGCCCACGGCAGCTCACAGCAGAACCAGCTCCAGGGAGAGCTGTTGTTCACAATCTTAGCTGTAGAGGGCGCAGCTCACTGGCCCATGTGGGAATTGAACAGGCAACCTAGGCGTTGGGAGCACGGTGCTCCAACCACCTGAGCCACTGGTCTGGCCCTACTCTTGTAAGTTTTACAATTATGTAGGTATGACCCTGTGGACTCAGAGGGGCTGTGAAAGTGAAGGCCCTGGAGCTTGAGCAGGTCCAGATGACTCTGTTCTATTCTTGGTATAGCCAAATACCAGAATATTGGGCTCAGGACATCAGGACAATGTTGCCAAGGGTGGGGGGACTTTCTGGGACATGGCTGGTGGGAATTGGGCTGAGAGACACACAGGGACATTGCCTAGACTCATCAAAGCCCCTTCCCTGTTTCCCTGGAGGTTGTGTGTGTCTCCCACCCCCCACAGGGTCCTCTCTGGGCTTGTTCTCCTCACAAGATGACGTGTCACCCACCAGTTCTGGGATGGTTTCCAGACCCCACAGACCCTTTCCCACCAGCCCCCACCCTGGGATACTCTTTACAGTCCCCCTCGCCTCAGGAGATCACCAGCCCCTCAACAGGCCCCTGTGAGGACTTGGTCACTCAGCAGATCTCTGGCCCCAGTGCCGGCCCACAGTCGGCCTGTAGCTATGCTTTTCCCTTGCTGTCAGGCTTTTGCTGCCATCACTACATCATTTCCGGGCCCATGAGAATCTGCTCCTCTTTAATGCATTGCCCTGCTGTGAGCACCCTGACTCCAGGGACAACACACCATGGTCCCAGATCTCCCGGCAAGGCTGGGTCCAAACATAAATCCCAGTGTCCAGCAAGGCGACAGCAAGAGGCCTCAAGACACCAAGCTGCCCAAGGCCAGACTTGGGCCCCAGACCTTGGTGCTCTGGCCCAGATCCCGGCCCACTTGGCCCTCCAGCTCCAGCTGTGAGCAGCACCTGTCCTCTCAGCCCAGCCCTTGGCTCCCTAAGGATGGACTCCTTTGCAGCCCAAGACCCTCCTAGCCAGAGCTGTATTCCCATCTGAGGGATTGGGCTCAGGTGACTCCTGCAAGGAACAACGTTACCTGCCTGGATGCAGTTGAGGATGACTCCGGGGGGAACCGCGCCACCTGGCAAGAGGCATGGCCATGCTGGGCCCCAGTGGAGCAGCCCCAGAACCAGGCACCCAGGTCAGCTTGTCCTGAGTCAGAAGGTCACGTCCAAGCCTTGGGGCAGGGAGAATCAGGCCCTGACAGGAGCCCATTAATTCTCCAAGTGGAATTTGCTCAACAACCCAGTTTGGCAAAGGACCAGCTGCCTACATCATCAAGTCAAGGAGAATCAGTTTTCAAATAGCAATTTGCCAATTTAGCAATTACCAATTCTGAAGAAAAAATATACTTAACTACTTAGGTCTGTCTTATATCTTAAGCATGATGGTTTCTTGTGTGATATGAATAGGAGATATCATGAATATCCTGAGTTTCATGATTGTCCGTCCTGCCTATGCTTTCTCTTACTTCTGCTTCATGGATTTGAGCTCACTGTATATACTGAGCCCACATCTCCTGCACAGCCACAGGGGAGCCAAGCACAGACTCCTGGAGACTTGGTGTATCTGTCACCAAAGGAGGACTTCCCCATCATGTCCACACCCACATAGCCATGGGTGTCAGTCAGTAGGATTCGACTTCCTACTGATATCCCCCATTGACTGAGGGAGCCTGGGTGATGCAGTTCTAGAAGACAGGTTCCCAGGACAAGTGCAGGGAGAAGCAGGTGGGGTGTGGATGTGAATTCTCTGTAAACAGAGAATACCAGCTCAGCCTGCCAGACTTCCAGGTCTGGAAGCAACATGGTGTCAGTTTAATTCTAAATGGTCCCATTTCTTCTTAAAACTGAAGAAGCAGGAGCAGGAGCAGGAGAAAGAGAAGAAGGAGAAGAGAAAGAGGAAGAGGAAAAGGAAGAAGGAAGAGAAGACAGGGGAGGAAGAAGAGGAGGAAAAGAGAAAGAAGGAAGGTTGGGGAGGGGAGAAGGGGAAGAGGAAGAGGAAGAAGAAGAAAGGCCGTCACCAACACACACAATAAACTTCAGAGAAACTAGGAGACTGGGAAACCTTTGGGGTGGGGGTTGGGGCGTCGGTCTCAGATGTTGCCAAACAACACTCAGTCCCAGGAGGAGACGACCCTGTGAGAGAGAACTGCGTGGGACAGGACTAAGACACAAGGAGATGAAGAAAGAAGAGGAAGGTGACCAAGGAATTCCGGAGGGTGTCGTATCTTAGAGAGTACCACTTTCCAAGACAGAAGGGAGTCCTTGGGAAGGCAAGGATTGACTGACACCCTAGAGGCTGCAAGTGGGAAAACAAGGTTGCCCACAGTATCTTCCCAAAGAGTTCTGAGAGGCAGAGGGGTCACCATTACACAGGTGAACCCAACACTTCTGTGAAAGAAGCACAGGCTCCTGAGCAAAGGAGCCTGGGTAACTCCCCTGGCCTGGCCCCCTCTCTCCAGAGGAATCTCCCTCTGATGTCTGGGAAATTGACTTCAGATTTGAACTTCAGATTCCTAACAACCTCCAATACATCATGAATACAAGGGTTTTATGAAAGGGTAGGTTTCTCTCTGCCAGCTCAATGTTAATTGAGTCGCAAAAATAGTATAGTTTCCGTATCTTCCTCACGAAACCTCCCCTGATGTTCAAATCTTACATCACAATAAAATGATCAGAACTAGGACATTACCATTAGCATATTTAGTTAAATTAAGTATAAAATTATTTAATTAAATAATACGTTGAAATAAATTTAAATTATTTCAATTAGCTAAAGACCTTATTTGAATTTCACCAGTTTTTCCATTAATGTTCTTTTTCTGTCCTAGAATTCTATCCACAATCAAACATTGCATTTCGTTATTTCTCCTTAGTCTCCTGCAGTTTTGTAAGACTGAGATAACAGTTCCTCCATTTTTCCTTGTCTTTCATAACCTTGAGTCTTTTAACCAGTCCTCATCCGTTATTTTGTCAAATGTTTCTTATTGGGTTTGTCTGATGTTTTCTCATGATTGGACTGAGGTTATGCATTTTGAGCAAGGCTACTACAAAAAAGATGTTGTATCCTTTCCAGTGCATCATATCACAGGGTTCCTGATGTTGATACATCTTATTACTAATGATGTTAAACTTGACCATTTGGTTAAGGAGGCCTCTGCTGGGTTTCTCCACAATAATGTTACTATCTTTCCTTTGTAGTTAATAAACATCTAAGAAGAGATACTTTGAGACTATGCAAACTGTTTCTCTTCAAACTTAAAAATTATGTGGTAAAATACACATAGCATAAAATTTACTATCTTATTTGTAAATGTACAGTTGAGTAGTGTTAACTATTCACATTGTTGTGCAACTAATCTCCAGAACTTTTTCGTTTCCCAAAACTGAAGCTCTGCTTCCATCAAATAACTCTCCATGTCCCCATCCTCCTAGCCCCTGGCAACCACCGTTTTATTAGGTTGGTGCAAAAGTAATTGCGGTTTTTGCAATTATTTTTAACCTTTTAAACCGCAATTATTTTTGCACCAACCTAATACTTTGTTTCTATGAGTTTGACTATTCTAGGGGCCTCATATAAGTGAAATCATATAGTATTTGTCTTTTTGTAATTGACTTATTTCGCCTAGCATAATGTTCTCAAGGCTCATCCATGTTGTAGCATGTGTCAAAATTCCCTTCCTTTTTAAGGCCAAACAATATTCCATTGTATGTATATGCCACATTTTGTTTATCCATTCATCCATCAGTAGACATTTAGGTTGCTTTCACTTTTTGGCTATTGTGAATAATGCTGCTGTGATCATGGATTACAAACCTTTTTTCAAGATCTTACCTTCAATTCTTTTGGATATATGCCCAGAAGTGCTATTGCTGGATCATACGGTAGTTCTGTTTTTAATTTTTTGAGGAACCGCCATACTGTTTTCTATAACCGCTGCGTCATTTTGTATTCCCACAAGCAATGCACAAGTGTTCCAATTTCTCCACATCCTCGACAACATTTGTTGTTTTCTGGGATTGTTTTGGTTTTGGTTTTGGTTTTTTTGATAGCAGCCATTCTAATGGGTGCAAGTTGATATCTCCTTGTAGTTTTGATTTGCATTTCCCTAACGATTACTGATGTTAAGCATCTTTTTATATGCATATCAGCCATTTGTATATCATCTTTGAAGAAATGTCTATTCAAGTTCTTTATCCATTTTTAAGTATATTATTTTTTTTAATTGTTAAGTTGTAGGAGTTCTTTACATATTCTGGATATTAATCTCTTCTCAGATATGACTTGCAAATGTTTTTTCCCATTCCGTAGATTGCCTTTTCTCTTGCTGGTGTGTCCTTTGATGAACAGAAGCTTTTAATTTTGAGGTAATTCAATTTGTCTAGTTTTTCTTTTATTGTCTGTGCCTTCAGTGTCATAACCAATAAATTATTGACAAATCCGATGTCATCAACCTTTCTCCTCATATTTTCTTCTAAAAGTTGTATAGTTTTAGGTCTTACGTTTATGTCTTTGATCCATTTTGAGTTAATTTTTGTATATGGTACAAGGTAAAGGTTCAACTTCATTCTTTTGCATGTGAATACCCAGTTTTCCCACCACCATTCGTTGAAAAAATTGTACTTTTCCCATTTAATGGTCTTGGCAGCCTTGTCAAAAATCATTTGACCTCTCCTCAAACTTTTGCACATTAATTTTAGCCTCTATCAGTGGATCTTATCTGCAATAATTATTTCTCTGGTATTTGCCTAATGATTCACTATTTTCCCTTTCCTTCTTCATTAATTAATTAAAATTCTACTATAAGAGTTGCCCCTTCTCCACATCTATTTATTATTTACTCATATCAGAATGGATTCGTGAATAGAATATTTATCTTATTCTATGGGTTAAAACCTAATACTATCATTATTTATTTTTTTGCTCTAATTAGTCCAGCTTGGGCCATTAGAAGCTCCTTCACGTCGGCTCCTGTGTTTTTTCTATAAGCCTCCATCTTTTCCCTTTCTTTCTTTCTTTCTTTCTTTCTTTCTTTCTTTCTTTCTTTCTTTCTTTCTTTCTTTCTTTCTTTCTTTCTATCTATCTGTCTATCTATCTATCATCTGTCTTAGCATTTCCTTACTTTCTAGCACTACAAGGATGTTCCAAGCTAATCTTGTATTTTCCCCACCCCAGCCCTATAATCAACTACTTCTCCTCAGAGCCCTGGTTCCTTTTATTAGAGAATGGTATTTAGAGATCAAGATCTGATAATAAGTGTGCTTATTGATACTGGGATGTCATTGCTTCTAGGAACTCTCAGCAGATAGATCTAGGAAGTATATGTGTGTATTTACATATATGTGTGTGTTGTATGTGCTTGTATGTGTGTATACATACACACACACAAAGGATGCTAAAAAAATGTATACACTTTTTTTTTTAATTTTTATATTGGGGAATATTGGGGAACAGTGTGCTTTTCCAGGACCTATCAGCTCCAAGTCAAGTTGTTGTTTTCAGTCTAGTTGTGGAGGGCGCAGCTCACTGGCCCATGTGGGAATCGAATCGGCAACCTTGGTGTTATGAGCACTGCGCTCCAACCAACTGAGCCAATGGGTCGCCCCTGTATATACATTTTAAGAAAGGAAAAAACTGTTAAAATTGTAATACAATGAATGACACTAGCATTCATTTGATTAATGCCATACTACACATTGCTACCATAATTCAACTTCGAAAAGTAATATGTAGATAACATCTTTTAAAATGTGTACATTTTTTTGGCATCCCTTAGTATACAGTAGCCCCTCCATTATCCATGTTTTCACTTTCCATGGTTCCAGTTACCCAGAGTCAAGCTTGGTGCAAAATATTAAATGGAAAATTCCAGAAACAAACAATTCATAAGTTTTAAATTGCACACCATTCTGTGTGATGAAATCTCACACCATTCCACTCCATCCTGCCAGACGTGAGTCATTTGTTTGTCCAGTATATCCACGAAAGAGTACTGATGCTGGCAATTCAGATATGCCAAACAGAAGCCATAAAGAACTTCTTTAAATGAAAACATATGTGTGTATAGGAAAAACATAGTATACATTGGGTTCAATACTCTCTGTGGTTCAGGCATTCACCGGAGATCTTGGAACATATCCCCTATGGATAAGGGGGAACTATTATACATACATTCTGGTATACACATTTTTTCAGAACTACTAACTCACAGTCCTATGAAAAACACATTTACTGACTAGATTACAGAATTTTCTACAGTTCTTTTTGCCTTTAGCCTTACAGAATCCAGTCAATACAGTCATATGCCACATAATGACATTTTGGTCAGTGACAGACCACATATATGATAAAGGTTCCATAAGATTGTAATGAAGCTGAAAAATTCCTGTCGCTTAGTGATGTCGTCATTGTAACATCATAGTACAATGCGTTATTCATGTGTTTGTGGTGATGCTGGTGTAAATAAACCTACTGCTCTGCCAAGTGTATAAAAGTACAGCACATACAATTATGTCCAGTACCTAATAGTTGATAGTGATAATAAATGACAATGTTACTGGTTTATATATTTACTATATCACACTCTTTATCATTATTTTACAGTGTATTCTTTCTATTTGTAAACAAAAAGTTTACTGTAAAATAGTATGTGGTATAATGCCAGCAGTGTAACCTCATACATCTCGTGTTTAACATATCTCTTGATTGCATCATTTTCTCTTGTGCTTGATTTAATCTCATGTTGCTTTGTACAGTAACATGGTGTAAAGACTTATAGCCTAGGAACAATAGGCTACACCATACAGCCTGGGTAGGCAGTAGGCTATACTACCTACGTTTGTGTAAGTGCACTCACTCTATGATGTTCATACAATGAGGACATTGCTTAACGGCATATTTCTCACAACTTACACCCATCATTAAGTGGCGCATGATTGTATACTATTTTCCAAAGCTACTTAGTTTTTTTCTTTTTTTTCCCTTTCGGTGTGGCCATTTAATTCATTTGTAATAGAGTTAGGATGATTTGTTAGTGTTTGTATCCCATTTTGGCTTCTCTCTCTACCACATTCTAGTTGATTTTAGTACTTTATTTTGGGGATATGCGAAACATTGCTATGGTTCTTCAAGCCAGAACTACACAAAAAGATATAAAGAAGTGTCACTCTCTTCTCATCTCTGCTACCCTGTCCTCATTCCCCCTTTCCACTGCCTTCCTACTTGTCCCCTGTATATAACCAATCCCTTTGGATTCTGGTTTATCCTCCCTGTATTTTCTTTCCATAAATATGTAGAGATGTGTATTTTCTTACATCTTCTTTCTTTACAAGAAAAACAGCATATCATACAAGGTCTGACAATTAAATTCACAAACTCATCCTAGAAAAAGTGCTACATACCTCATTGCTGAATATCACTACAGTCACCTTCAAAGTACTCCCCTTGGGAAGCTATGCACTGATGCCAGTGCCTAGTCCACCCTTCAGAGCAATTTTGGAACTCTTTTTCTGGAATGGCCATCAGAGCTGTCGTCATACTATCTTTGATGTCCTGAATGTCATCAAAATGACTTCCTTTCAATATTCCCTTTATCTTCAAATAAAGAAGTTACTGGGGACCAGATCAGGTGAGTCGGGAGGGTGTTCCAATACTGTTATTTGCTCACTGGCTAAAAACTCCCTCACAGACAGTGCCGTGTGAGCTGGTGCATTGTCGTGATGCAAGAGCCATGAATTGTTGGTGAAAAGGTCAGGTTGTCTAACTTTTTCACGCAGCCTTTTCAGCACTTTCAAATAGTAAACTTGGTTAACTATTTGTCCAGTTGGTACAAATTCATAATAAATAATCCCTCTGATATCACAAAAGGTTAGCAACATCATTGCAACAAGTTTATGAACTTAAGTAGAAAAAAGTGAAGTGCAAAACAGCACTTTTATGAGATCTGACAATTAAAATATACTAGTAAAAATATACTACTATTTTTAAAATATGGGAAAAATACCAAAACTACATTGCATATGAAGAAATTCTACTAGAAAAATTTACATCAAAGAAGGCACCTGTAAATTATTACTTAACATGAATTAAATTCTAATGTTTAAAAGAAGATACAGTAAAACAGAAATGCCAGAATTCCGAGATAAGATGGCAAACAATAGGTCTAGGCAGAACAGGAACTTATAGATCTCAGGAATAAAACAGAAGAAAAAAGATTTAAAAAGCCATTGCAGAAACATAGACTAAACTATAAAGAGCCAGCTATGGAATAGAAATGAAAAAAGAAAAGAAATCATATTAAAGAGATACACAGTGTTTGGGAAACAATGGCAGATCTGGAAACTAAGTATTATAGGAAAAAACTTCATACCCATAACTGAAATTCCCAAAGAAGAAAGTTAAGCAATGCAATAGAGCAAATATTTAAAAACACAATTAAGAAATACTCCTGAAATTAAAAAAATCTAGACTCAATATTCAAAATGCAAATTGTATACTAGGGAAAATTGAACCAGAACAATCATCACTGAGTCAAACCCCAGAAAACTCATTGAAAGATAAAAAAGACAGTCCGCCAAAAAGATCATGTCCCTTTTTAGAAATTCCAGTGAATTAGAAAATAGGCTTGTAGGGACTGCTCAACCTTCTGTGCAAGAGGGCAGTGACACTTAGAAGATACTCAAAGAATACAGTGCAAACTGTACATTTCAAACCCAGCCAAGGTTAAGTAAAAAGGCTATAGACCAACAATACCACACATTTAAGAACTCAGAATATGGTTCACATGAGAACTTCTTTTTTTCATTTTAACTTTTTAACATTTTTAATAGAAAATTCCATACATAAAAGTAGGAAACGATGAACCCTCATTACAATAACCCAAGGGGCTTAGCTGTTACAATTATCAAGCCTAGATGTCTCTTCTCAGTTCATCTGTAAATATCTCAATCTTGAGGAAATTTCTAGAGGCCTAACTCCAACCAACCAAGAGATAGCAGAAAATATTTCAGCAAAAGGCATGGCAGAGAGATTTTGACATCTTCAGTTGCAGATCTAGGACAAGACAAGGGTGTGTCTCAGAATAGAGGAATGGAATGTAAATGCTACATGTTTTCATAAAATAGAAATGAGAAAAACAGAAGGGGAGTACTCTTATTCCTAAGAAAACTAAGGAGCCATGAAAAGTCAGAGTGATTCAATTTACAAATATAAATGCTGAATATGTCTGTTAAATAAAATACAAGAGCAGAGATAATAAATTATAACCAACTTTCCATTTCCAATGTTAATTAAAGGAGGCTGTTGTGGATAATCAAACACAGCAAATTTTAAAAAATTTAAAAAAGAGTGAGGGTAGAAGATGGCAAGTAGAAAACTCTGCCCCTTATCTCTTATGTAATTTGATGTAATCAGAGTTGAGAAGTCCAGTGGAACCAAAAAGTAATGCTAAGTGATTGCGTTTGGCTAGTTGAGGAACTGGAATTTGGAGAATTGAGAATTTGGGGGCAATTGCTAATGAAAGAATTGATCTTTGGAGACCTGACTGAGACCCAACAGGTATGGTGGCCACAGTCTTCTCCTCAGTGTCTGGGCTCAACTAGCTTTCTGAACGTCATGGAGACAGGTCTCCTATAGGCTTCCGTGGGGTCCTCTGGCACCGTGCCCACTGAGTCCCAGCCATGGGGCAAAAGACAGATCCGGACTCACAATGTTGAGAGAACGGAGGCACACAGAAACAGGTTTATGTACAGTGCCGCGGGCCAGCTGCACGGGGGGTTGTGAGGTAGTGTGGAATGGGCCACACTGATGAGATGGCACCATGGTGACAATGTGTGAACTCATTGTTATCCCATAGAAGAACCGAAGGACAGTCACTTGCGCATTCATTTAGCAGATGGTGGCAGAGCATCACTCTAGGCAGGGCATGCACTGGAAAGGCCTTGGTTGCAGCCCTGTGACAACTGTCATAGAGATGCACACAGGAAAGCATCACTGTGGAAAAGAAATACAGAGGGTGTGAATTCTCCAACAGCAGTGGCTGGACCCATTCTGAGTGTTTGTGTGTTGGGGGCAGTTGGGGAAGCTGAGAACTGAAGGATGAAAAAGCAGGAGCCACCTGGACAAGGGTGATTTATGGGGGAGGATGGAGTGCATTCCAGGCAGAAAAAAACAGCATATGCAAAGACTGAGGCAAGCAGGGGCTTGATGGCAAGGGAAATGAAAACAAGTCTATGTGGCTGAGGCAGAGAGGAGAGGGTGTTGTGAGAAGAGTTTGGCAAGGTGGGTAAGGCCAGTAAGTGAAGGACCTTGGCATCCAGGCAACATCAAGAGGATTTGAACTTTTGTTTGCAGCAGAAAAACTAACATACAGGGGCTCAAATGGTGAGGAAACTGCATCCTCTCATACAGCATGTTGTGGCAGCTGCAGGATTGACTTAGGAACTGAATAAAGTAGCCCTAGGTTCTTTCTATATTTCTACTTTGCCCTAATCAGCAAGTTGGCTTTGCCTTTGGCTTGTTCTTCCTACGGTGACAAAGGCTGCCACAGTTCTACGCATCATTTCCAGCCACAAAAATGTCCGATGGAGGAGGAGGGACTTTTTAGTTTTTCATTTGTTTGTTTTTAGGATGAAAAACTTTTCCTAGACGCCTCCTGGCCCTCAGACCTGACCTTTTCTCCCTTTGGCCAGAGCTGGGTCACACACCCAAACCTAAGGCAATCACTCAGGAGAACTAAAGTGAAGACGGATTGTTAGGCCAGCTGGGATTTCTCCCTTAGTCACTAGGGAAGGATGCATACCAGAAAAGAAGTGAGGGCTCCGCCAGTCTAGCCCCACCAGCCTCCCGACCGGTGTGATCCCAGGTGGTCTCTCCCCACCCTGGCATCCCTACTCCTGGAGATGTTGGAAGCGCCATCCCGACTTACCCAGGTGTCTCTTCAAGGACCTTCCCTCTGAGCCAGATTGAGCAGCCGTGGCCCATTTTGCAGACTAGGGGAAGCCTTTTGGGGACAGCAACAAGGAACCAAGCACGAAAGTGGGTGACAGTGAAGATGCTGAGGGGGTAGCGAGGAACATGTTGGGCGCTTGGGAGGGAATCTCAGATTGGAGAAGTGAAAAGTCACCTTAGCAGATCGTCACCCACAAGGCGTGGTGGCGGTGGTGCGGGTGGGGGGGAGCTACATTGCCACCTGCTGGTAGGCCGTGGAAGGCCTCCCCGAAAGCCGGCATGAGTGCTCGGGCGAAGGAAAGACAAAGCTTTTCCCTCTCAATCGCCCCAGAACTAGGAGGTGCCATGTAATCAATATCGTGAATTGAAACGGCATGATTACACATGTACTCGACCAGAAGCAAACTAGATTATTATGATGAAGAAAATAACGTATTCAAAGACATGGCGGTGGAGAAGGAGAACGGGGCAGCACCAGCCGTGTGGCAGGGGGTTCTGATGATGGCGGCTGCAGAAGCCAGGGCTGGACATTGTCCTGTGGCAACTGTGAGTCACCCATCAGCAGGGCGTACCAAGGGCTGGTGTCGCGTGCGTGGACCCGTGCTAAGGGATGGGAAGGAATTAGGCTTGCCGTAACCCTAGGCCACCCTGCCAGACAAAAAGTCACGCCTTCGTAAGGGGGCAGAGGTACAGCTGCACCCAGGAGCGAAACTTGAGGGAGGGTTCTCACTCACACGCGCGCCAGCACACGGGCCCGTCTCGTGCCTCACGCCCACGTGAACGGCCCCGTGCGTTATAGGCCCCTCCCGTGGGGCGTGTCCCCTCCCGGCCGCCACACCCAACACTGCAAGTCCAGCGGGCGGGGCCCAGTCTTGGAGTCGCGTACTCGCCCTACCGGGTGACTCACCGCGGGACGAGGCCCGCACACAAATACCCCGCGGGATGGGCGGAGGTAGCGAGGGCGGGTAAGCCGCCCCAACGACTCTACGTAGTCCAGGCGAGCTCCCGCAGCCTGGGGTGCTTGCGGGCGCCGAGTCCTGGGATGCCCTCGTGCTCCAAGCCTTCCCACTCAGCTCGCGGGGCGTTGGGGTTAGTACCTGTGGCCCGGGCCCTTGGAGCTCCGCCCTCAGCCCAGAGCTGAACCCTTCTAGCATCAGAGGAGTGAATATCCCCCTCCTAAGAGGGCGGGGTTCCTGGAGTTGGGGGAGCCAGGATGGCTTCTGAATTGAGCTGGGGATGGGGCACGTACCTAGGTGGGTTGAGCTTCGGGGATAAAGGAGCGTCTGGATCCGCGATTGAGACGATGGGAAATAAATTCATGAACAATCGGTGTGGGTTTCGCATATGGAATGCCAGGACTCTGGATGTGGGGGCTGGGCTTCTGGGTATGGCGGTTCTGCTCTTGGTGAGGGAGGACTGGCCCAGCTTGGCGGGAGACATGACATGGACACAGGGTAGGAATATGTGCTTTAATGAGGCATTAGGCCAAGGGGGCAGCCGCTGACCGGAGCTCAGGGCCTGGAGGGGAGTCACCGGTGGCTCCCTTCTGTCATTTCAGGAGGCCTAATTTTTTCCCAAAACCCGAGAAAGATTCAGAGGCCTGGTTAGCAGACTTGTCGATGGTTTCCTGGGTAGATTTGGCCACCTGGTCCATGGCTGGGGAAGGAAAGGGGAGAGCAGATGAGGATGGGGTCCTGAGGAACCAGAGCCATGCCGGGTTAGCCTGGCCTGGGTCTTCTCCCAGGAAGCAGTGTGAGCAGAGGGGCTGCAGAGGAGAGGGTTTGCCTGGGCAAGAGCTGGGTGGGGTGGGGAGGGTGCTGCCCACCCTCTTGCCGCCCTCCCCCAAACCCCACCAGACCTTTCTGCCCTGCCTCTGTGGCCTGATCCACCACTTGCTGAGCTGCTGCTCCAGCTGCAGTCACTGAAACAAGAGAGATTTAGTCTGTAGCCTCTGTTGAGGCACCATGGACCACAGGGGCTGCACCATTGTCCCCCACCCCCATCTGTTCTCTAGATGGCATAGGGACAGATGCCATCAAGGGAAAGTCCCTTGACCAAGGCCACCGAGCCAGTGAGGGGCATGAGCCCTCCTTTCTCCATGCCTCTGGGCTGTTCTTGTTTATTTATTACTCTGGGCCCCTCCCCTCTAGCCTGCTTCCATCCTATCACCAGGATGGCTGAGAAAAGGAAGGGCAGGGCAGAGCAGGGCCAGGCTGAAACTGGCATCTGGGCTGTGGCTGCTGCTGCTGGGCATGGCTCAGGAAGAATCCTGGCCCCTTTAGCAACTTTCCCCCCAGATGCCTGAATTCTCACCTTTAGTGCACACTCAGTGCACTGGGGCCTCTACTTTTTGCAAGGCCCTCTCACCACCTCAGCTTTCCTGTGCCTCACCCCAGAGGGCACACAGTAGTGATGACAATGCCTCCATGGGCAGGTAGCTTAAGGCATTAGGAACAAAATGCAGAAAGGAAGTGAAACTTCCAAGGCCAGGCTATCTCCCCTGGACCAGAGTTTGTATCTGTGGTGAACAGTGTTTCCAGGGCCTCGGGTGGGCAGACAGGTGGCTCTGGCCTCCAGAGATCTGACTCATCCGTACTGCTGAACAGGAAACGGCCTGCCTTCCCCACACCCTGCGGTCCTTGTCTGACATAGCCAAAACCACAGGGAAAGAGCCTTTGCACCCAGCTTACAGGTAAAGAAAGTGAGATCCAGAAGGAAGGGTCCTATACATAGAGGCTTCCTACTAGCGTTTTAGTCTCTGAGGAGCAACTGTGGGCTTTCCTTGGGAATTGGTGATGGAAGGGGTTGCTTTGAGTATTGTCTGTGGACTGGGATATGTGCAGGACAGATTGGGAGCAGCAGCTCCAAGGGACGATGAGCTGGGACTGGAAGAGCTGACACTGGTGTGCCCAGGGGTCCCCTCACATCTTGCCCCCCTCCCCCCATCCATACATCCACCCCCCATCCACCCCCGACTGTGTAACCTCAGGTCAAAGGAGGAAAGAGCTGGAGGTGGAGAAGCTAAGGCTGGAGACCTGCCCCGCTGGAGTGAGGGTGGGAAGGCCCTCTGGGTGAGGACTTAAAAGTAAGGAAACAATTATTTTTCGGGGGGGGGGGGGAAGGGCTCAAAACAAAGCCCAGTGGGGGTCTGGTGCCCCCTCCCCCATCCCATCTGGTCCTGTGCGCTGAGCCGCAAGTGGGTAGAGGTAGGTCTCAGGGTGGCAGAGCCTCCTCTCTCCGTGGACCTTCACCATTCCCTAATGGCCCGGGTGGGAGGGTGGGGCCCCTCCCTGCCTGCGCAGCCTCCTCAGATTGGTTCTAGCAATGCCCAAAGTGCAACCTGGGCTCCTGGGGCACCGCTGTCTCCCCCACGCCCACCCAAGGATCATCTCCGAGGTTGGTCGGGTGGGCGTCCTGCCCAGTCCCTGAATCTCAGGAGAGGGCCCACTCCGAGCCTGAGCGGCCTGCCAACTTTCCGGCTGCGAAGACCCGCGCCTTCCTCTCTTGAGCTTCCAGCCGGGTGCCCCTGCCAATGCCTCAGGTCGCGCGCTGTCCTCACCTGCGTCCTGGGCCGCCCCTTCCACTTGTTGCTTCAGATCCTTCAAGCCTTTGTTGGCCATGGCTACGGGGTTTCTGCGAGGTCGTCAAAGGTAACCGCAGCGACGTTGGATGATGCTCACAGCTGCGGCGACCAGAGAACTAGATCTGGTTTTTAAGGCACCCCAGGGCCGGCCCGCCCTGCGGAGGGCGGGGCAGAGGGGGGTGCAGGGCGGTTCCCGGCAGACCCGCTGGGGGAGTGACCGGGACCTGCTCCATGCGCTGCGCACTGGGGGAGCACATCCTGGCCTCAGGCCGGCCACGGTGGGAAGGCGGCGGCCCCTTCCGGGGTCGGAAGAGGGGCTAGGAGTGACAGAGGGACTGGGTAAGGGGTCCAGAGAGAGGCCGGGGCAAGAAAGGGGCGCACACACCACCTGTACCGCGACGGCTTGCTTCCTCCCTCAGGGACCCGGAGAAACCCCAGTCCGTGAGCGTCGGGTCAGTCCAGCCTCTTCGATAATCTTTACAATCTCGTGAAATGGGTATTTTCAGTTTATAGGAAGAAACAGACACAGAGTGGGCAAGAAACTGCAGACAGGCCACCGGCCAGCCGCCACTGGGACCCGGCGGACAGAGGGGTGGGGCGTGTCCGGTAATTCTCCCTCCCCCCCCCCCCCCCAGTAGAGGGTGCGTCACCGGCTGGCGCCCCTGGGGATGGTCAGTTCGCTCTGGGAGGGGTTTAGAGACCTGCGCGTAAGTGGAGGAGCCAGGATCCTGAGGACAACAAAACGACTCGCAGGCACAACCGCCCCGCACTCAAGGGCGTAGCTGGAGTCCCCACCCCGCCACCGCCCACTCCGGAGTCGGGCTTCGGAGCCTGGAGGCCTCCAGAACACACACACCCTCCGTGTCTCTGTGGGGCATCGCGCGCCCCTCTCCAATGCTGCTGCTCTCTGATTCTTTCTCTCCAAGCCTGTCTGCACCTCTGTAGGAATCGCTCCTATTCTGAAGCTCTGGGAAACTCCACCTACCCAGGTCTGCTCCTCTAGCCCATGCTCTACCTCTTGTGGAGGGAAAGGGGGACACATAGTAAACCTGACAAGCTCAGGAGATGGAAAATAACCACATAAGATGGCGTGAGCATAAAAAATTTAATAACTGAGTGGGCCATGGTGGGAAGTCATATCTTTAGCTAAAAGCTTCCTTCATAAAGTCAATCTTCACCTTACATGAGCCTGTCTATTGTCTTTTTGCACCTAAGATGACATCCTTGGAATGTCAGTAGTCCCTTTCTCCAGAGCAGAGCAGGCAAGTACAGAATCCCTCATTATTCTTGTCCCTTGATTAACACCTATATGTGAACTATTAACTGTCCTGTACCCACCTATGTGAAAGAAGTACCTTCTCTCCAATTTACTTTTATCCAATCCCAGAGATTTCCCGGTTTTGCTTTCTCCCACCCCCTTAATCTATCGCCAGTGGATTTCATGTAACCCTCCTCCTTTGATTCTATGTATAAAATGAGCTGCAAACCGCCATTTCATGGAGCATTTTCTCAATCCGTTGACATTTTGCTTCCTGGCAATTGTCGTTAGTTTGGCTCAAATAAATTCTTATAAGCTTTCTCTCAGGCTGGATATTTTTCGGGGACACTCAGATGGGGGTGGGATAGAGAGAGTGGAAGGGAGAGGCTGGGGGTAAGCGGGTATCATCAACCCCTAATGTGGCGTATCTGGAAGTGCGTGCACACACACGCTGGGAAAGGATCGCTGGGAGATAAGGTCTACTCTGGGCAAGAGAAAGGGGCCTCCGCTGAGATCAGGTACGGGGGGTGGGGGGGGGATACCAAGCGTAGACTAACAGAGCAGCTGCCACGCCTGCTCCCTCCCTTCCCCACCCCTCCGGACTTTCAGACTGGTCTCGCTTAGAGCACAAAGGCACTGCCGGGAGCCACCTAATGGAGGGTTCCGGGACTCCGGGAGCCCTGCCGGGTCACCGCCCCAGGCCTGCCATCCCTCCTGAAATCCCACCAGAAGCACCAGTCCTTTTAGCCTGGAAGGCCTTTTACACTGCTCCACTTAGCTCCTCTGGGCTGCTGAGGCTACTGGGCGTCAGGCCCAGTGGGCAAGGAGTAAGATGGGGGGATAGCTGCTGGCCTCAGCAGGTGATAATAGAGACAGCTCTGAGTGGCCCTAAAGCAACAGGCACTGGAGTCGACCTCTGGGTTCAGCTACCCCCTAGGGCGAGACTATTGATCTCCCCGAGCCTCAATGTCCCGATCCTTGATGATGGGGGGAGAATAACTGAATTTCGCCGAAGTGTTACTATGAGGATTAAATGGGCTGAAGGATGCCTTACACTCAGCCAGGGCCCTTCAGGAGGGGGCAGGGCACCCGGTGGGGGCTTCTCTGATAAGGAAGGAATAGAGAAAGGGCAGTCACTCCTCTAGGGAAGTCAAGTGCAGCCCCACGGAGTGAGAGCACTTATGGGGGTTTAAGGGCAAAGTGCACTGCAGTTGCCATGGGGTGGGGGGGGTCTTCCTGGACTGGGCAGGCTTTGATGTTTGGCATTTGACCCCAGGAACGGCCGTGAGTATGTGTCTAGGGTGGGGGCAAGCAGCAGGGACCTTTGCAGGCTCCTTCAGAGCACTGGGAGCATGGTGAAAAACTGCCCAGGGGCCAGGTGTAGGTGTCTCCTTACCCCAGTCACCTGAGTGGCCTTGCTGCTCCTCACGTTTTCTTACAGCCCAAGAGCTCCCTGGCACGCCCAGGCCCCTCCTGGGGCATGCACAGGCCCGCTGCTATGCACATGTCTGGGCTGGGCCTGGGAGAAGGAACACCGGGACTGCCCCAGTGTCTTCTACACCCTTCATTCCTCGTATGGCAGGGTTTAAGGGGCTGGGGGACTAGCAGCATCCCTGCTCCTTTTCACCTCCTCAGCAGTGGATGCCCGTGGCCAGCAGGCTAGGATACAACCCAGCTCAGCTCTGCTTGCCTGGGCTCCCAGCCCCGTGCTCCTCAGCACGGAGAGGCAAGATGGGAAAGTGGTAGTGTCTGAAGTTGGGTGTGGACTCTGGCTCCAATATCCAGGCCTGGAGGCCTGGGGCAAGTCACTTAGAGGCTCTGAGCCCAATCTGTCCGGGTATCCAAAGGGAGGGAACCCTGGTCTCTGCTCAGCCACTTCTGAGCAAGCCTCCTGGGTGTGATGCCAACAACCCTTTGTGTAGGACACTGACCAGCCCGATCCCAGGATGTTTTGAAATCTGGGGCATGGCAGAATCTACCATAAGCTCACTGGAGCCCATGCGGTCAGGCCAGCCTCAGCAGAGCATGGGAGATGCTAAGAGAAAACCACAGGCAAAAAATGGCATCCCTGGTGCTAAAAGCTCATGATACCAAACCCAGATTTCATACCTGATCTATTGTAGTTTCAACCTCTCCCAGAAACATAATCTTTATCAATTGGTATAGAATTTTCTGGTCAAGCACCAGTAAGGTGACCTGTCATATGGGCTCTCTCTGTCCCCTATGTAGAAAGGAGGCAACCTGCATGATAACATCCCTTCCATGCTCCTCTTTCTTCCATTCTCTTCACCCAAAGAAAAGATGTCCCTGCCCCCAAACAATCCTTTCTTTTCTTTTGTCAACTGCTCCCTGGCCCCACCTTTCTTCCTATAAAAATCTTCCATTTTGTACAGCTCCATGGTGCTCCCTGCTAGTTGCTAGATGAATGCTGTTCGATTCATGAATTGTTTGCTAAAGCCAATTATATGTTCAAATTTACTTGGTTGAATTTTGTGTGTTTTTTTATAGAGTCAACTGGGTGGCGCTGGAGTCAGGCCACCTGGGCTTCTGCCCAGTCCCGAGCCTCCTAGCTCCGTGCCCCTAGGCAAGATGTTCAAGCTCTCTGTTCCTCAGTTCACTCTCAGTGAAACATCAGAACAACTATTTGTTCTGAGGATTAAATGGGGTAAAGCAGTCAGTACTGTCTGACACCTGGGAGGAGGTCAACATATATTCGTTTTTTACCATTTTTCTCTCAAGGTAGAGGCTTATTCTCCTGCATCTCAGCTGCTGTGTTTTCTAACGATACTTGACAGACTCCTTGGTGAAGGAAGGGAGAGCCCAGCTCCAACCTGGTGGGAGCTTGACGCTGGGTGGGGCCAGCTGGTGGAGGAGGAGGAAGAGGATGGAGGACTCCTGGCTATGGATTTAGACTTCACAGTTTTGAAAGATACCATCTGCTCTGGGGAGGGGTGTTAGGTCTCCCTTTGTCTGCAGGACACTGGAGCCACAGACACACGACAAAGGGATGGCTCAGGAGGCCCTTCCTCACCTCTTGTTGTCATGGGCCCCCTCCCTGGAGGGTAAACTACAGCTCAAACCTGGAGGCAGCTGTTGTGGTCTCAAGGACCACCTGACCTGGAGGTTGTCCTGGGAGCCCAAAGCAGGGCCACCTCCTCCACATTAGAAGGCAATAATGGATGGGTTGGGGGTGGGAGGAGTTCCCTGAAGGCAGTGCCTACTTGCAGCAGGTTCCAGCAATGCCCAGGGTATCTCTGTAGGGCACCTGGTCCCAGATATTCTTCCCTGACCCATCAACAGGCTGGTTCAACTCTGTTCCCAGCAGGGCCCAGGGGGCTTCTTCATGAGTGAGGCAACATACAGCAGAAGCAGGTGCCAGTATGGCCAGGAGTAGGGACTTGAGTTTTATTTGAAATCATTAAAATAAAAAAATTCACAGCAGCATCTGTGGGGTCAGAAGGACTAGAGGCTGGGAGGGGTCAAGGGAGAGAGATGAAAATGGGGGTAGCACGAGAGGACAGGCATGTGGTGGCTGGGTGTGCTATGGAAGCGTGGGTGATCCCAAAGGTCACACTCCAGGACCGGTCACTCCCGTGCCAGGAGAGAATGAGGTCCAGGCAGAGGGGTGTTGTAGTCCTCTAGTCTCCTCCACTCTTGGCCTAGGACAGAGAGTGACCGTCACAGGTAGCTCTGGGTCCCCACCCCTCAGTGACCACCCTGAGTGGGGTGGGGACAGAAGTTACCTTTGCCCCTCTTCCCTGAGGCATTCATGAGGGGACCTCACACTTAGGCTCGGGGCTGCATTAGGTCAGGAGTCTCCCCTGAGGGCTCTACGACCCCAAGAGGGACACAGAGAGTCTGTGAGGGATGGGGTCCCTCCCTGGAACGTTCTCTAGAGGGTGGCTTGCCCCGGGAGCCCTGGTGGAGCTCGGGAGCCTAGCTCCTACCTCCTCAGCCGCTTCCTCTTCCACTTTGGCTGCCTCATCCTCCTGTGGGGGGGCAGTCTGCTTCAGTTCCTCCTGTGGGGAGCAAAAGGGATGTGGGACCACGTGGAGGGCACAGAGCCCCCAGCTGCCCGGCGACCAGGGCCTCATCCACCCTGGCCTCAAAGGTGAACGGATGCCTTCATCACCTCGCTGTCCATAGTGGGTCGAGGTGAGGGCGGTGTGAGGGCCAGACTGACTGTGGGGGTGATAGAGCATCATGTAGGGGCCCACAGTAGGGGCTCTGTCTGATGATTCCAAGGCCTTTTGGGGGTACCAACGACCCTGGAGCCCAGCTCCCCCTCTGCAAGCTGATGCCGCCCAGGGATTCAATGAGGAAGCCAGGTGGCCCCTGATACCCTAGGCCTGACCCCACCCTCAGTGTCCCTGAGTCATATGACCACACACCCTTGTCCTCCTGAGCCTGCAAAAAGTCCTAGGGAAAGGAATGTGTCATCACTGTTCACACAGGGACCCTGAGGCCAAGGAAGCCAGGAATCCAGCTTGAGGCCTCAGAGCTCAGAACAATGGGGCTGGTAGGGATCAGGTCGGGCTTGCTCCAGGCCCATCACTATCCCCTTAGGGTGAATGCCTCCTCTCCTCCCTGCCTCCTGCATGGGCTGGCTCTAGGCTCAGGCTGGTCGGGTTGGGGCCAGCAGGGGTTATACAATCCTCTTCCACCCCTATACACCCAGCTGGATGCTTGCTGGAGGCCTGCCTGGGGCTGGTCTTATGACAGCTAGTGGGCAGGGCCAGACTGAGTGATCAGCACATAGGTCTGGTGGGTCTGTCACCTCCATGCTACCACAGGGCCATCGTGCCCCTTGGTGTCCTGGGGCATAAAAGGTCACTGAACTTTGTCAGCCAGCATTGTGGTAGTCTCTCCAGGTGAAGGGTGGGTGGCCGCCTGCCTAGTCTTGTTGCCCCAAGTCAGGGGTATGAGGCCAGTGGCATGAGCAGTCAGACATATAGGTGCGTCCTTCCACAGTTCACTAGAGGGTAAGTCGTGACTGACTTTGGGTGTCACCAGGAAATGTCTCTCTTGGGGTAGCCACCCCCACCACAGGGTCTGGGGTGGCTCCAGGGACTCATCAGCCCTCCTCTAAGGTCAGAGAGAGGTGCCTAAGCAGCCTGGGCCCACCCCAGGGCATCTTTTGCTGGGGAGTGGGAAAGGGAGGGGCCCGGTCTCTCCTGGAGCGCATGTGGGTCCTGCCCAGGGGCACTGCTGCTGATGATGATACAGTCACCTCCCTTTGTTGGGTGCTCACCATGAGCCAGGCATAACCGCTTCATGGGGACCATGTCCCTGCATTATCACACAACCCCGTGAGCAGATACTCTCACCCCCATCCCCATTTTAAAGATGAGGAAATGGTTCAGTAGCTTCCCAAGGTCATGTAGCTAGGAAGGGGCAGAGCTGGGAACTAGGAGAGGAAGCAGCTGCCTCTGCCAGGACATGGAGACCCTGTGCTGGCCCTGCAAGCAGACTCCTTTGTGCTGCCCGCAGAGCCAGGGGCAGGGCGACCAGCCTCCTCCCCTGCACCCACCCACTGCCAGAGCAGGGATTCTGAGTGCTGGGTGTTCCGGGCAGCCTGTTCCAGGTAGGGGAGCTCTCCAGAGGACAGCCTCAGACAGAGCTGGGGACAGCTCCTCTGGAATGCCTCAACATGGGTCCCACCCTCCCTGAGACCTGACACTCACACAGCGGCTCTCTGTCAGAGCACGGGCTTGGAGCCGGGCTGCCCTGGGACTTGCACGCTCACACAGACCAGCCGTGGGACCTTGGGCACAACACTTAATCTGTCTGGGCCTCACTCCCACACCCTGTCTCATGGGATTTTTGTATTGATTAAATCAGTAAATACTCGTAAGTGTAAAATGCTTCAAGCAGAGCCTGCTCTGTGATGAGTACAGGGATGGCTCACCTGGCCGGCCTCCTGGGTGGAGGGGCCCACTGCTCCTGTATTCTCTGTTGCTGGGCAGCACACAGGCACACACACATGTACACGCGCATGCACACTCAACACCACACACAAAGGCAGAGGCAGAGGTGGAGGGCGGGCTCAGAACCTCATAGTTTTTCCATCACCAGGGGGTGCTGCTTCCCTGCCACTCCTGGGGGGGTGAGACCGGACACCGGGTGAGTGGTGACTCCCTGGTGTCCACTGCCAGGGAGGCTGCTTGTCACCACGTGGGGCCCACAGGACCTGCCTTCACTGCTCAAATGTGGTATCTCCTGAGGGCTGAGCACCATCAAGAGGGCGTGGTTTTGAGCCTCATGTTCTGGTTGGGCCCCAAACTGGCCCCCTCACAGGGATAGCTTTGAGAATTCTAAGTACATTGATGTGAAAACACCAAGCACAGACCACCACAGCCCCTGAGTCTCATTTCCCTGTATGTCAATGGGGTGAT
Organism: Rhinolophus sinicus; assembly: GCF_057876585.1. NCBI lineage: Eukaryota > Metazoa > Chordata > Mammalia > Chiroptera > Rhinolophidae > Rhinolophus > Rhinolophus sinicus. The sequence goes on along the minus strand of NC_142515.1, from coordinate 61,876,522 downwards.
GGTGCCTCCTCCCCAGCTGGCCTCTCTGGGGCCCAGGGAAAGGGTGGCACTGGTTTGCAAGCCAGGACTGGGGACCAGGTCTCACCTTGTGCACCACTCCTGAGGTGACCGCGATATTCTCCACCTCCTCCACGGTCTTGGTGGCCACGGTGTTGACGCTGGTGACCACGGCCTCACTCACGGCACTGGCCTGCTCCTTGGTTTTCTCAGCCACTGTGGGAGGACTCTGGCTAGGCTTGGCCCTGACCTCTCCCCACCCGTGTCTGGCTTGCCCAAGTCAGGCCTGAGCAGCCCCTTCCCAGGGCACTTTCACCTCTGGCGCTACCCAAGAGCCCAGGCTGCCTCCTCTCTGATGCCAGGGGAGCTCTGATGATGATTGGCCTGACCAACCCTGCGTCTAGCCTCAGGTTCTAAGGGGTCTGGGTCCCTGTATAGCTTGGGACCCCAGTTTGGGGATAAGGCGGACCCTGGGCTTGGGCCTTTAGTACTAGGGTGCAGAGGTCCCTGGAGGTCCCACCCCCGTGTTCCCTGGTCACGGGGCTCCTCACCTGAGGTCACGCTCTGCACAACACCCTCCTTGGTCTTGGCTCCTGGGGAGGAAATGGAGGCATCAACCCAGGCCCACTCCTTTTGGTGTTGGGAGGGGGGTGGTCAGGACAACAGAATAGCTGGACAAGCTTTAGGGTCGGTATTGGGAGAGGGTGGTGTCTGGAGTCCGGCAGTCCCTTCAAAAGCCACTTCCTGCTGTGTCTGGAGGAAGGGGATGGATGGGAAGTGGACGGGACGGGATGGGGGGATGAGAGAGACCACGCTTGAACTGGGGTCTGGATCCTGCCTGGGAGTGGCCCCAGAAACAGCAGCAGGACAGCACTGATGAGAGCTGAGTCATCAGCTTAGCCTCCTCTTTGGAGGAAGCTGAAGGAGAATGAAGCTGGACAAGGCACTGACTGGCCATGGGACTGAGTCTGGTCTCATCTCTCCAGCCCCACACCTTCCCTCTGAATAGGGTGGGGACCTGTGGCCTGGCTGCTGAGCACCTGTCAGCTCGGCCCAAGGGGCCTCCAGGCTTAGTGTGGCTTATCTGAGTCAAGGGGCCTGTGGGTGATGGGGGGCGTTGGTGCGTGTAGTCATGTGTGCATAAACAGCTGTGTCCCGGAGCCAAATACCCCACTTGCTGTCCTGCCCCAGAGACCCCTGGGGCCCTGAGGAGGTCGAAATGGACACTGATGTATACAGGAGAGTGGAGATGCTACAGGGCCCAGAGACCCTGACTCAGCAGCCAGATCCTCCTCCCCTCCCGAAAGGCCACCTGGGGCTGAGGGACAAGGTCAGACCCAAAGCAACTGGGCATCCCAGGCTCTGGCCACCACGCTGTTCCGCCCTGCCCCGCCCAACTCACCCACATACATGACACCCTCCTTGGTCTTCTCAGCCGCTTCCGTCACCCCCTGCTTGGTCTTCTCCACGGCACCCACCACTCCCTCCTTGGCGATGGAGAAGCCCTTCTTGAAGACGTCCATGGCGGTGGCAGGAACGGATGCCTGACTCTCCCTGCAAGCTGTGGCTGGAGCTGGCACGAGTGCTGCCGCAGCTGCTGTCCCCACTGCTGCCTCTTATTGACGCCGATGAAATATTGATGATGCAGCGGCGGCAGGCCTGTGGGAGCCCAGCCAGCCTGGGGGCGGGGCGGGAGCGCGGCCGGGGAGGGAGGAGGCCGGCAGCAGGTCTGGACACATCCTTATCCATCACTGTCCTTCATTCATTCACTGCCCTGCCCACCCACAGGGGCAGCCTGCCCAGGGTCTGTCAGGCCTGGGGCTGCTGTGTCTGTGACATCTGGGGCAGAGAGAGGTCAGAGAAGGGAGGCGCCTATGCTACCAGTGTCCCAGGTAGGGTAGGGGTCAGGGCCATGCAGTCCTGTCAGGCAAGAGTGGCCAACCTCCCAGACCGGCACGGGCTGCCCAGCCACTCACTGTGGAGCCCCCATCCTGCGGCTGTGGAGAGGCCAAATGGAGGAGCCAGGGTGGGGCCCACAAGGGCTCCCCTAAGCCCTGGCCTCTGGCTACACACTCTGTGGCCCTCAGACAGCTCCGTTCTCCCTCTGAGCCTCCACCCACCTGCCGATTCCCACAGCCTAGTGATGACAAGCACTGAGCAGGGATGAAGTGCCCCCCACTTCCTGGCCACCAGCACGGATGGAAAGCAGGTTCCCTGAGATTGACCAACTACTTCCTCCCGCACACCTCAACCCTGGTGCTCTTCTCCTAACTCCCATGGGGACATATTCAGTGGGGCCAATTTCCTGCATCCCCTGCACCCCGAGGTCCTGACCCAAGTCCTCTCAGGGCGTAGGAACCAGCCAGATTGTTGGCTGCCTCTATGGGGGCCAAGGGGTGGGGGTATGTGTGAGGGGGCCGGATGAGACGCAATGGGTAGGCTGGCCCAGGCCACTTCCTCTCTTTGTTGTCCCTGTGCTTTCTTTTCCTTTTGAGACTTAACTTGAAGCAGTTTGTGGAATCACTGGCAAAGGCTGAGTCTGTCCACTGGCAACATGATCCTGACACTGCTGCTCAGGACCCTAGGCTGGGGGGTGCTGGGGGCCTGGGCCCAGGCCCCCAGTGCCAGGTTCTCTGATCCACACAGCCCCAGGCTGCCTGGGGTCTGGAGGGCAGAAGCTGAGGACGTTGGCAGGGACCCCATCGGACGGTAAGGAGGGGCCTGGGCCTTGGGTGACATCGTGGTGCAGGATCTGAATCCCAGCTCAGCCAGAGCTGGGGCTCTCTGGACCTCGGTTACCCATCTGTAAAATGGGTTAATATTTTCTATCCGCTGTACAGCTGAGAGGCTGAATGAGGTGCTAGGTGCCAGGCTCCCATTCAAGAGGAACCCCCAGCCAGCCTGGACTGGGGCACCCTAGGACCAGCCTGAGGACCACAGGACATTCTCTGTCTGACCTGTGGCAGGAAATGGGCTTGGGAATTGCGCAGGGTGGGAGCACTTCTTGCCATCAACCACCCAGCGTGGGGAGCTGAGGGGCTGTGGTTCCGGAAATTTCCAGGTGGCCTGGCAGTGGCTCCTATTCTTCGAAGTAAGTCAATTCTGAAAGCTGAGCTGAGGTGAGGCTGACCCATAAGCCACAGAGGACAGATTTGGGTGGGTGGGGGGGGCTGGATTTTAATCCGAGTGCCCTGGGGGACTGGTGTGGGTCCTCAGCCTGGCTCTGAGCACAAGCAGTGATTGGAGACGGTGCCCTGCTCCACCTTCAGAACAAAAAGGTGGGGTATCCAGTGAGCTCTGCTTCAGTGCTCCTCTCGGAATGGGCAGAAGGTCCTGCCACTGGGCCAGGACTCTGTTTGTCCAGAGCCAGGGATCCTCCTGCTGATGAGGGGCTAGGCCCATGGTTCCCTCCTCAGGGTGCCCCACAGTCACAGCAGCAGGTGCCATTTATTAGGCCAAGCACCTTGCCAAGGGTTATCTCAGTTACTCCTCCCAACAGCCCTAGTTACAGAGGAGTCTGCAGCTCAGAGAGGCTAATCATCTGGCCCAAGGTCACACAGCTAAGGAGAGCCTGACCCAGGACCTGAGGCTGACTCTAGAGTTCAGGTTCTGACCCCCGGAGAACTTAGAGGCAGCCTGGCCTCCAGATGTGCCTATTCCCCCACCTGTTGCCAAATGCGTGTGCACACGTGCGCACACACACACACACACACACACACCCTTACACACACAACTTGATTGAGGGCATCTGTATGGATTTGGAAGGTCAGAAGGGTCAACTCACACCCACCCAGTCTCCCACGTGGCTGTCATTGATTCACCATCTTTCTGGCTTACAGAACGCATCTGCCAGGGACAGTCTCCTACACAGCTCTGATGCTTCAAGGTGAATGTGTTTGTTGGACACTTTCTTTTTTCTTTTTTTTTTTTTTTTGTTGGACACTTTCTGAACGTGGATTTAACTAGGGAGAGGCAGGAGGGTGAGTGTAAGTGAGTGCACACTGACCCTCAGTGAGGGAGGAGTGGCCCCAAGATGGACCTAGAGAGACCCCATTCTTGCCTGCCCTCAGTTCTGCTCAGGGCTGGGAGGCACAGGTGACTCTGGTGGGGAACCCAGACACACTGATTTCAGGGCCAAGCACCAAGCCTTCCCTCCCCTCAGCCATTAGCTCCACGCCTCTGTCTCTGGGCCTCCTGCCCCCTTTCATGAAAGAAAGGATAAAGGGCCCCAGTGAATGGGAAGAAAGTGGGAGACAGTCCTCTTCATCCCCACCCTCTCAGCTGTGGGGAGGGACTGCATTTTCTTAGCCCCAGGGAGGGTGGGCCTCTGGACTGCTTGTGGACTTCCCTGCAGGGGTCACTCAGCCATTATCTAGGTGGCGATGGTATGTACAGAGCGTGTGCAGAGGTACCTTGGCCCAGGAATGCCCAGGAAGACATCCCAAGCCCTGGTCCCCGGGGTACCCAGGGGGTCCCAGCAGGCCCACTGTGTCTCCGCACCACAACCCGGAAGTTTCAGTCCCCAATGGCCAAGCGCAGGTTTTCAAGGCCTCCAGAGGGACTGGTGAGAAAGGAAGGAAACGCTGCTCGGCTTCCTCAGGCTGATTGCTTCCCGTGCTCCTGTGACAAGAGAGGAAACGCTGCTTCAGCCCCCCTCCTGCAACAGGGGAAGGGGAGGTGGAACAGGCACGCCACACTCAATCAGGGCATCAACACCATCAGCCACAAGCCCGGTGGACCCACCACTTGACTGCCAGAGCCAGGCCTCCTGTCCTTCATTTGCCCTTCACACCCGTTTCTGGGGCCTGAAGCCCAGGCAGGCCTCAGGATACAGACCCAGATAAGTAAGACCCTTGCAAGGAGAAGGTTGAACAGAACAAGCTGGTGCCCTATGCCAGGTTCCGGGGTGGAGGAGGGGTGTGGTTGAGTGCTTCCTAGGTCCCCGGAGACCCCCAGGGGCAGGACCCAGTGAGCCAGCAATGTGGTTATTGGACTCCGTTGGGCAGGAGGCTCTTTGTGCTCCCAGGTGGGGGTGGAGAGGGAGGCAGTTTAGAGTGTGGACTCTTCAGACACAGCATTGAGCCTGCAGAGGGGACCGAGCTAAGCCCCATGTCCACATTGTTGTGACAGTGCTGAGATCACCACTATTCTCTCCACTTTACATGTTGTGAGGCTTGGGGTGGGAGGAACAGGTCAGAGCCAAGGACCACATCTGCTGGGCTGCAAATCCCAGGCGTCCTGTCTTGTCTCCCCAAGACAGGTGGGAGTGTAGGCGGAGATGTTGCTCCCAGCATCCCAGCTGGCCCCAAGCCGCCAGCATCAGCTTTTCCTGACCCAGCTCAAGGAGCATTTGTGATTTTTGTAGCTGGGGCCCAGAGGAGTCACGTATATTGCTGTGGGTCACATCACACAAGCCCACGCCCTCAGCTCACCTCCTACACCTGTTCCTGCTATATGCTGTATGCTGTATGCGGCACAGGGCCCTGGGCACAAACAGGGAAAACCCCACTGTCAGAAGTCTCACTCAGGGAACCTGGGCTCTGGGCTGGATGCTGAGTGGGCCTCAGGCTCCTCTGCTATGGCCCCCGTTCTGGCTCAGAGACAAAGCCCTGCAAAATTCACTCCTAGAGTTGTCACATTCCTGGCTGCATTCAGAGCCTCAGAGAGCAAGGATGCCTGAGAACACGCCCTCCTTCCCCGGGAAGACTTCAGGGGCAGCTGGAGGTGGGTTTCACTGGCTAGTTAAGAGGCACTTAAGTGTCCCAGGGGGCCATGGCAGCAGCACGTCCATAACTCAGGAGGCCCCAGCTAACAGCCTTTTCCCTGTAAGAGGTTCTCTGCCTTCGCTATAGCTCCTCCCTCTGTGCCCTGGGAGGGGCCGGAAGTGGGAATCTTCTTTACCTCTCCAGGACTCACTGTGTGTGTGTGTGTGTGTGTGTGTGTGTGTGTGTGTGTGTGTGTGTGTGTAAGCGCCGGAGCATACTCGAGCCTTGCTGAAGGTCACCCTGAGTCCAGGGAGGGGTGGGCAGGAGAGCCCCAGTCTCCTAGCTCCCATTAGAAGCTCCAAGGGGGTCATCCGTCTCTCCCCTGCCTGGGGCTAGGTATCAGGTCGGGGCCATGTCAGAAGCTCAGGGCAGGCCCAACCGCAGCTGGAGGACCCCCACACTCATTTCTACGCTGGCGCCTGCCTCAGTACACCATTGTGAGATGAAAGCACAAAGAGGGTGCAGGAATGAGACCAGGAGGCAGTGAGAAAAATGGAGAGTCTCAGCGAGTTGGGCAGGGCGCATGGGCTCAGAGGGCCAGCAAGAAGCTGCCAAGAGCTGGAGGAAACCAAAGCAAAGGTCAGGAATGTTCCCAGGGCTTCTGGGCCAACAGCCTGTACTGTGCCAAGGGTATGGTGCTGCCAAGGGGGGGGCCAGTGTGGGCAGGGAGAATAGCAATTGCTGGAGCCCGAGATTCGGGCTGGTCAGGAGAGAAAGTTCCTGGGCAGGAAGGGTGGGCAGCATTGATTCCAGTTCCAGGAGCTCGAGGTGGAAAGTCCCGGTCACTCCCTGGCATGCTGGACCAGACCCAGCACGTCCAGGGCCCAGGCCTTCTGGACCCTTTGGAGCAGTTCAGAGGGTATGCAAGGAGTACACTTTGTTTTGAGCGGGTGTTTCTCAACCTTGGACCTATTGACATTTGAGACTGGATGATTCTTTGTTGTGGGGGTGCAGGGCTATGCAGTGTGCATTGTGGGGTACTGAGCAGCGTCCCTGGTCTCCACCCACTAGATGCCAGTAGTACCCTACCCTCTCAGCTGTGACAACCATAAATATCTCCAGAGATTGCCAGATACACCTGGGGAGAAGTCCCCTCTCCCCAGTTGAGAACCACTGGTTCAGAGAAACACTGTCCCTAGGGCTGAGCCCATGTTCCAGGAATTTGCATGGGGCTCAGGGTGGGGGTTGGGTGGGGGGTGAAGTTTCTGGTCCTTGGAACAGTCTGTGCAGGCTGACCTCTGGGCCCAGCGCCTTTATAGGCTACTGTTTTGGAGTTGAGTGAACGTTCCCAGACTCGTGGGTATGTGACCTGAGCAGTCTACACAGCGCAGGACACGCAGAAGAGCCCCACTTGGTTTAATCTCTGTTGTTGACTCGCATTTTCATTTTGCACTGGACCCTACAAATCATGTAGTTGATTGTGTGTAGAATATTTGCTATCTGTCCCTTTACAGAAAAACTTTGCTGACTCTTTGGGGGTAGAGTCAAACCTTCAACAATGTTTGTTGAGACAATCAGAAGCTCAAGCCTCTCGGGTCCCCAAAGGCAATGACTTAACAAATCTATAGGGGGCTCTTTGGCAATAACACGCTTACATGGCTGCTTCTTGGGAAGTAGCATTACCTATGCTTCAGCCCTCATTCCTACTCCGTACCCCAACCTCACATGCATGCATATGTGTGTATCAGCGTGCACGCATCACACACACGCGTGCACACACTGCCTATCCATCATTCTCCCATATTGTCATTTTGAGTATTTACATTCATATGACTATGAATGCTACTTAGAGTTGAGGCTTGAAAAAAACTATGAATCGTTTTATCCCCCCATGTGTACTTCTGGTTTTCCCCAGAGGAAACAATTGTCTTTTTTTCCCTTTGGCTTAGTTTTCTGTGTCTTTGTCACATTCCCAACTCTCAGCCAGTGGCCCACACCTGAGCTCACCTTTCATTCGTGTCAGGTGTTTGACCACCTGTGTCTCCTTGGAGACACCTCCTCTCTCAGAGCTGCCGCTGTGCTCTAGTCTGGACTGGGCCTCTCACCCACCGCCCCCATTGTCCTGCTCCTGGTCTCTCCCTGCACCATCTCCCTGGGGACTCCCTGTTGGCACTCCTGTTTCCTGATGCCGTGCTTTCCTCCTCGTTGGTGTTCTCTCTCATTTTGGTGGAGCATTTCTGGCACAATGGTACTCTCCTGGACAGTGTCTTGGGATGACTCAGAGAACTTTAAAGTGCAGATGCCCAGGCCTCAACCCCAGAGAATCTCATTTAACTGGCCTGGGGTGGGGTCCAGAGGCTCTTATATTTTAGAGTGCCACACGATAGTGTTGATGTAAAGATTTGGTGGCAAGCCTGGGAACCACTGCTCTAGTGGCTCCCTGATAAGGAGTTCTGGGGAGGAGAATGTTTTGAAACCTGGCATGTTGGGAATGTCTTTATTCTGCTCTCCTTACCTTGACGGACAATTAAGCTAGGTGTTGGATTCTACACTGGAAATAATTTTCCGTCAGTATTTTGAAGGCAATTCTCCACTGTGTTCTTGTTTCCAGTATTGCTGTCGAGACGATCAAGGCCATTCTAATTACTGGTGTGTGTGTGCGCACGCGCGCATGTGCACTCATGTGTGTATTTGTCTTGGTTTTTTTCTCTGGAAAGTGTAGACTCATTTTCATTCCCAGAGTTTTAAAATGTCATGATGATGTGCTTTGATGTGAGTTTATTTTCATTGTATCGAGGGCCCTTTGAATCTGAAAATCCAAGTCCTTCACTTCTGAAGTATTTGGTGTTTTTCATCTATGATTTTGTCCTTTTGTTCTCTTTGTTCTCTCTTTCTGGAACTCCTATTGTTTAGATGTTGGATTTCCAACACTGGTCCTCTACTTTTCTGATTTTTTTTTTTCTCCGTTGTCCATCTTTCTGTTTGTTCTTCTTTTAGGGAAATTTCTTTAACTCTACTCTCTGACATTTTTATTACATTCTACTGTTATATTTTTAATTCCCAAGGGTTCTTTTCTTTGTCTTTTCTGTTGTTCCCCTTTTTATAGCTTTCTGTTCTTATTTTGTGGATGCAGTGAGATCTCTTATCAATCTGGGAATATTAATGCAAATTTGGGGTAAGGTGTTTTCACCCTCCTCAGTCTTGGATTTCTCCAAGTTGATTTTTTCCAGTTGCTCGTTTTGGCCTCCCTCTTTTATAAGAGAGATTTTCCTTAGGGGTCATCCTTGGATGTCTGCCACTCAAGAGTAGAGACTGAGAAGCTGATTGGAAACTGGGTGTATGGATGGGGCTTTCTTTTTTCTTTTTTTTTAAAGATTTTATTGGGGAAGGGGAACAGGACTTTATTGGGGAACAATGGTCAATCTTAGTTGTGGGGGGTTCTGTTCAGCTTCAAGTTGTTGTTCTTTCAGTCTTAGTTGTGGAGGGCGCAGCTCAGCTCCAGGTCCAGTTGCCGTTGCTAGTTGCAGGGGGCGCAGCCCACCATCCCTTGCGGGAGTCGAACCGGCAACCTTGTGGTTGAGAGGACAGGCTCCAACCAACTGAGCCATCCGGGAGCTCAGCAGCAGCTCAGCTCAAGGTGCAGTGTTCAGTGTTAGTTGCAGGGGGCAGAGCCCACCATCCCTTGCGGGACTCGAGGAATTGAACTGGCAACCTTGTGGTTGAGAGCCCACTGGCCCATGTGGGAATCGAACCGGCAGCCTTCGGAGTTAGGAGCACGGAGCTCTAACCGCCTGAGCCACCAGGCCGGCCCTGGATGGGGCTTTCTGATCTGTTTTGTTATAGGTTGCTCTGCGGGACTGTTTCATTGGTGGAACCTGTGATGACAGTGTCTGTAGGGCTTTCCTCTTGAGCAGGGTCATCTTCCTAACAAGCTTTTTCAGCCTGCTGCCAAGAGGATAAAGGCTGGCTGCCAGACTTCTGGGAGCCGACTGGGAAAGCAGGCTGGGCAGGGAGGGTCTCTGCATTCAAAATAGATATGGTCACTCAGCTCACCTCAATCCTTTCCCACCCTCCTCAGTAACATCCTTGTGTGAGGGTGCCTGATGACCCACAATAGAGATCAGACCCAGAGCAGTAAAAGCCCAACCCCAATGCCACTGCATCTCCAATGCCCCTGAACATTGCTTCCTAATAGCTCATAACTGTGGCCATTTCTCTCCATATCAACCACCATCATCCAGTGTAAGCATCTCTGACCTAGAATCCTGACACAACCATCTATATCTCGCCCCTTCCTTCCATGCTGCACCCACAAACAGGAAAGGGTGGCTCGTTCATATCACTTCCCTGCTTAGACCCCTCTGTGACTTCCCACGCCTTCAAGTTCAGCGCCTCAGCTGGCACTCAAGGCCTCCATGGTCTGGCTTCTTACCTTTGCAGCCTCTTCTCTGCAGCCCCCACCCTCTGCGACTCTGTAGGGCCACATACCTCTGTCACAGCTCCTGCTGTGACACAGCGCAATTTTCACCTCATCCTGAAAGTCTCCCCAGGTCCTAGCGGCTGTCACACCATCTGAGATTGCCTTGCGACCCTGAAGGGAAGGGCTGCACTTTCCTGTCAGCACTGGGTGCCGCTGAGCTTGAGCCCAGCACCTAGTGCCCAAGAGGTGCTGAGCTGAACTGAATCGTGGAAGTCATTGTCACTTGCAACTCTGGAGAGCTCTGCTCTGGGAGCTGACTGCCAGGGAAGGGCTTCTACTGAGCCTATCAAGTCTGCCACTGGGTCAGGGAGCTCAGGCTGAATCAGCAGTGAACATCTCCCCAGTCCTGGACCTGCAAGGGACAAAGAAGGAGAGGCTATCTCCCGGTATTCAGGATGCTGAGCACTACCCCCAAACCACCCTGTAGGAACTCGGTGTGGGTGACCTTTCCCGGAGAAGGGACTGCTCAGCCCAGCTGCCTTTGCCTACAACTCTTTGAAAGTCCATTTCCATAATGGGCATAATGCAGCATGACCAGGGAGCAGGTGCCCTCCCTGCTGGGTCTCTGGTGAAGAAAGACATGAGAGGTAAAGGGGGAGGCTGCCGGGTCAGTGCTGCAGTGTCCATTAAGCACTTGTCAGGAGCCATCCACTTGGAGGAGGGTATTACAATCTCCACTGGAGAGATGGAGCATGGAAACTCCCTAAGTACCTCACTCCAGCTCACACAGTCAGAAAGTGTGAGGGATTCAAATCCAGGACTCTCCAGGCCCAGTGGCACTACGCTGCCTCCCTAGCACCAAGAGAAACAGTGAGAGCCCTTCCTGCCTCTGTGGGTAATTTTGCTGTATGCCTTTTGGGGGGCTCCTCAGCCTCTTTGTGCTGTCTCTGGAGAGGTATCCTGGAAAACAGTGAAATAGATGCCCTTGCAGGCAGGGTTTGTGGAGTTCTTGCTCTGGAGCTGAGGGATGAATAATGCAGAACACTCCCTTCTCAGGCTAATGGATTCCAGAATTCCTGGCATGGGTGGGGCAGGGAGGTGGGGTGGGGCACTCTGTCCTGGCACCCTTGTTGACCTTTAGGAAGGGTTGTGGGGTTCCTGGGCATGGCTCAGCAGCCCTCTCCTCTGGCTTGATTTTTCCAGTAACTGGTGTCCCTACCAGATATCCAGGCTGGTCACCTTTGTAGCGGCTTGCAAAACAGAGAAATTCCTCGTCCACTCGCAGCAGCCATGTCTACAGGGGGCTCCAGACTGCCAGACCATCAAAGTCATGTGAGTGGGGGCAGGGCGGGGTAGGCCATCAATCCAGTTCCTCCCCTGGCTCATCCCGGGGTCGCTGAGCTGGCTCTCTTCCTCCAGGTACCGCATGGCCCACAAGCCGGTGTACCAGGTCAAGCAGAAGGTGCTGGCCTCCGTGGCCTGGAGGTGCTGCCCGGGCTTTGCTGGCTCTGACTGCCAGCACCATGGTAGGGCTCCCTGTGGCCTCCTCCCGCCTCAACTTCTGACCCCAGAGGCCATGTACTCCTCTGACCTCTTGGGGTCAACGTCTGATGCCTCCTCTCTTCAGATCCCACTGTGATCCCTGAGCCTGCCGACCCGGGTGATGGCCTCCAGGAGCCTTGGGGTGAAGTTGGCTTTGAACCCGGTATGTTGCTTTTGTGGAAGGGGCAGGAGGGGCAGGCAGGCAGAAAGAACCCATGTGCCCAAGCCCTTTCTCCTCTGATAGGGTGGTGCCATTTCAGGAAAACTGCCCCCAGAATCAGCAGAGGCCCCTCTATGGCCCTGCATCATCCCACCCCACACCAGGGAGGCCAGGTTCACAGGGCCCTCAGTGACCTGCTTGCTGGCAAAGCACATGCACCCTTTTCTTTACCCCATTTTCTGGGAAGGACAGTTTTATCTGGCACCTGCCTTGCTGAACTGTACAAGCTCCCATGGCCTGGAAGAAGCCTTCCAATAGTCCTGCCCCCAACAGCCAGGAAGGCACACTGTCCCTGTTCTTGAGTCAGCAGACAGAAGCCACCAAGAGACCCCACTTGTGGGACCTTTCAAGGCTGGGCCAAGGTTGGGGTGGCAAACGAGTTTTACCATGTGGTGAACTGCTATCTATTGACAAGGGCTGTCTAGAATGATATTGAGAGGTAACGTCCATGTGACTGAGGAGGAAAGTGTGCTATGACTGATTAGTCATGCCTGCTGTGGACATGGGTGGCAAGGTGAGGGCTCATTTACCACGTATTTGCTCATCTGGGGCTAAAAACTTCTAAGCTCCTGCTCAAAGGACATCAGTATACACCTCTCTCTCTGCTCTCAACCCTGAAATCTCTGTACCTTATGATCTTCCCAGGCCTGTGGAGAGTTAGCCCTCAACCTTTATTTCTCATGTATCTTTAGGCCACCCAGTTGCAGAGACCAGCAACCTTGTGGTGAAGCAGGAGCACCTGCTAGGAGATCTCCAGAATGACATTCACCACATGGCAGATGGCCTCCCAGGCCAATGGAAGGCCCCAGCAAGCAACCTCACAGCGGCAATGACTGAGGCAAATCAGACGGAGCCTGGTGAGTGGCAGGCTCATGGGCTGAGGAAGAACCTGATCACATCCAAGGGGATGAGCGGGAGGGGAGGCTGGAAGGCCCCAACCTCAGAGGACCCCCTTCTATAGGCCCTGCCTGGGGAGGGTGTCTGCTCCAGCAGGGCTTGGTCAAAACGTGCATCTGTTGCAGAGTTTCCTGGCAGACCCTCGGAGCAAGCGCTGCATTTCAACCCCATCTGGAGTAGCTTAAACCAAAGCCTGCACATCCTCTCCCAGGCCATAAGAAACCTATCTCTTGATGTGGAGACCAACCGACAGGCCATCAAGATGCTTCAGGAGAGTGCCGTACCCAGGGCTGACGTCCAGGAGCTTGGTGCCAAATTTGAGACCAAGGTCCAGGAGAACACCCAGAAGATAGGTCAGCTGCAGCAGGACACGGACGACCGCCTGCACGCCCAGCAGCTCTCCCTGCACCAATCCCTCTCTGAGGTCCAGGCCAATGTGGACACCAATTTGAAGAGGATCCTTAAAGCCCAGGAGCATCTGGCGTCCAATGGCAGCCTGGTGGCCGCAGCGGCAGGGGCTGCGGCAAGGCCGGAGCCAGAGAGCCTGCAGGCCAGGCTGAGCCAGCTGCAGAGGAACCTCTCCGCTCTCCACCTGGCCACCAGCCGAAGGGAAGATGAGTTACAGAGCACCCTGGCGGACATGAAGGCGACTCTGGCCAGGCATGTGGATGAGATCAGGGAACTGTATTCCGAATCTGATGAGACCTTTGATCAGATCAGCAAGGTGGAGCGCCAGGTGGAAGAGCTGCAGGTGAACCACACGGCACTGCGTGAGCTGCGTGTGATCCTCATGGAGAAGTCGCTGATCATGGAGGAGAACAAGGAGGAGATTGAGCGGCAGCTCCTGGAGCTCAACCTCACCCTCCAGCACCTGCAGGGTGGCCACGCTGACCTCATCAAGTATGTCAAGGATTGCAACTGCCAGAAGCTTTACTTTGATTTGGATATCATCCGAGAAGGCCAGAGGGACACCACACGTGCCCTGGAGGAGACCCAGGTAAGCCTGGACGAGCGGCACCAGCAGGACGGCTCCTCCCTGCAGGCCCTGAGCGGCACGGTGGCCGCCCTGTCGCTGGAGGTGGAGGCACAGCAGGCAGAAGGCGAGAGGGCACGCGCCGACAGAGCTCGGCTCCGGAGCCAGCTTCAGGCTCTGAGGGGCGAGGCGGTCGCGCTGAGGGCCTCTGAAGGCGAGCTCCGCCATGAGGTCGGCAAGCTGCACAGCTCCTTCGCGGCCCTGCTGGAGGACGCGCTGCGGCATGAGGCCGTGCTGGGCGCCCTCTTTGGGGAGGAGGTGATGGAGGAGATGTCTGAGGAGGCACCTGGCCCGCTGCCCCTGCGCTACGAACAGATCCGCACAGGGCTACAGGATGCAGCCAGTGGGCTGCATGAGCAGGCACTTGGCTGGGTTGCATTGGCCGCCAGGGTGACGGCCCTGGAACAGGCGGCAGAGGGTGGCAGGCAGGGCCCCGAGCACCTGGAGCCCAGCCACGATGCGGCGCCAGAGGAGGCCAGTGAGACGGAGCCGGGACGGATGGCACAGGAGCTCCAGCGCTTGGGCTCCGACATCAAGCGTCTGGGGCAGTGCTGTGAGACCTCCTGGGCCGCCGCCCTCAATGGCTCTCTGGAGGACCTCCAAGGAGCGCTCTCTACCACCCAGCACCGCCTGGAGCAGCACCAGCAGCTCTTCCACAACCTCTTTGGGAACTTCCAAGCGCTTGCGGCAGCCAACGTCAGCCTGGACCTAGGGAAACTTCAGGCCATGCTGAGCAGGAAAGGGAAGAAGAAGCAGAAAGATCTGGAAGCTCTCCAGAGGAGGGACAAGAAGCAAGTGGAGCCTTTGGTGGATGCCCATGTCAAAGGGCCAGTGCTGGGTGCCCTTGGAGCAGAGCTCCACAAGGCAGGTGAGTTCCTGGCTCAGGAAGACTGGGTGAGTCTAGGAAGACAGGGCTGTCTGCAAGCAGCTCTTCTGCCTCAGAGGTGGCGGAGACGAAGGAACAGGATGGTAGTCATGACTCCTTAGGGCTGGCCTTGCCCTTGTTCCACCTTCCGTTTAAGACAAGGGGCATCTTAAGTTCCCTGAGTATAAGGAGGTAGAAATCATGAAAACCAGCCCTCAGGGAACAGGCTGAGCCCTTCCATGTAAACCTTTGAGGCTCATATATACATGGCTGGCTGCCTGCCTCTCTAACTATATAGTAGGGAGAGGAATGCATCCTTTTCTCCCATGCCACACCTCAAATCCCTCCACCTCAGCTCTTCACCCACCCCACTTCACACCCCCATGTGTCTTTAACCCATAGCAGCTCCCCACAAGAGGTGAATCCTGAAAGGTGCTCATTCTGCTAACAGTTGACCCATCTTTCTGCCTGGCACCAGGTCCCCTGCAACGCTCTTCTTGGGCTTTGCCATGTTGACTCATCACAGCAGCTCAACAATGCAGTATCACTACCATCTCATTGAAACTGAGACTCTGGCAGGGGAAGTATCCTGCTCACACAGCTAGTAAGAGACACGGAGGAGCCCTGAACCCAGTCCAGCTGTCTCTAAGGTGCTGGCTCTTCCCCTGGGAAAGGCCCTCGATGGCTGGTCCCTGCGGGGCCCTGGGGACCTGGACCTGGGAAGCTGGTTCTGAGGCTGAAGCGATGTGCAGCCAGCCTTCCCATCCCCTCCCCAAGTGTGGCCCTGGGAAGGGGCCCACTAGGCTCTGTGCTTCAAGTGACTTTCCCCTGCCAGAGGCTGGCCTTGGGGTTATGGCCACCTCCTTGACATGGGGCTAGATACAAAGCCACCATGTGGGCTGTCTGTACCCTGCTGTAGCCTGGCATGTAGGACATCCTTACTGAAGGTGCCACCCCAAGCCGGCCCTGCTCCCACTAGCCGTCCATTATGGCCCCTGTGTCTCCCTGGGGGCAGTGAACAGAGCACAGTCTCTAGCACCACTTGTTCCAGTTTCTCCCTCCATAAAATGGGAGAATCACATCTACATCAAAGGGTTGTTATGAAGATGAATAGATGCATTTACCAAACACCTAGCACAAGGCTTAACATTTAGTAGAAACCTGTCAATGTTTTCTCGTTTCCCCAGCATTTTCAGCGCTGAGGTTGAGTCCACTCTTTGATCTTTTTTCCACTTGGGAGTGCTGCAAGGCCTCAATTACCTGATGGTTTAGGAATCTGAGTTCATCACTACAATATTTTATTTCAAAAATATTTTTTCCTTAAAATTAAAAATTCCCCCTTATTTGTCTTGCAGGCAGGCCATAGGGCTTGAATTTGTGCCCTGCGGGGAAGCCCATTCTCAATTTGCCTGCTAGCAAATAAGGAAGTACAACTCCTCCTTCTGAGAGCACGTTGGGCCCACTGACTGGGTGGGGGCTCCCTCTACAGCTCAAGTGCAAACCACAGTCAGGCTGGCTCGAACGAGTGCAGGGGGACCAAGCACCGGAAGAGGGCGCTCCTAGGCCCGCCTTCCTTCAGCTGGGCGAGCGCCCCACCTCCTGGGTGCTGGAGGGAACTGCAGGGCCAGCGGCGGGCCTTTGAATGTGACACAATCTTACACAAATGGGAACGCTATTCTGAACTCTAATTCTCAGAAAATCTCCCAGAACTAGAGAAGAGCAAAATTTTGTCATCCACAAGTCTATTGCTGGACTGGGAGCCAAATAGCTGGGGCACTAGTTCTGGGACCTAAGTCACTAACTGCTATGCAAATTGTTCCTCCTTTAGGCCTTGGTATCATCTCCTGAGAAACGGGAAGCTTCATCTCAACAGAGGGAGGGAAGGGGGAAAAGGAGAGAGGGAGGAGAGTGAGCACGTGTACCCACATGTTGAGGGAGCACGAGAAGCGTGACCTCATCAGTGCCAAGGTCTTTGTCCTGGTTGGAACCCCAGTGGGACTCATCCTTCCTGTCCCATCTCCTGTTCCTGTCCCTGCCTGAGCATCTTGGCCAGGCAGCCCAGCCACTCCTTCCTCACTGTACCTTCACCCTCTACACAGAGGGCTTCCTCTGACTCCATGCCTGTGCTCTGTCTTACTTATCTGCCTAAAGTGCTTCTTCAAGTGGGAAGAGCACCAGAAATAAGGATATCCAAGGATAGCTCACAGTTTGGTAATTTATCAATGTCATCTGGAGCAAGCTTTCCCTTTCTGGGCCTGTTTCTCCATCTGTAACTCCATGGCTCTGTGCAACATTTTGAAAATATTAAGATGACCAGTTTGAAAAGGCTTTTCTTCCCTGGTCCCGCCTGCTGTTTCCTTCTCTCTCTAAGGTCCTGTGCCAAACATCCAGTAGGAACCACTCCTCACTGTTCCTTCGTTATCTCAGTGTTAGCATTGTTAGCTTGAGGATCAGTGTATTTTCTCTTTCCCTTGGGTATCTCAAGATCCCTAGCAGGTGGCAGTAGTTTGGAAGTCAGAGACCTGAGTTCCTGTCCCAGCCTGCCACTGACAAGCCATGCAGCCTTGGACCAGTTAAGCTCTCAAAACTTGAAGTTTCCTCAGTCAGGGCTACTTATGTCTCAAGGATGTTGGAAGGAAAAGAGATCAAACAAGGAAGTGCTTTTAAAAAACATACACCAGTAGAGACAACAGACTTGTGTTTTCCTTTCTCTCAACTAGTGAAATACTAAGAATTGGCCCGTTAGCTCCCACTGTGAGATACATTGCTATTGGGAATACATAGGTTATTTAGCAATAATGACCCATTTCTCACATTAATAAGGTGAAGAAGGCAGGTCTCGGGATTGAATTTCCCCTCCAAGGGAGTGAGGAACTGATTTACTGAGCACTTTCCTCCTGCGTTCCAGGCTCCCCTGTGGCCTTCTACGCCAGCTTTTCAGAAGGGACATCTACTCTGCAGACAGTGAAGTTCAACTCTACTTACATCAACATTGGCAGTAGCTACTTCCCTGAAGATGGCTACTTCCGAGCCCCTGAGCGTGGGATCTACCTGTTTGCAGTGAGCATTGAATTCGGCCCAGGGCCAGGCACTGGGCAGCTGGTATTTGGAGGTCACCATCGGACCCCTGTCTGTACCACTGAGGAGCAGAGGGGTGGAAGCACGGCAACAACCTTTGCTATGGCTGAGCTGCAAAAGGGTGAGCGAGTGTGGTTTGAGTTAACACAAGGATCAGTAATAAAGAGAAGCCCATCGGGGACTGCATTTGGGGGCTTTCTGCTGTTCAAGACCTGAACACTGGGCCAGCTCTGACCAGAGGATGTGGACTTGCCCAGCTCTCCTTGGCCTGGGGCTTTGGCCGGGGTTGGTCTGGAGACCATCCAATTGGTCTAGCTCTTCTCTAGAAATCTTCTGCAGACAGTGGGCCTCCCTCTAGATGCACTGGGTTTAGGTATTTCTTAATGAATGAGAAGGACCGGAATTCTCTGGGCAGGACCCAGTCCAGGCAAGCGTGCACCATGACGTGGTGTGCCTTCTGGGGCAGCTTGGCTTGGCTTCAGCAATTTACCACACCTGCTGCTCTCCAGCCTCTCTGGGGTTTTGCTTCTCCTGTGGTTGAAAACTTCTGTACAACACGAAACCTTTCTCCCAATTCCTCATCTCCCTAATCTTATACGAGAAAATGATTCTTTCCCAGAAAGAATATGTTTAACATAGAGGTGACGTTTTGGACAATATTGGAAACCAGTCTCTAACCACTACAGGGCAGTAGGACAAAACCAACCCGTTTGGTTTTGGAGACAAGGGCCTGCTTGAGTTAACCAAGGGAAACACAATAAGTATCTTCACCTTAGTTTCAATCCTTCCTTGAATTTATCTGTCACTTTAATTTCACTTTGTGTTCTCCCGCCTCATACGGGATAAAGGCCAAGACATGCCAGACATGACCTGAAATGTGTATAGCTTTCACCTTTTTACTTCCTCCAATAGCTTATGGCCACCCTAATTCGTATTAGCATCTCTACCAGGAAGGGAGCTGAGGGGGGAAGTGAAAGCAGACTGTAAAAATCTCCCTCAATTTCATCACCTTTGGAATAAAGCAATGTCCTTCAAATCTCTGCCTGGTTTACTTATGGAGAGCAAAAAGATTTGGTAAAGTAGGTAGAAATGTGGGACGAGATGAAACTATTTGGGATAAATGTGATTTTCATTATTCCAGGCCATATTTACTTCACAATTTCCGTGAATTCTACATAAAACAACACTCAGGGGCCTGTGTAGTAGGCACTGGCATGAATATTGGATTAGACAGCACAGCTCAGAGCTGTAATTACTCCTGCAACACCGATATGCGGTTTTCAAAAAATTACAGATTGCAGAGAAAAGAGGCTTGAGAAAGCAGTCATCTAGTTGTCAGAAAATGTTTTTATTTTGGCAGTAGCTATTCAATATTTGTTGCATATACTCTTCTCCATAAGAAAATCAGATCGGGCTGGGTAATGAGAAAGGACAGGAGTTGGTTGTCAGGGTTAACACGGTTCTAGCCCTTCTCATATGTTCTAAGGGTCATCATTCAAGTCATTGTCCTTCAGAATTTATTTACCACTAATTTTGGTGTGCTCAGTGTTGAAAGGAACAGTATGCCAGGCCACCCTCCCCCTGACGGTTTGACACTGGGCTAAATCACGAGCTTTTGTGAACTTTTTTCCATCTGTAGTATGAGGTGGTTAGGCTAACAACTCTCATTAAGTATTTTGGTATTTTATTACCTTGAGGACAAGTTTAGCTCTCACCTACCTGCCCTTCCCTCTGGCCAGGACCTCTTGCCCAGTGCAGCTCTCAGGTGCCAAGACGAATCCTGACCCAAGGCATGATGTATGTGGGCCACTTCAGACCAATGGTCAGAAAGCCAGCACCAAGTCACCCTCGCTGCCCGAAAGACCACGGCCATGTCTGCTTTCTGCCCAGTATTGCTATTATTGGTCAGGCTGTGCGGATGACTAAGTGGAAACATTAGGGTAATGAAGTCTTATCACTTAAGATTTTCATTTGGAATTTATTGCACATAATAAGCAGAGTGAATTGATCTCCTCTAGAAAGGACACATGTCCTCCAACCCTCATGCAGCGGGTGCTCTTTGAGAGAAGTGTTATACAGAGAAGTGCTAATTGGTAAGCTCTGCCAGCAGCATGGATGAGTCACTCCAGAAAAGTTAATGCGATGAGAACGTGTTTTGCATGCAAATTTCACAAAACCTTAATATCAAATTTAAGTGCAAATTTTCTGTTTTAACACTTCTATCATTAGGACTCCAGCTCAGCATGAATTCTAAAGTTCATTTGATAGGTTTCTTATCTCCACTAAGGCATCTAATACCCTTTTCACTGCCTTACAAGTCAATGCCCTGTTACCCCAGGTCAATGTTAAAATACCCTTCACTCGTCCTGAACAAGACAGCTTACTGAGTACACAGTGATATCATACCTCCCCAAATCTGATGGAAAAAATAAAATACCATTGAAAAACAAGAAAGGGTACCATAAGCAGATCAGGAAATTTTAGTCATTTCTAAAATGTAGGAAGTAGACAGGATCAAGTATAAAATGAAATAACAATAGGAAATCATAACCCAAAACATTTGAGACTATTGGGGAGAAGGGAGTGATTTCAGGGGGCCCCCAAACTCAAACTCAGTCCCTCACACACTTGGGGGGGGGGCTGTCAGTGGAGAAAGGGCAGTCAAGGCAGCAGGCAGTCAGTCCTGTCATCCTAGCCTGTGCTAAGCAGCCAGCAGCAGTGGCCTTGGCCTCGCTTAGAGCAGTGCAGGTCATCCTGAGCCCCCAGTAGGGGTAGCTCCTGACCCTCTAGAGGCAGGAAGCTCCCTTACCCAGACACCTGTAACCTTACTGCAAGCAAGACCCAAGGGAATCAATCTAGAGGCATGTCTCCACAAACTACAACACAATGTCAAAATAACTCCCAACCTTTATTTCAGAAACACCACGAAGGGGATATACATGGTCTATAAAAAATGTTTCTGAAAGCTCTTCTCTCCTCCCCTGAAGCTCTCTGGTATCCCATCATTTTTTTATTTTTAAATTGGGGAATATTGGAGAACAGTGTGTTTTTCCAGGATGTCATGTCATTGTATTTCAACCTAGTTGTGGAGGGTGCAGCTCACTGGCCCATGTGGGACACGAACCGGTGACTTTGGTGTTATGAGCACCGCATTCTAACCACTGAGCAAACTGGTTGCCCACTGTCTGCTCAGCTCCAAGCTCAAGCCATTGTTTTTAATCTAGTTGTGAAAGGTGCAGTTCACTGGCCCATGTGGGAACTGAACCGGCAAACTTGTTAGGAGCTCACGCTCTCAGTAACTGAGCCATCCGGCCGCCCCTCCCATCATTTTTTTTTTTTTTTTTTTAAGAATTTATTGGGGAAGGGGAACAGGACTTTATTGGGGAACAGTGTGTACTTCCAGGACTTTTTTTCCAAATCAAGTTGTTGTCCTTTCAATCTTAGTTGTGGAGGGTGCAGCTCAGCTCCAGGTCCAGTCGCCGTTGCTAGTTGCAGGGGGCACAGCCCACTATGCCTTGCGGGAGTTGAACTGGCAACCTTGTGGTTGAGAGGACGCGTTCTAACCAACTGAGCCATCTGGGAGCTCAGTGGCAGCTCAGCTGAAGGTGCCACGTTCAATCTTAGTTGCAGGGGGTGAAGCCCACCATCCCTTGCGGGACTCGAGGAGTTGAACTGGCAACCTTGTGGTTGAGAGCCCACTGGCCCATGTGGGAATCGAACCGGCAGCCTTCCGAGTTAGGAGCATGGAGCTCTAACCACCAGGCCGGCCCCCTCCCATCATTTTCATCTTAAAAACATTAAAAACTTGTCTGATAGTTCCAGCCTGAGCATCATCCTCCCATTCTCCTCCATCAAGAAGCTCTCCCAGGCTTGGCCGGATGGCTTAGTTGGTTACAGAGCGAGCTCTCAACAACATGGTTGCCAGTTCAATTCCTGCATGGATGGTGGGCTGCTCCCCCTGCAACTAAGATTGAAAACAGCGACTGGACTTGGAGCTGAGCTGCATTCCCCACAACTAGATT
Organism: Rhinolophus sinicus; assembly: GCF_057876585.1. Taxonomy (NCBI): domain Eukaryota; kingdom Metazoa; phylum Chordata; class Mammalia; order Chiroptera; family Rhinolophidae; genus Rhinolophus; species Rhinolophus sinicus. The sequence goes on along the minus strand of NC_142515.1, from coordinate 61,854,743 downwards.
GAAGGACAACGACTTGGAGCTGATGGGCCCTGGAGAAACACACTGTTTAAATAAATAAATAAATAAAAAGTTTCCCCAAACCTGGCTTGATTATGACAAAACTCTGGGGGAAGGAGGGGGGCAGAAGGAGGTAAATAAATGGAGTGGGGAAAGCCTGAACCTTCGAGTAGGCAATGAGAGGAAAGGATTACTTCTTATGTTGCTCTAACAAGCAGCTATTATCCTATTATTGCCTAATAAAAACAGGAAGCTGAGGAACATGGAACTGAGATGAGCAGGGATTCACTAATACAAAAATGAGCGACTAGCCCCAAATCGCCAAACATTTGTGGAAAATTAGCGTCACAAACAAGAAGATCCAAAACTCAACAAACTGAAGATTTTGTAATAAATAAATCTCTAAAAAATTACAGAAAATTGTAAACATAAGTCTTGATTATTTGCCACCAAGATCCTGGTCTGTAAATATCATCTCGCTAAAAGGAACCAGAGTGCTTTGGAGAAATGGTTGACTGGGGCTGACTGTATGGTTGACTGTACCACATGAGCCTGGAACATCTTAATGTACCAGAAGTAAGGAGTGCTTCAACAATGATGGGCTCATGTCAGAAGAACTCAGGAGCCAGTTTGAACTCCCAGTAGCCAAGTCTGTGTCAATTTGAACATCAAAACAAATAATGACCTAACAAGACCATAACCCATTGACTAAAATAAGAATCCACGAGTCTGTAGTGATAAGGGGACCACACCACGGCCTCTTGATGGGATGCCATGAGAAGAACACAAACATCATGTCCACAAATTCACTGGCCTTTGTTCTAGAAAATGTCAGTATCACAAAAGACTAGAGCTAGAGAACTGTTTCAGATTGAAGGTGAGTAAGGAGACATGACACTGAATACAAGATTCCAGACAGATTCTGGACCAGGAAAATATATTCTCAAGGACTTTGTTAAAACACCTCGCAAAACCTGAATAGGCCTGCAGATTACAGTTTTGCTGATGATTGTTATGGTATCAAGGCTAACTTTCCTAATTTTGATAATTATACATACTTGATTATATAATAGAATATACCTGAAGTATTTAGGGGTAAAGAGGCATGAGCTCTGCAATTTAGTCCAAGTAGTTCAGAAAACAGAATGGGTAGATATGTGTGTACACAAATTCCATGAGCCTTTGTCACTCTTATATATACAGACAGAATGAAAAAGCATTTGTAGCAAAAGTTTATGAATATGGGTAAAATGACATTTTTTATACTACTTTTGCAACTTTTCTGGAAGTTTGAAATTATTTCAAAATAAAGTTAAAATAAAGTTTGGTTGTTGAAATAAAAAAAGAAAACCTCAGTAGGTGGGCTGGAAAGAGGAAGGTAGGATGTAACATAAGAGAGTCATGTTAGGAAATTTGGAAGAAGCATTTGGGAGGCCTAATATTTTGTCTAAAAATAGTAGTTTCAGAATGAGACAAGTAAAAGAAGGGAGGAAATAATGGAAGAAAAGTTCCCAGATCCGAGCTAAGATAAAAAAGACCCTATTAGTACTGAGTAACAGAATGAATGTATCCAGACATGCAAATTTAAAATTGAAAACATCAAAAAGAAAATTCTGTTTCTTTAATGAAAAATCAAGTTCAACTACAAAGAACTGAATTAGACCCGTCCCACTTCTCACTGGCAATAAGGAATGCTGGAAGGTCATTGAGTAGTATCTTCAGAGTTAGATTCTATCTCCAGCAAAAATACTAGCAAAGTATGAGGACAGAATCAAATAAAAATTGCTTTTTAAGTGATTGAAATGCCTCCCACAACAATGTTGGTCTTTTCTGTCACAGCCTTTCAATTCTTTCTTTTAATGTTTTCAACACTGGCTTGGACTTTAGTACAGGGGAGTAACAGAGAAAGAAGTAACAGATGTGCTTCATCAACCTGAATCAGCAACCTGATTCTAACTTTGCTTTAAAAAATGGCTCCGTCCAAAAAAAAAGAAAAGAAAAAAGAAAAGAAAAGCCTAAGTTCATTTTTCCTCTAGCTTGAAAATATTTTCAGTATATGCATTGCATATTGACTTTTAAATATTGGTAATATTTTAGGTTCCCTGTACAAAATTTAGGACGCGAGTAGTGAGGTGAATGTAGCGAGCACTGGGGCATCTGGAATCCCTTGAATTTCATTCTGAGCGTACATGGGACACTCAGACTGAAAGTCATTGGGGAAAGACTAGGAAGATAAAAGTTCAGAGGAGTAATATTCCATCTAAAAATGAGAAAAATAATTCCTATTTTAAAGGGTGATTATGGATTAACCTTGCAGCCAAAGTCTCTGCTTCTGTTGGAACTGATTTTTTTTTTTCTTTGAAAGATTTTATTGGGGAAGGGGAACAGGACTTTATTAGGGAACAGTGTGTACTTCCAGGCCTTTTTTCCAAGTCAAGTTGTTGTCCTTTCAATCTCAGTTGTGGAGGGTGCTGTTCAGCTTCAAGTTGTTGTTCTTTCAGTCTTAGTTGTGGAGGGCGCAGCTCAGCTCCAGGTCCAGTTGCCGTATCCAGTTGCAGGGGGCACAGCCCACCATCCCTTGCGGGAGTTGAACCAGCAACCTTGTGGTTGAGAGGATGCGCTCCAACTAACTGAGGCATCCGGGAGGCAGCTCAGCTCAAGGTGCTGTGTTCAACCTTAGTTGCAGGGGGAGGAGCCCACCATCCCTTGCGGGACTCGAGGAGTTGAACTGGCAACCTTGTGGTTGAGAGAGCCCACTGGCCCATGTGGGAATCGAACCGACAGCCTTCGGAGTTAGGAGCACGGAGCTCTAACCGCCTGAGCCACCAGGCCGGCCCCGGAACTGATTTTTTTTTGGTATGTACCTGTGCACTTGAATTAAGTTTCCTCTTCTGGACTCCCAGCCTCAGGATGATTTGCCCATTTCTGCTCATACCTGAGCTCACAGTATTTAACTCTCATGACTAGAACAGTGCCACTGCCGTTAGGTGGCCTCTACATACACTACTGGCTGGTCACCTTCAGTGACCCATGTCCCCCTAGTCAAGGGCTGAAGCATGGCTTTATAGGAATATGCATCTAACTTAAAGTGTGAAGTGCTAGAAATGGTCCATGCACTAGCAACAGGCAGATGAATATTTCTCCAAGTGAACGAAGACTTAATGGCTGAATTAGCATCAGCTTGAAAATTACCTACAAGGATGGCTCTTCTGTAAGAACAGTACCCTCATTTCTTAATGTCTACTCTATTAATATTACTAATAATATTAAAGAAACCTTGAAAATAGTCACTCTTCCAACTGAGTAGAGTAACATTATGCTGGGAAGAAAAAATGAATGTACTTCTTGAGTTTTGGGGTTAACCTTTTATAATATTTTATACATGGAAGGAAAGTTTGCAAGTATTTAATAGGCCAAGGAAAACCCTGATTCTTCATTAAGCTGAATGAGAGTGTATGCTATTGTTTTAAGAAACTGTGGAGAGATCCGGTCAAGATGGCAGAATAGGTAACCATTGTGCTAACCGCCTGTGACAACCACATCAAAATTATAACTAAACCACAGAATCACCTGAAGTCTAGCAGACCGAAGCCCTACAACTAAGGACATACAGAAGCCACCTTGAGACTGGTAGGAGGGGTGGAGACGTGGAATGAGCTGGTCCCACATCTGAGTGTGACCATTCAAAATTGGGAGGGATATCTGAGCTGCGGAGGTATGCCCTGGGAGGAGTGAGGGGTCCCTGTCCCATGCCAGGTTTCAGTGTCAGGGGGAGAAGTACCCGTAACTCCTGGCAGTGAAAACCAGCAGAGATGTGGCTGACCGAGACATGGGCAGCTTGAGTCCCAGGCATTCCTCTTAAAGAGCCTGTGCAAGGACTTACTCGCTGATGGATTCACTTGCTCTGAGCTGCAGGGCTGGGGTAGCAGATTGAATGGCACCAGAACATACAGAGAGGAACTGAATTGCCTGGCTTCAGGGCAAGGTCTGGAGGTGCAGCTTTCTCCTGGACGGAGGAGCACGCAGAAGCCATTGGTTCTTTGTTGAGTCCACCCCTTCCCAGTGTACAGATGCAGGCAGATGCCCTAGCTGAATTTCCGTCAACTTGACCAATACCCTTCATTCACCCTGATTCCCAGAGACCCCACCCCACCCAACTTTCGGGCACACCCAAGCCACTTCCAGTGGCTTTTCCATGTAAATGGCCTGTTCATGCTGCAGACTTTCCTAAAATCTCTCCAAGGTTCACAAAACTCAAACAAGCTGCATCTGGCTTCGGCATGTCTGACAGCTCTGGCTGAACAGTCCCAACCCCAGCACTAGTGTCAGTGAACCTCGGTTTGTGGCTTGGCCTCACGAGGCACCTCTAAGCCCAGCATGGGTGGCAGCCATCTGCAGATTGCTTTGTGGCTCATGCCAGGTGGCCCCAGGCAGGGCACCGACTGCAGCTGAACCTGGCCTGTAGTGGGCCTCCTCCTAGAAGGCCCTGAGTTTGGCATACCAGGTTACCAGCTTCGGACCCAGCTGGAGTACCACCCAGCTGACCCTGAGGACTACACAACCAAAGGGCAGGCACCAGAACCTGCTAAAGCAAATCTTGCTCCACAGGATAAGCCATTGCACAACAGCTTCTCCACTGTACTTATGGCCAGTACTCACAATCAATCAGCCTGAGGATCAATCCCTCCCATTGATAAGCAAACAGCAATCAAGGTTTGACTACAATGGAAGGGCACACACAACCCACACAAGGGACACACCCAGAGTACTTGGCTCAGATGACCAGAAAGACTGTGCCACTGAGCTCCACAGCACATCTACTACTTAAGGCCACTCTACCAAGTCTGGGAGACACAGCAGCTCTACCTAATACATAGAAACAAACACAGGGAGGGAGCCAAAATGGGGAGACAAGGAAACACATCCCAATTGAAAGAACAGAATAAAGCTCCAGAAAAAGAACTAAACAAAATGGAGACAAGCATCTACCAGAGGCAGAGTTCCAAACACTGGTATAAGGATGCTCAATGATCTCAGGGAGACTTCAACAAAGAGATAGGAAACATAAAAATGGAGATAGAAAAACACAAAAAGAACCAATCAGAAATAAAGAATACATGAACCGAAATGAAGAACATTTTGATGGTTGCCAGATGGAAGGAGGTTGGGGGATTAGGGGAAGGGATTAAGAAGTACAAATTGGTTATTTGAAAGCAGTCATGGGGATGTAGGGTATAGCATAAGGAATAGAGTCAATAATATTGTAATAACCATGTATGGTGTCAGATGGGTACTAGATTTATTGGGTTAATAGATAGGAGCGGGGTTGGGAGGCAGGGTGAAAAAGGTGAAGGGGTTAAGAAGTCACAAAATACATTAGAGGGAATCAACAGATCAGATGAAACAGAGGATCAGATCAGCGATTTAGAAGATAAGGTAGCAGAAAACAGCCAATCAGAACAGCAAAAAGAAAAAAGAATCCAAAGAAATAAAGAGAGTTTAAGGAGCCTCTGGGACAATATTAAGCATACAAACATTTGTATCATAGGGGTACCAGAAGGAGAAGAAAGAGAGCAAAGAATTAACCTGTTTGAAGAAATAGTGATGGAAAACTTCCCTAATCTGGCAAAGGAAATAGATACACAAGCCCAGGGAGCGCAGCGTCCCAAACAAGATGAACCCAAAGAGGCCCACATCAAGACACAGCACAATTAAAATGCCAAAGGTTAAAGACAAAGAGAAAAATGTTAAAAGCAGCAAGAGAAAAGCAGTTAGTTACCTACAAGGGAGCTGCCATAAGACTATCAGCTGATTTCTGAACAGAAACTGTGCAGGTCAGAATGGATTGGCACGAAATATTCAAAGTGATGAAAAGCCAGGACCTCCAACCAAGATTACTCTACTCTCAGCGAAGTTATCATTTAGAATCAAAGGACAGATTAAAGAGCTTCCCAGACAAGAAAAATCTAAGATCTACACCAAACCAGAATTACAAGGAATCGTAGAGGTACTTCTTTAAGAGGGGGGAAAAAAGATAAAAAATGTGAGTAATAAAATAGCAATAACTACATATCTATTACTTTCTTTTTATTTTTTATTGGGGAATGTTGGGGAACAGCGTGTTTTTCCAGGACCCACCAGCTCCATGTCAAGTAGTTGTTTTCAATCTAGTTGCGGAGGGTGCAGCTCACTGGCCCATGTGGGAATCAAACCGGTGACCTTGGTGTTATGAGCATTGAGCTCTACCCACTGAGCAAACTGGCCACCCCTAACAATTACTTTCAGTGTAAATGGATTAAATGCTCCAATCAAAAGATAGGGTGGCGGGCTGGCTGGGTGGCTCAGGAGATGGAAGCACCATGCTCCTAATGCCGAAATCGCCAGTTCAATTCCCACATGAGCCAGGGAGCTGCGCCCTCTACAGCTAAGATTGTGAACAATGGCTCTCCCTGGAGCTGGGCTGCCGTGAGCTGCCGTGGGTGACTGCGTGCCGCCGCCGGCTGCTGTGGGCTGCCATGTACCACCATGAGTGGCCAGCAGCCAGTGTAATGGCCGGCAGTGGGCGAGAAATGCTGTGAGCTACCGACAACCGGCGACTGCCTCAGCGGGGGGGGGGGGGGGGGGGGGGGGGCGCAGGAGTGCAAGGATCATAATATCAGCATGGGCCAGGGAGCTGTGTGCTACACAACTAGACTGAGAAACAACGGCTTGAACCAGAGTGTGTGTGGGGTGAGGCGAAAGGAGTGGGGGAAAAGAGGGTGGCTGAATGGATAACAAAACAAGACCCTTCATATGCTGCCTACAAGTCTCACTTCAGATCAAAAGACACACAGACTGAAAGTAAGCTATTTCATGAAAATGGAAACAAACAAAAGCTGGAGTAGTAATATTTATACCAGACAAAATAGACTATAACAAAGGCTATATAACAAGAGACAAAGGACCCAGTAATCCCACTTCTGGGTATTTTATCTGAAGAAACCCAAAATGCTACTTCGAGAGGACATGTATCATATGTGCACTGCAGCAGTTTACAAGGGCCAAGATGTGGAGGCAGCCTGGGTGTCTGGATGAAGAATAAAGAGGAGGTGGTACATATATACAATGGAATATTGCTCAGCCATGGAAGGCAATGGCTTCTTGCCATCTGCAGCAGCATAAATGGACCTGGATGGTATTGTGCTGAGTGAAGTACGTCAGACAAGGAAAGACAGACACAATGTGATATTGCTTGTACGTGGAACCTAAAAAACAAAATAAACAAACAAAACAGAAACAAATTCATAGATACAGAGAACATTTTGATGGTTGCCAGATGGGAGGAGGTTGGGGGATTAGGGGGAGGGATTAAGAAGTACAAATTGGTTATTTGAAAGCAGTCATGGGGATGTCGGGTATAGCATAAGGAATAGAGTCAATAATATTGTAATAACCATGTATGGTGTCAGATGGGTACTAGATTTATTGGGTTAATAGATAGGAACGGGGTTGGGAGGCAGGGTGAAAAAGGTGAAGGGGTTAAGAAGTTACAAAATAGTCATGGGGTTATAACATAAGACGGAATATAGTCACTAACATGATAACAACTATGTGTAGTGCCAGGTGGGTACTAATTAGGGGGATCACTTCTTAAATTACATAAATGTCTAACCACTATGCTGTACACCTAAAATTAATATAAAATATTAAATGTCAACTGCAATTGAAAAATTAAAAGAAGGGTCGGGGGAAGGTGAAGGGCAGTTAAGTGGTCCAAATTTCCATGTATAAAACAAATAAGTCATGGGAATGTAATGTACACCATAGGGATATAGTCAATAATATTGATAGCGTGGTATAGTGTCAGATGGTTGCTGGACTTATCATGGTGATCTCTTCTTTAGGTATATAAATGTTGAACTATGGTGTATACCTGCAACAAATATGTTAGCTATATTTTAATAAAAATCTTTAAAAAACATGTGCCTCATCCTGACACTAAATTGAGATTCCCTTAAGGACTCTGTAATAGGCTATCTCCAAACATATATTTTTAGCAGACATCAACTAGTCTTAAATCTTTTATGTCAATGTAACATGTTCACCAGTCTGAGAAAAGGCATCAGTAGGCACTCGGACTGAATGAATTTACAGATAACTGAGAACGGTTCTGACAGGTGGTGAGACTGAGTGCAGGAGGGAAAACAGTACGGCTGCAGAGCAGAAGGAAGTTACTTTGACTTCCCTAAAGCTTAAGCTTTTAAGAAAGCATATGATGCAGCAGGAACAACATTACCATCTTTGAGTAAAAGAAGCCAGTTACAAGAGACCAGACACTATAGTAGCAGAGAGAGAAAAAAACTTGTAAGAAATTACCTGCCCACGTCGTGAGATGAGCACTCTCTTACATTGTGAGTGGTAGTGTAAATAAAAAGTCCTCTGGGCAGCAATATGGCAATATTTCTTAAAAATCTTAGATTTTTTCCCCCATCTTAAATAAATAATCTTTAAAAAGTTAATATCCACTAGGCCCATTTTTAGAAAGGTAATCTAGGAAAATATACAAAGATTTATATATGATATTCAATGCATTGGTTATATTTTCCAAAACAATGGAAATTAACCCAAGTATTCAATAGGGAATTAAAAAAATAAATTATTCCATCAATTTCATGGAATAGTCAATTAAAAAAATGTTTTCAATGGATATATAATGACATACTAAGATGTTAATATTGTAAAAATATAGGCAGCAGAAAAAGATTGAAAAAGAAACATTCAAATGTAAATAGTGGTAACATCTGGCAATAGAATTTTGAATGTATTTGTTTTATTCTTTCCTGTTTTCCAAAACGTCTGCAGTAGGTACATATTTTTAGAACTAGAAAAATGTTTTGTTTTGTTTTTTGTTTGTTTCCTTTTAATGAAGAAAAACAACCTTTACTATAATAGGTCTATGAGTTCTCTATCTATATAAAGGAGAGTGTATGGTTGCATGGTCACTTACCTGCCCCATGCTCTGTACTGGGTTTCTGGTAGCTGAAATGCACATCTCAGGGGTATATGTATGTATACTAAGTCATTTGTCGTAAAATCTCACCAGGCACGTGTGACTTCTGACACGCTGTACAGTCCAAGTAGAGTATCACAAAACACATTACTAAAGTATACTAAAATAAGGTTATTTACTTAAAAATGATACATTAGATGTAATCTATATATAGAACAAAGCAATTAATGGTAAACTTAATAAGGCACCTTTTAAACCAGATGCTGTACAAAATACATTTAGTGTGTTACATACCAAAGATGAATCTATACTTTTGGTGTTTTACAACTGCATAATAAAACTGCTTGGTTTTTAACCCTTCTTTCAGTGTCTATGTACAATTTCCCTAATTAAACTATAATGGTATTTTCATTTTATACAATATATACTACATTTTAGTTTTTAAATGGGCAAGGACAACAGTCACTAAAAGGGCTTAAATAATTCCACTGAAAGCATAGTACAGACAGAGCACAAGCTAAAATTACAATATATTTAATCCTTTGCAAAAGCAGTATTCACATACTTTCCTTATGGGATGATCATTACATGTGGCTTCATTTGATGCTGCCCTAGATTTAATTTGGTTTTTACGAACATGTCAGCTGTCTACAAGTCTCACTGTGACATTGGTAACAGCACTGAGGCAAGGAGATGAAATGCTACACTGCTTTTAAACATCTGACCCAAGCAAGTAATAGATATTAACACTCATACAGTACAAGAGCTGCAACAATCCTTTTAAAAAAATCAATTAGCATTTCTGCTGTTGAAATTATTTTAGATATTACTGTAGAAACATTGCAAAACATGTATGAAAGAATGTAAGTTATTTAACTTACAAAAATCTTCCCTGGAATAAATTATTCAGTATCAAATTTGATCTAGGGCCAACTTAGATGCATGAGTCTTTAAAAATTGTATTGCATTTTTGTTTTGAACAGAAGCAAAAAATCAGGAAAAAGAAGGTACTATTTTTTTAAGTGAATAATAAATCTGGCACATTTTAGGAAAACAATTTTCAAAAACTATAGGTCAGTTTCTAAGTTTAGAAATACTTCTGGACACTGAAAAGGCAACATGTTGGTTGAAATAGCTTTTGTGCAAATATTTCTAGAGAAATTAGATTCAAATTTTATGCTTCAGAAACTTGTTCAGTAAGACAGCACAGGGAAAGCTTAGAATACATTGAAGCCAATCCTAACGTGCTTGTAATTCTAGAAACATTTATCAGAATAAAGAGAATTCATAAGAAGAATTTTCTTTGAGGGTTAACTTTTGTTATATTCAGGTGGCTTTGGTTTTCTGTTTGTTCTTATGGTTTAATCATTTAAAGGGATAACAGACAGAAGCCGCATGTTTTTAAAATGCTAAACTGTGAGACCAAATCATGGCTTGTAGGGTTTTACAAATTATTAACTACTGTACTATATGCTACTTCCTTCCTCTTCCTCTTTAAATATTTCACTTACTGCATGAACTTAGAAATTTAAGAGTAGAAGAAGGAGAGAAGAAAGTAAGTTCCACGCAACTTTTTTAGATGTTAGGATTTCAAATATGGCATCATTTGCTTTTGAAATAACATGTTATACTAGAAAATACTTTTATTTAACAAGTCTCTACCATTAATTCTTGATATTACAAAATCATTACAGTGGTCTTGTACTTACTTATACACTATCTGTAATGTTTTGCTTTCACATATTAACATTTCTAAAAACAGAGTTTGCCTTTCCTTAGATATTTTGTTATTAAGATGACAAATGATTTCAGAGTTATAGTTTATCAAATAAAAAAATAAATCCAGGTTTACCTTCGACTAAGTAGATCAGAGCTCATAAGTATTCTTAAGTCACATGGCAATTTAGATAAAAATATCTCTAAATCTCAGTATAGAGACAATGAAAACATTCTGAAAGCACAAGTTATTGGGTACTATCAATATATAAATTTACTTATCTTGAACATTTCAAACTGCAATTAATGTTAGATGAAAATTATTAAACTTAGTTAAAACTAAGTTAAAGCAAGTTTTGTGAAATTTGGTGTACAGACAAATATATAATTTTCATCCTTATGTGCCAACCAGTTTTGGTAATAAAGGGACACGCTCTGATTCCTCCCCTTTAAAGTATTTTGATCATGTGATAAATCACATTTATGTTATATTTGAAGAAAATTGTCTCACTTTATGCACCCATGATTTGTTTGTTCAGAATATTAATATTTAAAAGGCATTACAGAAGTATAAAAAGTTTAAATAAATCAGAATTATTCCTTGGGATAACAAGGCATGCATAAAATAAGTAGCATTTTCCTGAATAACAGCTATATGGTACAGACATAGGTACTTATAGATACTGAACTTTTGTGCCTGACTCTTCATTGTCTTCACAAGTTATGGAACAGAAATCACAAAATAAAAAATCTCAAATGATTTAAATGTCTAAAACAGGTGTTGATAAATTTATATCAGCTTTGAAATAGAAATTTCTAATTAGAGGATCCATTCCTAAAGGAAAATTGAGATGATAATATCTTAATGAAAGTCTATGCCTGAAGTTAACAAGTCCTAGGTTTGATATCCTACTTTGAAAGCGTTAGTTCTGAAAATTCATATGTAGTTTTACTTTATAATATTTTCTTCTGACGATCTTTTTTTCCCCTTAAGGATGGGATGTGAGGTACATGTGAGCTGGTTTCTACAGTATGAATGTATGTACATATATAAAATATTGTTGTCAGAGGAGCAAGTGTTTTGCAAATAAAGCATATTACACACAAAATATAAATAACTTCCCTTTTAAAAGTTACTGAGAATAAAGAATACAGAACATGGTTATAGGCACTTAACATTGCTATCAAATGCAGTAATTAGTAATTCACTTCAATAAGAAGTGGTTTCTTTACAAGGTTCATGGCATTGGAAGTTCCAACTTTGGACAGAATTCTTCTCGTGACAAAATAATAATAATTACAAAAAAAAAAAAAAAAAAAAAAATTTGGGTGGGAGGAAAATAGTCCAAATTTACGGGCACTTTCAACTTCTTTTGGCTTTTATATCAACTTTTATGTTAAAAATAAAGTTGGTGGAGAAGCTAGCTCACCTGCAAGGTAAATGGCTTTTATGTGATTGGCAAATCTTGGTCAGACCATGCATTTTTAAAGCACAGAACCAACAGCCACTAATATCCTTCTGTGCATTCATAAATGATTTTCTTCTAATTCAAACGGCAGCAGAGGAATCCTGGTTTGCCTGTGCGCACACACCATGACCAAAGAACGATAAACTCTCATCAACTAAGCATTATCCCAAACAGATCATAATCCATAGGCTGTTTACAAAGGTAGAATACAAACAGATTAAAATTTTTCAGGTAGAAGGCAAGTGTATATTTCTCCATCTCTGCTGAATTCGTTTATCTTCTTAAGGCTTTCACAGAAAGCACCATTTTATGAACAGGTAATTCAGTACCCAGAGTTTGATTGGAGGCTTATTTATCAGGATTAAAGTCTTGATGCAGTTCATAAAACCCAATAAAAAAAAAAAGGCATCAAAAACCACATTTAAAATAAAAGCTGTCCATATACAAAGAATGAAGTGTTTAGAAGTTCCCAGCTTATGTTCTACAGAGTACTGAAAGGTTTAATATTAGCAGCCTGTGAAGGTGTAGTGAGGAAAGAGTCTGAGAACCAAGTTATCCTTATTCTACTCTAATTCCACCCATTCCTTGGGTGAAAACAGTTCTTGCAGTCTAGAGTTTCTCCTCATGATTGCTTAACTGTCAAATCTTTACATCTTGGGATTCAACCATCTTGGCAAGTGTCTTCTTGATTCTCAGCGCTGTAAGTCTGGAGGCTGGATTGTGGGCCCAGCATTCTGACATTAGCTTCAAAACTGCTCGTAGACACTGAAAAGTAAAGAGAATGTCATGAGCGGGTAAATACCCTTGGCAACGCTCCCCAAACACTTCCTCAGAGGACTGAGTTCCACTTACTTCATCACTGTTCCATCGATTAGACACAATTGGCCGCAAACGTTTGACACACACAACCTCACGCATATCTTCATAGGATGGATCATTGGGCACCATGTTGTAATACGGCAACTGGTACTCTTCTACTATCCCTGTGGGGAGTAAGAAAACGCAGTGGGTGCAGGAATGGTGGTACAGTAAGCTATTCAGCAGTAAGCTATTCAGCAGTAAGCTATTCAGCTTACTGAACTAAGGAACTAAAACTGATTCCCACATAGAGAAGAAAAAAATTATAGAACGGATGATTCACTTGTAATAATGTTCTCTTTTTTATGTCTAATTATTTCCCCTACGTCCATCAGGATCCCCATTACAGCTGTGGACATACCAACATCCTTAAAAAAACACAAAAAACAAGGTGAAACACTCACACTAATATTTAACCTATTTATGTGTGTACACAATTGTTCCTACTAATGGATATTTTTTTTTTTTTAATTTTGTTTTGTTCTGTAGTAGAAAGACAACATGATATGTAGAAAAGAGGTAACACAGCAAGCCTGAGCCTGAGCCTGCTATCCTTAAAAAGGTCTGCTTGCAAGGCTGGCCCTTGGCTGGTGTCTGGGAACTTGTCTGATCAACAGTTCCCTATACTGACATAAAACTTTCCCTAAATGATAACATTGGCTAACTGTGCCTAGAATATTTGTGCAAACAATGGTTTATGCTGCACACCAGCTTTCTTTCTGAGAGTTTGGAATTTTGGTACACTCTAGGTAGAGGGGGCCCATGTGCCCAGCCTCCCATAAAATCTTTGGGAACTGTCTCTAGTAACTTCCCTGGATGACGATGTTTCACACATTGCCACAACAGGCTGGAGGAATTAAGTGCATCCTGTGTGACTCTACTTGGAGAGGACTTTGCAAACTTGTGTCCAATTTCCTCTGAACTTTGCCCCACATAGTTTTCCCTTTGCTGACTTTGCTTTGTATCCTTTCACTATAACAAATTTTAGCTGCGAGGACTGTGTCCTGTGAGTCCTAGTGAAATCAGAGCCTGGGAGTGGTCTCGGGGACCCCTGACATACATGACATCTAAAAATACGTAACAGGAGCTGTTAGTTTTTTTGAATGATGTGGATACAAACCTAACCAGAAACGCACTCCCTGAACTCCTACCTACCTCCTGTGATACAACGACGAGCCATTTCCCAAATGATTAGGCCAAAGCTATAGATGTCTGCCATTATGTACGGCTGGAAATGGTTTTTATTCAGGCTTTCATCTAGCACTTCTGGAGCCATATAGCGTTTGGTACCCACCCTGGTATTTAAGGGTACATCAACTTCATTTGTGTCGCTGAAACAGAAGACAGATAACGTCCATGTTGATGGTCAAGAACAAAACAGTTTATTTTCCATTTTTGTTGTGTACACACGTACACACACACACACCTCTATCTATCTATCTATCTATCTATCTATCTATCTATCTATCTATCTATCTATCTATCTAATCTAATCTATCATCTCTATCTATCTATCATCTCTATCTATCTATCATCTCTATCTATCTATCTATCTATCTATCTATCTATCTATCTATCTATCTATCTATCTATCTATCTATCTATCTATCTAAAATCTCTGTATTCCTCATCAGAAATCCTTGGGGCCAGATGCATTTTAAAATTTAATATCTTTCTCATTTTAGAAAAGTGATGTACCCTTTAAATATATGCCATATGTTATTTAACATCCCCAGCAGGGTCCAGAGCAGTACTCTTAAATCAAGAGGAATCATTTGCTTTCACGATTCTCATGTGATGATATAGGATTACATTTTCTTCTTTATGGGCCCAACCAACTTGGTTCTGTTATGTGTAATGTTTACACAATCATACTAACAATCAGTAATAAATGATGTTTATTGTTTTCTCAATTTTTGGAGTAAATTTTAGAGTTGAAAAACATGAATGCTCTGTTGTGCCAGGCCCCCGGTTCTGGCAGGTTCTGGAAACGACTCTGAAGCACAGATTAACATATTTCCTATTTCCTTATATAGCATCTGATGAATATTTAAGCTAATAAACACTACATTGATTAAAAAAAAGGATTAGAACACCAGGGAAAAAGATTTAATTTTTTTAAATGTTTATTTTATTATGGACTAGCACTTTTATCTTATGGCCTGAAATTAATTCTGAAATGTGAAATGGCTGCTGTACTCTAGAGTTATAACAACATTAAAACAGTTTCAATAGTTTCCTAAAATTTTTATAAATGTTTAAAAATATTAACAACATATCAAGTGGCTTTAATGGAGAAATGGCATAGTTATACTGTTTATGGGAGTGTAAATTGATGCATGCTCTTTCAAGAGGTAACTTGCAATATACCTTAATTTAATATAGACATACTCTTGGTCTAGCTCCCTCTCTAGGAATCCACCATGAAGAAATACTTGTATAAGTGCTCAAGGATATAATATATGTGGATAAAATACAGTTTTCATTAAACATTTTTTAAATTATAGAGATAAGCCAGAGGAACTTTAATGCCTATTAGTCATGGAGTAAATTACAGTACATCCATATTTGGAAAAACTGCATCAACACTGTTAAAAAGAATGAAGTAAATCTACATAAACTGAAATAGAAGGATGTGTAAGACAATAAAAAAATGAAATCAAGAATTACGTAGAGTAGAATGCAACTTTTGTAAACAAAACGCACCAAAACAAACCAACCAAGACAAAAACCCAATTATATATTTATGTAACTATATAAGCACAAACACATGCTCGGAACTCCACTATCCAGAATACAAATATTCCAATATCTTTCGGAGATTATAACATAAATAATTTCAGAACAGCCGGCAAAGAACCACACTCACCTGTTGAATTTAACAGCAAGACCCAGGTCAGCAATACAACAACTTCCATTTTTCTTGATGAGGATGTTTTTGCTCTTTAGGTCTCGGTGAGCAATTGCAGGCTTTCCTTGGGTGCCATAAATTTCCGTGTGGAGATGGCACAGACCACAGGCAGCTGAATAGGCCAACTTGAGGAGGGCTCTGGTGTCTAGTGTAGCACATTTCAGGAAATCATAGAGAGATCCATTTTCATGGTAATCAGTAATTAGATAGAGCTGAGTCCAGGAACCTGTACCCTTAATGTCTGCTGCTATGAAACCTGTTCAATGAATGAATTGAAAAGGTTAGTTATCAGAGGTGGCTATGAAGAATAATGAATGCTCATTTAAGATACTGAGAATAAGTAAGGTATCGTGTGCAGACAATAAACATTCAATTTGCCTAATCAAGCTTCTTGAATGTTCCCCCAGGTTTACACATATAACTCTATACTTCTGCAATAAACTTAAAATAATATTAATGATCATCATGAAAATGGTAATAGGACTGAGAAGATCACATACCATACAATCACCTGGGGGAATGTTACCATCTACATGGTTCTCTGATCATGAAGAACGATAAAGAAGGAATGTGCAAAAGGCTCTCAATTTCACTTTGAAAAGGGGATATATTAAAATAATAAAGTTAAAAATGCTCAACTAAGAGTTTGTGCCTAACCAAACCAATTCCATTTGTCCATCAATGCGTCCTCACATCCACCTTTGGTCTGGGTGGTTGACGAGCAGGTTGGTGATACTGAACCCCTTTCCTTCTCCTCCCCCTTCAGAAAAAGGTCAGTTAAAAGCGCTGGGTTGAAGTGTCCTTCTCCCCACCCCCCCAATTCACATCCACCTGGTACCTGTAAATGTGACCTTATTTGGAAACAGGGTCTTTGTAGATGTAATCAAATGCACATGAGGTCATACTAGATTAGGGTGGGTGTCACAATTCAATGACTGGTGTCCTTATAAGAGGGAAATTTGGACACAGACACACAGGGGAGGCCATGTGATGACAGAGACAGAGATAAAAATGTTGTTTCCAAGCCAACGAACACCAAAGATCGCTGGCAATCACCAGAAGCCAGGAAGAGGCAAGGAAGGGTCCTCTCCTAGAGCCTCCAGAGGGCAGGGCCCTGCCGACACCTTGATTTTAAACTTCAGGCCTCCAAAACTCAGGGAGCATACATTTCTATTGTTTTAAGGCATGCAATTTGTGGTAGTTTGTTACGATAGCCTTAGGATGCTAACCCAAGTGCCTACACTCTTGGCAATGTACTATGCACTGTATAAAAAGAAGGGAAATCAGAGCTAAACAGAAAAGTCAGGAAAGCTAGATGAGTTTCCGCACCCTACTGGTCAGATCATACCTGAATTATTTTGCGACTGTGTCCATGGGGTGGGGTGAGGAGGGAGAGACCTGCTAAGCACACAACACTAAGCTACGTCATATGGTGGTAGTGGCTTAGCTTACAAAGGGCAAAAGGTGTTATAGTTAAAGTTACCCTAGAAAATTGCTTAAATTACCTATAAAAGACTTGTTTTTTGTTATTGTCTGAGTAAGTCCAATAAACTGGCATTACTTCCAATTTGAAACTCACTCCTCTTTCCTTAGTAGGGTAGGGAATAAAATGGTTGGCTGGCATTCAGGGCTGGGTTGTATCTAAGCTGTGTATTCTACTGGGCTTCCTTTAGCTCAATTCAAATAATGGAATTTATGTGCTTTTAGAGCCCAGGCGGCACGCCCCTCACCTTATTAGAATACAGAATTGACTGAAATCAGATGTGTACCCACCAAGTATATTTTCATGGCGCATTAGCACAGTTTGATAGATTTCTGTTTCTCGAAACCAGCTAGCTTCTTCAGTGGTAAAAAAAACTTTGACTGCCACTTTTTCACCACGCCATTTACCCATCCACACTTCTCCGTATCGGCCTTTACCAACTTGCCGAACCATCTGAATCTGTTTGGCAATAGTTCGCTGAACCTTCATAAGAAAAATAAATAAATAAATAAATAAATAAATAAATAAATAAATAAATAAATAAATAAAACGTTTTGGGTTCTTGATGAAAGGAACCTATTAAAACTGAGAAAGTGGTCTGAGAGTCCATCCCATCAAAAAGGATGGTAGATACAATCAACCAACTCCAATGTTAAAAATTAAAACGTATTTAAAAGATGAAACAATAAACAACATTTCGAAATCACAACTAACAACTGTGGCAGACTGCTTGCAAAAAAAGTTAAATAATTCCCCTCCCAGTACACACACCCTCGGGTTGTTTCTTCCTAGAGGCTGGGCTTGGCCACGTGACTTGCTTTGTAACAGGACAATAGAAAATGTGATGCAAGTGAAGACCTGGCAAGTGTGCACTGGAGCTTGCCCTTTCTTGTGTTCTGGAGAGCTCTGTGACCAATGAACAGAATCACGTGAACCACTGACCATGTGCACAAACTATACCATCTAGGTCTAATTGAGCAAGTCCAGAAAAATAACTGCCCAGCAGACCCACAGAATCATGAGAAATAACGTTTGTTGCTTCAGGCAACTAAGGTTTGGGGTGGTTCATTATGCAATAAAATCTAAATGACAGTTAAAAATCTTCAACTCAGTCTTTAAGACCCTACATGATCTGGCCCCTGCCCAATGCTCCAGCCTCATCATTTACTATAATCACACCAGCTTCACGTAACCCTCTTATTTCAACTTTTAGAATTTACTCAAGCTTCTTCCCGTCTCAGAGCCTTTGCACATGTGCAGTTTCCTTTACTTGGGAGTGCTGTTGCTTTGTTCAGCATCTTCAGAGCACACATAGACTTTTCAGTTGCCGCACTTATCACAACTACAATTTTATTATTATTCATATATGTATTTGTTAGAATTCTATCCCACTCTGCTCACAGAACATAGGTATGTATTTAAGACAACACCTAGAGTACACTAAGTGCTTTCATTAATATTTCTTCAATGAAAGATGTACGTTAATTGTTACCTTTCATTTTCAGAAGCATAGTGGTCATCCTAAATTAAAAAGAACACGAAGGTCCAGATTGGAATGCACACTAAAATGGGTTACATTTTGTGCACACCTAAACTAACTTACTTTATGTATCATTTTATTTAATAAATAATAATCCTTTAATAATTTTTTTCAAAGTCTGGATTATTGAGGCATAATTTATATACAGTAGAATTCACTGTTTTTGACAACTGTTTTGACAAATATAAAGTCATATAACCAGCAATACCACAATTAAGATACACAGT
The DNA here is from genome assembly GCF_057876585.1 of Rhinolophus sinicus. Classification (NCBI taxonomy): domain Eukaryota; kingdom Metazoa; phylum Chordata; class Mammalia; order Chiroptera; family Rhinolophidae; genus Rhinolophus; species Rhinolophus sinicus. The sequence continues at coordinate 61,835,553 of NC_142515.1, read as the reverse complement.
ACATCCATCACCCAGAAAAGCTCCCCTCTTTCAAGTCAATCCCCTGCCCACCCATCCCCAGTCCCTGGCATCACTGGTCTGTTTTCTGTCCCTACAGTTCGCCTTTATAGAGTCCCACACAAATGGAAACATATAATATATAGCCTTTTGTGTCTCAGTTTTTTCACTTAGCATAAAACACTCTCAAATTCACCTATGTTGTTGCATGTATCAGTAGCTTGTTTCTTTTTATTGATGAGTCGGATTCCACTCTATGAATGTACCACCACTTGTTTATCCAATTACCCACTGATGAACTTTTGGGTTGTTTACAATTTACATCTATTGTGATTAAAGCTGCTATAAACATTTACATTCAGGTCTTTGGACATGTTTGCACAGTTCTTCGCTATACTCTTAGTAGGAGGGATGGCTTCACTGTGTGTGCTTAAGTTTACAGTCAACTGTCAAACACTTTCCCCAAGTGGCTGTACCACTGTGCATTTCAATCAGCAATGTATGATTTCCAGCTGATATCCTCAGTCTTAGCCACGCGAGGGGATGCGAGGGGATGCGTGGTAGCACCTCACTGTGTTAGTTTGCATTTCCCCATGATGCTGAGGATTGTTTCATATGCTTATCTGCCATTCTTCTATCTTCTTTGGGAAAGTGTCTATTCAAATTTTTTATCGATTAAAAAATTGAAATTGTTTGTCTTATTACCGAATTGTAAAAGTTCTTTATATATATTCTGCAGCACAAATTCTTTATCAGATCTCCTTTGCCAATTGGTGACTTGCTTTTTTTTCATTTTCTTAGAAGTGTCTTCTGAAGAGACAGTCTTAAATTTTGAGAAAGCCCAATTTATCATTTTAAAAAAACAATTCATGTCTTTTGTGTGCTAAGAAATCTTTGCTTGACCCAAGGTCACAATGAGTGTTCTAAAACATTTTCTTTTAAAAGTTGTGTACTTTATCTTTTACATTTAGATCTATGCTCCATTTCAAGGTAATTTTGTACACGGAGTGAGGTAAGGGTTCAGATCCACTTTGTGGCAAATGGATGTGCAATTTTTCTTGCACTATTTGTTGAACAGACTATCTTTTCCCCCACTGAATTACTCTAGCACCCAAATCAACTGATCATATATATACACCGTGTTTCCCTGAAAATAAGACCCGGTCTTACATTAAGTTTTGCTCCAAAAGACGCATTGGGGTTTATTTTCAGGGGATGTCTTATTGAAAATCATGCTAGGGCTTATTTTCTGGTTAGGTCTTATTTTTGGGGAAAAAGGGTATATGCCCATTTCTAGACTCTCTGTTCTGTTTCACTGATACCCATATTTATCCTTATGCCAGCTCCACAGTGTTAATTACTATAGCTTTACACTTTAAGTCCAGGAATCATGTAGAAGAATCCTTTTTGTTTTCTTTTTCAAAATTATTTTGGCTCTTCTAGGTCCTTTCATTTCGTATAAATGTTAGAATCAGCTAATCAATTTCTACAAAAGTTTGCGCTGATTTTGATTTACATTGAATGGAAAATATAAGTCAATTTTAGGAAAACTGAAATCTTAATCCTGAGTCCTCTGATTCACAAACAGGATAGACATACGTCTCCACTTATTCAAGGCTGTGTTAATTTCTTTTGGCAATGTTTTCTAATTTTCAGTGTACAGGTTTTAATAAATTTTGTTAAGTTTATTCCAAAATATTGAACTTTTTGTTGCTAATCCAACTGACACAGCGTTTAAAATGTTAACTCCTAATTGTTTTTTGCCAGTTTACATAAATTCAATGGTTTTTGTACAATGACATATTTTGCAACCCTGCTAATCTCGCTTATTGGTTGTCGTAGCTTTATGGTATCATTCTTGAGATTTTTTTTACATAGACAATCATGTTGTAGGCATATAAAGACAGTTTTACTTCACCTTTCTAATTCAATTACAGAACTATTTAATTCCATGAAATTTTAAATTAGAGATAAATGTATGTTAACAAATACCTATCTGAATGTCTGGTATTTATTACAAGGGTCCTCTGGGCCCCTAAGTCTGAGTATTGCCTTACATATAATCCTCTTAGAATTATTAATAACTCTCTTTAAAATTACTTTTATGAACTGTGCTTGGTAATATAGCATTATATTGAGGGAGGCATCCTCTGTATGAAGATATGTGAGAGAAACTTCCCTTTGATTTCAGAATCTGAAATAGTTATACTTCTCACAATAATCTGTTTAACCTTACCGATGTAAGGAATTGTATACCTGGTTCCTCTTTTCAAGTTGGCTGCTGAAAGCAAAACTTGTGAACTAACTCACTTTATGACCGTACCTTTTTTCCTAAGTTGCTGTGGCTCTATCTTACTTGACTATTCAATTTTTTTTTGTTTCATATTTCTTATATTTAACTAATTTCATCTTGTACTACTGTAGCCATCTTTTTCCAAGAAGGAAAAAATATGTGTAACAATGTTCCCTAATCTGCAGTAATTATGCTACCTACATATGCGGACACATTCTGTATCAATAAACCATTCATGTTCATATGATAGTTTATCTCACCAATAAAGGTAGTCCAGATCCACTACCGGAACTTTGTGACTGGTCAATAAGGTCTTTTAAGGATTCTCCAACGGGAATAAATGCTTCATCCTGTTCCAAATCACGATTATAACGACGTCTGCTTGAGATGCTCTTGCAATAGTGTCTTTTAAAAAAGCAGAAAATAGTCTACATTGAAATCCTAAAACTATAAAGATCAAAGTAAGAAAATCTTGAGGTTGTCAACACCATTATCTTTCCTTCAGACATGATCATATCAAAATCAGTCTTATCAGAGATCATGTTAAAGTAACGTCCTGAAATGGAATTTATGAGGTAGATTTCTATGTATCATGTTAAAATGAACAGATGTCCACGGTGTATTCACAAGCGAAAAATAAAACAGATTAAAAAACAGCATGTAAAGTGTGATCCTAGCTATGAAAAAATTTTAAATAATATATTTATATATGTCTAAAAAGATCAGAAAGGGTATATAGCAAGTTGTAAAGAAGTTATTTCTGAGGATGTAGAATATACACTTTCTACTTTACACAAGTATTTTCATTGGAATTTATAAGTACGTACTTTATATCAAAATGAACAGTAAACATATTTCCATTTTTTAAAAAGGGAAAAGTTGTTTATGGAAAAGAAATCAAACAAGTTCTCTTAATTCATTCTCATATTTTAAAAGGTTACTCTTTAAAATTTCAAATTATGAAAGATTCAAATATACAGGAAGGTAGAGATTAATTTAATTGGCACCCATGTGTACACCATTTAATAAATATTAACATTATGCTATGTTTATTTTAGATATATTTAAAATAAATAAACACAAATATTTGAAGCTCTAGGTATTTCCCTGATAATTCTACTTCCCTTCTTTACTCTTAAAAGACAAACACCATCCTGAAGGTGATTATAGCCTTCTAATGTATGTATTTATGCTTTTACCATAATTGTAAATATTTATAAACAACATTGTTTCTCTGGATACAAATTTACATAAATGGCACATTACATTAATTTTTTATACCTTGCTTTTTAATAAAAAACACTCATGTTTTACGTATTTATCCATGTTGATACATGTAAAAAACAACAGCTTACTTTTGTTGATGCTGTGTGTCAGCCATTGTTCTATGACTCACTTAATCTTCACAAAACTCCTAAGAGGTAAGTACTATTGTTCCCATTTTACAAATGAGGTTCATCATTTGCCCCAAGTCACACAGGTGGCCAGGTGGAGAAACTGGGATCCAAACCCAGAGGCCTGGATCAGGAGTCCATGGACTTATTCCCGACTATTTTGTCAAGGAAATGATTTAAATTATACATAGTGTTCCTGTTATGAATTTGCCACAATTTACCCCAATGCTGTATTTAGTTATTTCCCAAAATTTGTTAATATTAACAGGGCTGCAAAAACCATTTTTGTGCCTGTCCCTTGTGAAGATGTGTAAGAACTTCCTGAAGGTGTACATACACTTTCAATTTGACATCCACCAAATTGCTCTTCAAAGTGGAATAATTTATACTTCCACCAAAAGTATAATATGACAATGTCCATTTCTCCACATTCCAATCCAAACTGGAAACTGCCATATTTTTTGACTTTTGCCAACCTAATGGGTATGAAATAGTGACTTGTTTTCATTTGTTATTCCCTGATTACGAGTGAGGTTGAGATTTTGTTTTTCTCTGTGAACTGTCTATTCCTGCTTTTTGTACATTATTTAATTGGGGCGATTTATCTTTTTTTTTAATTCATAGGAGTTCTTTATGTAACCTGGATACTAAATCTTGGATAATTATGTGTTATAAGAGTCTCCTCTCAGTTGTCATTGTCATGTCATTCTATTTATGGTGTTTCATGTCAGTTTTTAATTTTAATACTGTCAAATTAAATTCATCAACTGTTTCCTCCTTTTTGACACATGCTTTTGTGTCCTTTTTAAGACAACCTTCCAAACCCTAATGTCATAAATACATTTTCAAGGTTTAAAAATCATGTTTCTCTCCATTTAGAACTTACAGTATAGAATGGAAATTAGGGAACAAGTCAAATTAATTTTCCATATGGATAGCCCAATATACATAACCATGTTTGTAACTGTATTTTTATGAAAATATGGATAACTGACTTAAATGGTTTAAAATTCAAAAGGCACAAAAGGGTGCACAGTGAGAAATCTTCCTCCTACCTCTATCCCTAAGCCATCAACTTCATGTTCCTAGAAGGAACTTAGAACTGGAACTATTTCCAGTTTCTTGGGCAATCTGACGGAGACCATTTATGCATATTCAAACAAAAAACATATACATTGGTTTTCATTTCCCCCTCTTTTTTCTTCCAGAAATGGTACTATTCTGCGTCTTGCTTTTTAACTTTACATTATATATGGGGGATTATTCCACAGTACTGCACAAATAGCTTCCATTTTCTTTAATGGTTAAACAGTATGCTATTGTATGGCTGTTAACCATTCCCTTACTGGTAACATTTAGATAGTTTCTAGTCTTCACACGAGGCTGAAATTAGAAAAATTTTTGACAAATCTGCAGTCCAAGTTAGAAATGAATTTGGAATTTTGATGGACTACCCTATTCACTTCCCTGAAAGTTATGCCAGTTGTTATCTCTCCATCATTATATGAGAATGCACATTTTCCCCACACTTTCATCCACACTCTTCTGTTATAACACTTTCAGAACTTTGTTTTTAATTTTATCAAAGTTCTATATCTCTCTGTTTTTAAAAGTTATATATAGCAAGTCCTCAAACAATGTTGTTTCACTATAATGTTGAAGAGATGCCACAGGAACTTAAGTCTTGTTTATATCAACTAGGCTATGGTGAAACTGATTTTTTATTATTTATATATTTTTAAGATTTTATTGGGGAAGGGGAACAGGACTTTCTTGGGGAACAGTGTGTACTTCCAGGACTTTTTCCAAGTTAAGTTGTTGTCCTTTCAATCTTAGTGTGGAGGGCGCAGTTCAGCTCCAGGTCCAGTTGACATTGTTAGTTGCAGGGGAGCAGCTCACAATCCCTTCTGGGAGTCGAGGAATCAAACAGGCAACCTTGTGGTTGAGAGTCCACTGTCCCATGTGGGAATTGAACCGGCAGCCTTCGGCGTTAGGAGCACAAAGCTCCAACCGCCTGAGCCACTGGGCTGGCCACGGCAGTTCCTTTTTTAGGTATACAATAAGTGCTTATTATCTTTATTAAATGAAACATTACATGGCAACATTTTTTGCTGCAATTACTTTCAAAATCATTATTTTTTAATACTAAACTACTGTGGGACTGAGATGTCCCCTAATGGCAGTACAGATGGATGATGGGCTGATTGTAAAGCTGGAAGAGGGCTTTGTATCTGATAAATTAATCTGTGATACTGCTCCAAAGCAGACATTCTGAATCAAGGGGAGGTTGTGTGCCAAGCACGGGGGACACTGATTCACCCTGTTCATTCTTAATACTTCAACAGAACAGTGGTAATTTATCAGCCAGCCATCATCAACATCGATGGAGAAGTAATCTCTGTTGTCATTGAGGTTCCTATCCAATGGGAAAGGCAGATTCTAGGGAACTGATTATGAGTAAGTAAACACGATTGCAAATGGAAAAATGTTAGGTCAAAGTACAAAATGTTTTAGGGGTGGAACATGGTATCTAACCACTTTTTTAAGGGTCCAAGAAATCATTTACCAAAGAGGACAAATTCTATGTCAGAGGAAAGTACAAAGAACTGGCAGAATAGAACAGAAATGACAGCAAATCTAGAACAAAGGGAGGCTAGAGAGGAGGTTTTGGAGAAGGTATTGATTTTGAGGACCATGTTATCATGAATGTAAATTGATTCAAGTAGAATAAATTCGTAAATTTTTCTAGATTAGAAGAAAACAGTCATCAGAAAAGAAGTAAAACAAAATATTAATGAGATACAAAAAAGAGACTAATCTCACTATGTGGAAATATATACCCCTCTTTAACTTTAATCTTATCCTTTTATGGCTTGTTATAGATAGAAATTTGTTTCTTGTTAAAATCGAGTTAAATGTGAATGAATACACTAAATTACTAATCTTGTAAATCTGCTTAATAATTGGTCTTCAAGTAGATAAAACTAGTACATGAAATTCAAAAGGTATATATACAGGGCAATCATGAGGTTCTCTGAAATATTTAGCTCAAAACTGTAAAAGGAGTCTAAAGGAATGTTTTGTGGTGCCTGTGTATTTTATAAACTGCTCTAGGTGCCCATGGCTTGAATCTGAGAAAAGTATTCTCTCCAGTTAATCTTAAAAGACATTATTAGTTTGTGTCAGGTTTCCTTGATCCCCATTTCCAGGGCTTTTCATTCTTTTGTGTAGCTGCATATTTCTACCTGGCATAATTTTTTTTCTGCTTGAAGAATTTCCTTTAACATTTCTTGTGCAGATCTGCTGGTGATGAAGTCTTTCAAGCTTTTGTATGTCTGAAAGTCTTCATTTCACCTACATTTTTGAAAAATATTTTCCAAGTATAGAATTCTAGGTTCATGACTTTTTCCTTTGAGTACTTTAAAGATGGTGCTCCGCTAATATTCTTGCTTGCATTGTTTCCCATGAAAAGTTGGCTACCATTCTTAGCTCTGTACATAATCTGCCTTTTTTTTCTGATTGCATTAACATTTTTTCTCTTTAACACTGGTTTTGAGCAATTTAATTATGTTGTTCCTTGGTGTAGTTTTCTTCATGTTTCTTGTACTAAGAGTTTGCTAAGCTTTTTGGATCTATGTGTTTATAGTTTTCACTACATTTGGAAAATTTTGGTCATTATTTCTTAAAATATTTTTTCTGTCCCCTCTTCTTTGGGAACTCTAACTACACACACACACACACACACACACACACACACACACATTTTAGGCCATTTGAAGTGCCACAGCTCAATGGTGCTCAATTAATATTTTAAGTTCTTAATGTTTGTTTACTTTCTATTGCTGTCTTCCTGTTCACTGCCATTACTCTCACCCAGTGTATATTTGACCTCAGATAACACAGATTTCATTTCCTGGAGTTTGATTTGATACAGACATAGCTTTCATGTCTCTACTTAATTTTTCAACATATAAAATACAGTTATATTAACTGTTTTAATGCTCTTGTCTGCTAATTCTAAAATCTACATTGGTTCTGGGTCAGTGGTACCGATTTCTTCACTTTCCCCCTCATTATGGGTTATATTTTCCTACTTTTTACATACCTGGTAATTGTTTAATCATTGATTGGATGGCAGATACTGTGAATTTTACTTTGTTGAGTACTGGGTATTTCTGTAATCCTATAACTATCCTTGAGCTTTGTTCTAAGATGTAGCTACCTAGAAATAGTACAATCCTTTTGGGTCTTGCTTTGAGATCAGACCAGAACCATGTTTTGTGTAGGGGTAATTATTCCCCAGTACTGGAGGCAAGACCCTTCTGAGCACTCTAATCAAAACCCTGTGACTTTCAAGTTTCATAGCTGGTAGGAACAGACACTATTTCCAGCCTTGCGTGAGCAACCAAATTCTGTTTCCTTCAATCTTTTCAGGTATTCGTTCCCAGCCTTGGGTAGTTTCCTTACTTATACTCACTGATCAAGACTCTGGTGAATATTCAATGGGATTCTGCAGTTCTCCAGATTCTTTCTCTGTGAGGCTCTGTCCTCTCCAGTGCTCTCTCCTATGAACCACAGCTGCTGTTCTCTCCCAAACTCTCAGCTGTGTCTCCTTGATTCAGAGTCCGCTGGGCTACATCTGGGCTCCTTCTGTGTCCTGCAGCCAGTAAGCTGGGCAATCATAGGCTCAGCTCATTTGTTTCCTGTTTCTCAGGAATCAATGTCCTTTACTGCCTGATTGGCAGCTGTTAGTACGTGAGTGGGGCTTACTAATTATAGGCTTCAGTATAAGATAATCTGCCTGGGCCATTTCACTGGGCCCTGATGTCAGTATGTTTAGGTTGTTTCTCTTGGGCTGTGGGATTTCCCTAAGAAGAATCTTCCTATCTGTTGTCTCGAGGCAGCTGCGTTGACAAGATTCTGGAAAGGTTGCAAGGCCACCAATCTGTACATAAATGGTTCTCTTTGTTTTCACTATAATGCTGACCCTCAATAATAGGGTATCACAGAGGAGAATCTTGTTTTTGTTCTTTCCAGAGAATATACTTCCAGCCTTCTGTTAGGGAGATGGTGAAGATGTCACGTGATTATTCACAATAGGAGTGGAGATCTCAACGTCTGTGGTACTTGGCATCCAAAATGGTCTGCAAAGATCCTCACCTCTTGGTATTCATATCCTGTTTACTTCCCTCCCATAATACACTTAGGGCTGACCTGTGTGACCAACAGAATATGGCAGAAGTGATGATGTGACTTCTGAGTCTAGATCATGAATAGCACTGCAGCTTCCACCTTGGTCTCCTAGATCACTTGCTCTGGGGGGAAGCCAGGCTTCATACGGTGGCGACCCTCAAGCAGTCCTACAGAGGCTCACAAGACAGGAACTGAGGTCTTCTGCAACTGTGAGCCTTGGAGGTGCGCTACCTTGGAAGGTGACCTATCAGCTGCAGTCGAGCCTTCAGGTAAGATCCTGAGCCAACCAGTCAAGTCACTCCTGAATTCCTGACCCACAGAAACAGTGAGAGATAATAACTGCTGTTTTAAGCCGCTGAGTTTGGGCATGATTTCTTAAAGCAGTATTAGGTAACCTATACAACCTGTGACTTTCTAAAAATAGTCTTTTAAGCAATTTTCTTGGTTTTACTGCCACTTTCAACTTCACTTTCAGAGATAAATGGTACTGTCAATTCCTGAACTTCTCGGAGAATTCGACAGTATAAACTGGTTGCTTTTTGGCTCTAGCCTTTTTAGGTTTATCAAGTTACTTACTAATCCATATGCTTCACAGGTTCCAAAGGGTTTTACTGTTAGCTTCTGTGCTCCTTGTCCTGGTTGGACAAAGAAGTTAAAAACTATTGCTGTTTTAGTGGGGGGAGCAAAAGTGAATAAGTATGCTCAATCTGCCTCTTTATCTGAAAGACCTATTATCAAACAGTCGAATCTTTGCCAGTATAACAGGTGACAAACAATATCTCAGTATGACTTTAATATGTATTTTTCATATTATGAGCATTCTTGAGGCATCTTTTAATAGTTTTTTTAAGAGCCACATGTAGTTTTTAGATAAATCATGTGTTCATTTTTGTAAACTATTTTGCCAATGACTTGCTACATTTTTTTCTTCCTGACTTATAGAAGCTTTTCATGTTCGAGAAAATCAGTTCTTTGTAATATGAGCTGCCAGAGTTTTTCACTTGTAGTGGGTCTTCTGACAGCTGATGGTAGTTTCTGCCACATAGTAAAGTTTTATTAATATTTTTGTGTAGTTGATACCATCAATCTTTTCTTTTTTTAATTTTAAGGGTTTCTGGCTCCTAAGTTTTTTTCCTAATAGGGTTGGAGGGGGATTTATTTATTTTTTATTTTTTTTTTCATTTTTTTTTATTTTATTGCAGAAGGCGAACAGGACTTTATTGGGGAATAATGTGTACTTCAGGACTTTTTTTTTTTTTTTCAAGTCAAGTTGTTGTCCTTTCAATCTTAGTTGTGAAGGGTTCTGTTTAGCTTCAAGTTGTTGTCCTTTCAGTCTTAGTTGTGGAGGGCGCAGCTCAGCTCCAGTTGCCGACAGCTAGTTGCAGCCCAGCTAGTTGCAGGAGGCACAGCCCACCATCCCTTGTGGGAGTCGAACCGGCAACCTTGTGGTTGAGAGGACGCGCTCCAACCAACTGAGCCATCCAGGAGCTCAGCGGCAGCTCAGCTCAAGGTGCCGTGTTCAATTTTAGTTGCAGGGGGTGCTGCCCACCATCCCTTGTGGGAGTCGAGGAATTGAACTGGCAACCTTGTGGTTGAGAGCCCATGCTCCAACCAACAAGTGAGCTATCCGGGAGGCAGCTCAGCTCAAGGTGCTGTGTTCAATCTTAGTTGCAGGGGGCAGAGCCCACCATCCCTTGCGGGACTCGAGGAATTGAACTAGCAACCTTGTGGTTGAGAGCCGACTGGCTCATGTGGGAATCGAACCGGCAGCCTTCGGAGTTAGGAGCACGGAGCTCTAACCGCCTGAGCCACGGGGCCGGCCGGAGGGGGATTTATTTTTTTAAATAATTTTTCAGTTGCAGTTGACATACAATATTAATTTTAGGTGTACCACATAGTGATTAGACATTTACATAACTTACAAAGTGATCACCCTGATAAATCTAGTAATCATGTGACACCATAGTTATTACAATATTATTGACTATATTCCTTATGCTTTACATCCCCATGATAATTTTGTAACTACTAGTTTGTACTTCTTAATTCCTTCCCCCTTTTCGCTCATCCTCCAACACCCCTCCCATCTGGCAACCATCAAAAAGTTATCTGTGTCTATGAGTTTGCTCCTGTTTTGTTTGATCATTTATTATGTTTTTTTGGATTGACCATTGTAAACAATGCTGTAATGAACATATGGATGTAGATGTCCCTTCCAAGTAGCATTTTTTTGTGTCTTTGGATAAATACCCAGAAGTGGAATTACTGCATCCTTTTTTGTCTCTTGTGATAGGGTTCGTTTTAAGGTCTATTTTTCCTGGTATGTATTGCCACTCCAGTTTTTTGCTTGTTTCCATTTTTATGAAATATCTTTTTCTATCCCTTTACTTTCAGTCTGTGTATGTCTTTCAATCTGAAGTGAGTCTCTCATAGGCAGCATAGGAAAGGGTCTAATTTTCTTATCCATTCAGCTACCCTATGTCTTTTGATTAGAACATTTAATCCATTTATATTTAAAGTAAATGTTGATAGATAAGTAGTTATTGCCATTTTATTATAGTTTTGATCTTCTTTTTTTCTTCTTCCTCTTCTTAAAGAAGTCCCTCTAACATTCCTTGTAATACTGGTTTGGTGACAATGAACTCCTTTAGCTTTTTCTTGTCTGGGAAGATCATGACCTGTCCTTCAATTCTAAATGATAGCCTTGCGGGGTAGAGTAATCTTGGTTGTAGGTACTTTCTTTTCATCACTGAATATTTCGAGCCAATCCTTATGGGAGCTCCCTTGTAGGTAACTAACTCCTTTTCTCTTGCTGCTTTTAAGATTCCCTCTTTGATCTTTAATTTTGGCATTTCCATTATGATGTGTCTTGGTTTGGGCCTATTTGAGTTCATCTTGTTGGGGACTCTGCACTTTTTTGGGCTTGTATGTCTATTTCCTTTACCAGGTTAGGGAAGTTTTCCATCTTTATTTCTTCAAATAGGTTTTTAATTCCTTGCTCGCTCTCTTCTCCTTCTGGTACCAGAGGCCCCTTAAACTCTCCTCATTTCTTTGCATTCTTTTTTCTTTTTGCTGTTCTGATTGGCTGTTTTCTGCTAACTTGTTTCTTAAATCGCTAATTCAATCCTCTTCTTCATCTAATCTACTGTTGATTTCCTCTAACGTATTCTTTATTTCTGTTATTGTAGTCTTTATTTCTGACTGGTTCTTTTTTATGTTTTCTATCTCCTTTTTTAAGTTTCCTATCTCTTTGTTAAAGTTCTCACTGAAGTCATTTACTCTTCCCCAAAGTTCACTGAGCATCCTTATAACCAGTGTTTGGAACTCTGAGTCTGGTAAATTACTTGTCTCCATTTTGTTTAGTTCTTTTTCTGGAGCTTTATTCTGTTCTTTCATTTGGGACATGTTTCTTTGTCTCCCCATTTTGGCTGCCTCCCTGTGTTTGTTTCTGTGTATTAGGTAGAGCCGCTCTGTCTCCGGGTCTAAGCAGAGTGACTTTATGTAGTAGGTGTTCTGTGGGGCCTAGTGGTCACCAGAGCCAGATGCTCCAGGTGTGTCCCTTGTGAGGGTTGTGTGTGCCCTCCTGTTGTAGTTGAGACTTGGTTGCTGTTTGTATGTTAATGGGAGGGACTGACCCTTGGGCCGATTTGTTGTGACAACTGGCTGACTATAATGGAGGAGCTGTTGTACAGGGTCTGACCTTACAGAGCAGGATTCACTTTAACGGGGTTCTGGTGCCTTCTCAGTCTGCCCTTTGGGTGTGTTGTTTGTGGAGGTGGTTGGGTGGTGCTCTGGTGTAGTCTGAAGCTGGTCACCAGGGCGTTGGTTTTGGGGTCTCTTGGGAGGGGCTCTGTTGCAGGCCAAGGTTAGCTGCTGCCTGTGCCCTGTTTGGGGCCACTTGGTGTGAGACAGAGTGATCTGCAGATGGCTGCCATTTGTGCTGGGCTTGGAAGTACCTGGGAGAGGTTAAGCTGCAAACTGAGGCTGGTTGCCACTAGTGTCAGGCTTGGGATCACTCAGCAAGAGGTATGGGGCACGCCAAGGCCAGATTCTGCTTGTTTGGGGTTTGTGAACCTTTGAGAGATTTTAGGAAAGTCCACAGCATTGGCCAAGACAGGCCATCTGTATGGAAAAGCCACGGGAGGCCGCTTGGCTGGGCCTGCAAGTTGGATAAGCTCTCAGGAAATCACCAGGATGGGTGAACAGTGTTATCCAGGTTGATGGAGACTTGGATATGGTGCCCGCCTGTATCTGCATGAATGGCTTCTGCCAGCACTTGTCTGGGAGAAAGCTGTCCCTCCATCCCTTGTCCTGAAGTCAGACAATTCAGTTCCTCCCCATATGTCCCTGGCAACTTTCGAGTTGCTGTTCCAGAGATGGAGCTCAGTGTGAGTCTGTCCGTAACTCCATGCATGGGCCTTTTAAGAGGAATACCTGGGACTCCAGCTGCCCTCTGTCTCAATCAGCAACAATCTCCTCTGGTTTTTAGTCAGAAGTTGCAGGGATTTCTCCTCCCGGCATTGGAACCCTGTGCTGGGGAGCCTGGTGTGGGGTTGGGACCCCTCGCTCCTCCAGGGGGTCCTCTGCAGCCAAGACATCCCTCCCGATTTTTTAACTGCCACATGTGGTGTGAGACCAGCCCATTTTATATCTCTGCCCTTCCACCAGTCTCGAGGGGAGTTCTGTATATCCTTAGTTACAGGACTTCTGTTCAGCTTGACTTCAGGTGATTCTTAATAATGGTTGTTCTGTAGTTATAATTTTGAGATGGTCATGAGAGGAGGCAAGCATAGCATTTATCTACTCTAAGTTTTTTTGTCAAACTCACAAAGGTCTTCCATACTTTGAGATTATTTTTGAAAATTTCTTTTCCTCAGTGATTTGAAATGTTACCTTTACCACATAACTAAATTTCTTTATATACTTGTGTCTATTTATGGGTTTAGTAACCTGTTCCATTGATATCTCTATTCATATGCTAGTAAGATGATGTTCTATTTTTGAAGTTTATGTCCTCCTCTCATTACTCTTCTCTTTTGACTTCTTCTGAAATCATGACTAAATGCAAACAATTCTTAAGGTCCAAATAACTAAAAAATGATAATATAGTTGGTTTCTTGGTACAGGTTTTAAATATTCAGACATAAAATTTCAATATGCCATAAATAAGAAAATCGTAAGTACTAATGAACATAACGAGAAATATAAAGTTGTGTCCAATTAAATGATTGGTAGTAAGATCCTCTTTTGCCTTAAGAAAACTGTAATCTAGTTAACTAAAGGAGAGCTAACCAGAGAATGCAACTTAATGGTTTCTGAATTACATTTAGCAGCCAATGGTTTCTGCCCACTGGCTTTAAGAACAACTGTTTATATCTAATGTTCAACAAAATATTTTGCATCCAAATAATTATCTTCTTACTTGTAACAAAAGCAGCTGGAGAAGATGATCATAGCAATTATGCAGATAGCCATAGAAATGAGCACAACCAGCCATCGAATGCTGCCATCGAAAAATGGACCTGACGATGAAAGTAAACAATGAAGTAAACATATGACCTTTCACATCTTATTAAAAGGGAACAATAATTTGTAGTGTTAAATTCTAGATAGCTTAGTTGTTAAAAACAGAAAATATTTTACCGAGAATCATAATCACACTTTTCTCAGCTAACCTACCTATAACAACAGGGGGCAGTGTAGGTTGTAAATACTGGTTACATAAATTGGTCCGACAACATTCTATTGTCCGGCGTAGCTGGGCTTTTGGTGAATCCTAAAGGAAGAATAATGATAAAATTAGAAATGGTTTGATATACTAAATTGATAATGAATTTTTAAAAATATTCATAAAATATGATTTCTAATTCAGTGAGCAAAATGGACTTGTACATTTTATATGTAAAAAAAAGATTATTGAAAAATTAGAATTTGTGCTGAAATAGTTTATAGTTGTGAAGACTGTGAATAGTTTTGTTGTTCTTTTAAATTTTTATTGGGGAATATTGGGGAACAGTGTATTTTTCCAGGGCCCATCAGTTCCAAGTCGTTGTCCTTCAATCTAGTTGTGGAGGGCGCAACTCAGCTCCAAGTCCAGTCACCGTTTTCAATCTTTAGTTGCAGGGGGTGCAGCCCACCATCCCATGAGGGAATCGAACTGGCAACCCTGTTAGAGCTCACACTCTAACCAACTGAGCCATCCAGCTGACCTGAAATGGTTTTTCTTAAGGAGAATGCATGTATGTGAATGGTATGTTTGAACACTAGACCATAACTTAATTGCAGATAAACAAAGGTTTATAAGTATTTTCCACCAAACTTTGGCATATCTTAACGTATTACTATTCATTTGTTTTTAGTTTACTAGTATTTAAAGCCATGAGATCTTTCCCTAAAAATCATAAGTAACACATTTGATTACAGTAATAAACTAGTAGGGTAAATATGATCTTATAGTAACACTGAAACTTGGATGAAACAAGATCAGACTAAAGTAAAGAATGGAGGCTGTCTTAGGCCAAAGACAAGACAAATTAGGAAAGGTATTCGAGTAGGTAGGAGATACTGTAGATTCTGGATGTAACAACTATGTTGAAACTAACGAACTGGATGTGGAAGTAAATTGAAGCATATGTGTACATGGTGAGGAAAAGGGACAAATATAAAAACATCATTGTTGAGAATTTTTTAGCGACCACCAACCAGATATGAAATGTGTCCTAATAGATCAGAAAATAAGCGCAGAGAAAAGATTCTAGTCATGGGAACAGATTATCAACAATTATGTGTGAAGTTTTATTTGACTAACAGTGTGGTACTTGACAAATTCTTAACTTGAATGTTGACATTTCAGCACTACCTGGGAGAAATGCCATTCTGTACCACACAAAGGATCTATTTGTCATTATAAAAGTAGCAAGAAATTGACCAGGTTATTCTTAAATATCAGATGGCCAGAAAAGAAAAACCTCAGTATAATCAGGTATTTCTTTAAAAATGTGAATGTAAATCCATAACTTGAGATTTTATCACAGAAGATGGGTCAAGATGATTGGAAACCTCCAAACCGACAAGTTTTACATTTAACTACGTTTTTTACTCTTTGACAATTGATCATAACGAGAAAGAGAAAAATGTTAGGAGTTACATTAGTGACTCTGAAATAATCCAAGATCTAAAAAAACACTTACATAAAGGGTGGAATAATGAGTATACAACAGATAAATAAAAAAAGTATCAAGCATCCAAGAATAGTTCCAGGAAGGCTGAAGTTCAAAATGAGCTTAGCCTTGCAGAAGAGAAAATGTAAAGAAAAAAGAAAGGTTCACTTTGTTCACTTTGGTGGTGCTAGAAGACAAATCATCATGAATGTGTTACTGACAAGACAGTGGGTAATGAAGGAGAAAGAAAACGAGTATTTCTTCAACTCCTGTTTTGTTTCTGTCTTCTGTCTCAAGGATGATTATCGGAATGAAGAAGACAGACCAAACACCAGTAAGTGGGGATTGACATCCCAGATGTATGAAGAGATCCTGCAATGTTCCTGTATTCTGTATGAGTTCGTATCTTCTAAGCTAGGTGAATTAAATCCCAGGAAGATGAGAGCACTTGTGAAATGCCTGAAAGACAGGTATGATTTAAAGATTTTAAAAACAAGGAACATTGGAAACTAGATAGCTAAATGTTATACTCCCTTTCTTTAAAAAGGAAAAAGAAAGTAGACTTTGCCAATAACAAATGGGAGGTAGCACAGTATTACAGAAAAAACCCGAGGGCTTTGGATTAAAATAGCTTAAATTCTACCTTTGCCACTTGTTAACTTTGTGACTCTGAGCAATGAACTTACTTCTTTCTGGGTTTTAGTTTCTCCTGCTTTAAAATGGAGGATAAAAAATATTAATATCTGTCTTACAAGGTAACTGGGAGGAAATGGGGTACAATACACCAAGTACTTCATATATTAAATGCAAACAGTAAATACTCAACAAATTCTTCCTTTAGTGAACCTGACATGAATCCTGGTCAAGATTCTAGAATAAGCCATGAACGCTTAGGTAGTTTCACTAAGAATAGGCAACATCAGACCCACCTCATATCTTTCTTTTATGTAGGGTAGCTGGATAGGCAAGTCAGGTGTGTCTAGATTATGAAGTTGGTGACACAACCTTCCCCACTCTCCTCTTCCAACCAAGTCCATTTGTATCTCCAGATTTATGTGGGTAACAAAAATCCTCGTGGGGAAAAACTCGGCATTCATGACAAGAGATGTACTGAGCTTGGGTGGGAGGAGGTGAGGGAGTGGTACATAAAAAAGAAACTGAAGCCAAATTATAAGGAATGGCAGAGTGGTTTCTGAGAAATAACTCATCCTACAGGAAGAAACAGAGTAAGCTGTATTTAACAACAGAGATTGGGTGGGTGGTGGGGTGGAGGGGTGGGGAGGGAAAATCAAGGCCTGGGCAAAGCATGGTGATTATCATTTTAATCTGTTCTGATTCAAACCTGGCAGTATGTAAAAGCAATGGGAGAAAAAAGCTTAGGACAAAATTAAAAGAGCTGTTCCCCTCTGGTAGGTGCTAGGGAAATGGACAGTGATATTAGGAAGATATACAGAAAGTGAGACAAGTAAAGTTAAAATTTCTTGCTTGTGTCACCACTAAATGAGTTTTGAAAAACAACGTATCCCCTTCACATTTTAGGCTGACACCTAACATTTGTCATCATAAATAACTGCAAAGAATATATTAATGATTTCTGGCTTATTATACACAATAACATTTAACATAAAACTGTTACATCATTTTTAAATCTGTATAGTAGAGACTAAATAACAGCAAATTGACACTCATTATCATTATTTAAAAAAATTAACAAATGCTTCAACAATTCGAAATTCTAATGTTCCTTTTTGTCCTTGAATTCCTTTCCACATCTCCCACAATAATTATGTCTCAATGTAATATATTTTGATATATAATTCTCCATATCAAAAAATAAATATATGTAAATACAAATTAATGTACTTTATTTCCTGTGACAATATGTCCTTAGGTTTTAAAAAATTGTTCTGGTTTGATTTATCATCACAATTATTAGTATAAAATTGATCAAAACAATATACATTGTCTTTATTAAAATACTAAAAGTAAAAATATTTTATTGGAAAGGTATGAGACAGATGGGAAGTTAAAAAAAAATTTTAAAAAAAGTTAAATTTCCATCTGTCTCATGCTTTTCCAATAAATTTTTCTTTTACCATTAGTATTTTAATGAAGATAAATATTACTTACTGCTAGAATGAGAAATATTACTTACTGCTAGAATGAGAAGGGTCAGAATTAATTTTATTCCTGTTTTCTATTTTCCTTTTTTTGGAAACTGAAAACCACCTGACATGCAAACATATTTGATATTCCCAAGTTCCCTATAGTTGTTACTTAGATTTCAAATTACAACACTGATTGGAAACTTGAGGTTTTACATCCCAGGCCTTTGATTTGTAAATTGTGAAAAGGGAGGAAAGAAAAGAGAAATTGCTTGAGAGGTTCTGTTCTTAGGCAGATGAATAGTAAGCAATATGACCTATAGAAGTTTAGGATCTGTAAAATGATTCCCTTAAGGGGCGGCTGGATGGATGGCTCAGTTGGTTAGAGCACGAGCTCTAAGGTTGCCGGTTCGATTCCCACATGGGCCAGAGAGCTGTGCCCTCCACAACTAGATTGAAGGCATTGAGCTGCCGCTGAACTTCCAGAGGGGCGGCCGGATGGCTCAGTTGGATAGAGCATGAGCTCTCAAAAACAAGGTAGCTGGTTCAATTCCTACATGGGATGGTGGGCTGTACCCCCTGCAACTAAAGATTGAAAACAGCAACTGGACTTGGAGCTGAGCTGCACCCTCCACAACTAGATTGAAGGATAACTACTTGGAGCTGATGGGCCCTGAAGAAACACACTGTTCCCCAATATTCCCCAATAAAAAAAAAATAAAATAAAATAAAATAAAAAAAAAAAAATAAATAAAAAAAAAAATAAACTATCCATGTGTCAATGTGATCCTGTGAAATGCAGCCTGTGTGTACCCAGGAATATGTGTAACTCAGCTGAAAGGTTGCTCAGTTACAGCACCAATATGCTAAAAGCTAACATATATTAAGCCTTACTATGTGCCAACTGTGCTAGTGCTAAACTCTTTACATATGTGCTATCTCATCTGATCCTTATAATAACCGCATCACAGATGAGACAACAAGAGTAAAGCACCTTCCTCCAAGTTTCACAGCTAGTAAGAGGCAGCATATGGATTGGAACACAGACTGTCAAGCTTAACAACTAACTAATATTGGTGAATTCAGTTTGGGACACTCCAGTTTGGGACATTCCTAGTTCAGGAGGCCTGCAGGACACTGGTTACTACTGCTGAGCTCAGTGCTCTAACCATAGCTCTTTCTCCAATGGTTTTTAAGTGATTAAAAATGTATAGTATGTGTATTTGATAAATATGCAAATGGCATAAAACTGGAAGAAACAACCAAATTAGCATCCCCCCAAATCCTAACAAATTTCAGCAAAGGACTAATTCTAACATGATGAAATACAACACAGACAAGTATGTGACAACTGTATAACAAACTCATTCCATACCCATCTACTTATTTGTGTTAAGAAACCAACACTACCAATAGAGAATCGAAGAGATGGGACTCCGTGGCAGTGTGAGTGCAAGACATGGGGATCTCAGCTGACAAAAAGTATGTTTCAAGAATATGGGGTGACAGTCAAACACCTAACATGAGATTTGGCTGCACTTACGAAAAGGGAAAGGAGTTACTTATTCTCTGCTTTCTTCTTGGTCAGACCACCCTCAACTCTGCATACTACACTGAGAAAATGGAGAGTAAAGCTGATCGTATAAGGAGCAGTTGAGGAGGTCATTGTGAATTATGACTTTCATTGGGCAAAGTCTAGAGGATATGGGGAGGAAAGCAGGACAAAAGCAACCTTCTTCATACAGTAAAGGGCTATCATGTTAAAGAGGGATTAGATTTGTTCTCTATGGACCAAAGAGGCTTAGGAAGGAAGATAGATATGCAGTCATGGGGAGGAAAATTTTTCTAAAGATCAAGTCAGGTCCTTTTACAGATGAAATGGATGGTCTTGGGAGGTTATGAGTCCGTCACTAAGAGGTATAGTATATAGAAAATAGATGGCGTGCACTGTGTATTTCATACACTCTGAAGCTAATGTGGTTTCTCCCTGGTCATCTTCATCTGTGATGGCAAAGCAATGCCCACTGTGTGTGTGTGTGTGTGTGTGTGTGGTGGTTGGGGTGGATTCCAAACATCAGCCAAGAGGTTGAAGCATATAACCTTTAAGGTTTCTATCAATCCTGAGAATTTCTTAATAATTCGAATAATTTTCTAAAATAGCCAAGGCTTAAATGTGTACACAAACAGTGCTGTTTTGAGAACACTGGCAGGATCTCCTGGGGCAAAATTACTACACAGAATTTTGAATAGATTAGGTTTATAACCGAGAACATTGTCAGGATGTGCATAAACTATTACCAATCCTCTGATTCCTTTGCTGCTGCTGTGAAAATCACTCCACTGAAATCTCCTTAGAAGAACCTACCATTTCTAAGTTGTCTCAGAGTGATACAAAGGTTACTGCCCATCACCTTAAAGGTTACTGTCCATCAATTTTATAATGCACAAATAAGCATGACAGTGTCATTTTCTGCAGCCGTAACAATTTAGAAACAGGATGATTTTAAACTTTTTTTTTAAGTGAAATAAGCTGGAACTTCAATGACCACAATCGTATTACCTGAGTAAGAGCTAAGTTTCCCCCAGTATACGTATTTGCTGACAAGAACACACAGCAATGTGCCGACCAGGCACACTTCTCCTAGGGGAAGTCAGTGCTTTTCATGTGAACCCCCTTCTTTATTCCACAGGCCCAAAATTTGATCCTACCTTGCACTGAAAATCAGATCCTTCATATTTCATACACCCTGAAGTTAATGTGGTTTCTCCCTGGTCATCTTCTTCTATGATGGCAAAGCAATGCCCATTAGTTCTAAAAGAAAAAAACAAACAAAAAATTAAAAACTACAAAAACCCAAAATATCTAACTTCATATCAGAAAGTACTAATTAAACCTGAGTTTGAATGGGACCACATACTGATGGGCTTTTTTAAATTACAATTATATTCACATGTGATTTTTTGGCAAATTGCATGGGTTTTAAGGCAAATGAAAGCTGTCACATCAGAACTAACCTAAAGGTCCAGTAAGAACCCTATGAAGGTAGAAAAGGATTTCTATTAAACAAGTCCTCCAAATATGAATTATTAGGCAACTTCTCTCTGCTAATTAGTCTCGTGACTGCAGAAAGCTCATTTGAAGAATTTTATGAAATCACCTTAATTTTTAAAAATATACTTAAAAATAACTTTTTTTTTTAATCCATAAGATTTTCAGTATTCACCTACTTTATACAATGATAAATAAAAACAAACTTTCCTGTGAAACATAAAAACAGATTCAATGACAAAGTATATTTGGGAAGAACAGACTGACTAAGATCCTGAGAGGCACTTTTCATTAAACATAAAAAAGGAGAGACCTTTTGGATAGCTGATTTTTCAAGAAATTTGCATAAATGTATTTGCATTTAATTAAATTTTATAATTTTAATAATAGTATGCAGGAATTTTTCCCCTAATATATTCATTTAGACTTTAATGGATTGAAAAAAACTTCTATTAAGAAAAGCTTTTTGTGTGCCCCTTATTGTTAATATCAGTAAGTGTATTGCTTCTACTTCAAAGAATCTTTCATGAGTATTCACTTTTTATTAAGGAAAAAATGTTAAGTGTGGGGTGAAATTCTGTTAAAATTGATGATTTAGTTATACTCCAGATTACTCAGCCACTAGCAAATACCCTATACATATTGGGCAGGCGCTACAGACAAGAATTTTGGCAAGAAGTTACTTGACGACATAGTGGGGAGCATTCCCCTATGACAGATCACCTAGTATGTCACAATAAAGACAACCACCACCAGAGGACAAACACATTTAAAATGTGAGGAACTATCATATAATTTCAAGATTTTACACGTAATCATTTATGCTTTATTTCTGGTCATATTCAAAGATCGTCCAACAGTTAGGAAAAGTATAAAACAAGACATTGATTATTACCTTTATAAAAGGTAATTATTAATTACCTCATCAATTAATTGACTGATGAGGCTGAGTTGTTCAGGGAATTCTTTTTTTGGTCAATTAAACCAATTCTTCAAATACAGCATAGAATTACATGATCATATATAAATGTGTTGAATAACATAAAATTAAGTAGAAAAATTAAAATGGTTATAGAAATCTTATTTAGATTGGGGAGTTTGCTTGTAAGAAGGTAACATAAAATTACTGTAATTAAATATCACAGTATCATTCTTATATGTCTAAAATATTTCAGCCAATTTAGAATTAATTACAAGGTTTTAATGGAATTTTCATGTTTTCTTTTTGGTAATCTCAAAGTTTTCTTATACTGAGTATCAATAACTTTATGACAAAAAGATTAAATAAACTCAAAATGTTAAACAAACAGCAGATTCCTTTTATCTCGTTTAACAAGCTCTATTACAATGTTACTCTAAGAAAGTAACTTAATAGTAATAAATGTTCCTATATACAGTACAAAAAGCTTTTTGGCTCTTTGGAAAGACAGGATACAAAGTTAAGGGAAAAAACAAACCTTAGACAATGTAAACAATTCTTAAAATAGCACTAAGTGCAAAAAGGCAGCATGAAGTCCTTACATGCACGTGTTATTAATAGCATCCTCTGGGCAGTGTCCTGAGCAGTAGCACTTTAGAAAAGGCAAGGTGTCCTCTGGTGCTAAGGTTACTCCATTTTCTGACTTCTGCTGGTCGGAGTCTGATTTCATCCCAGTACCATGGAGCATACTGTCTAGATTCTGCCCTGTAATCACATATGAAATTTGTAAATAAACCATTTCTGAAAAGCTAATTCTTTTAGTTTTCAATGAGGAAAAGCTTCTAAGTTTTCTTATCACAGTAATTGCAGCTAATGTGTTTCTTTAATTAAAAATAAATTTCACACAACAGACATTTATTAATAACCTATTATATTATACACAGAATTCCTATGCCATATAAAGTTGAAGGCAACAAATGAACAAGACAAACATATAAAGAAACAAAAACTCATAGACACAGACAAAAGTTTCGTGGTTACCGACAGACAAAAGTTTCGTGGTTACCGGAGGGGAAGGGAGAAGGGGAGGATGGTAGAAGAGGGTAAAGGGATCAAATATACAGTGATGGAAGGAGAACTGACTCTGGGTGGTGAGCACACAATGTAGTATATTGATGATGTATTATAGAATTGTACACTTGAAACCCAGTTTTGTTGACCATTGTCACCCCAATAAATTTTAATTAAGAAAAAAAAATTACTATCCCAGATATTATGGCATATATGGAGGTAACTATGTCACAATTTTTGCACTAGTGAAATACAAACAAGAGTGGCGCAAGGAAGAATATGGTCCTAACTTTTAAGAAAGGTATGTTGAAGCAATTTCGGGGAAGGCTGAGATTGCTTCCAATCATTGAAACACAAACAAATTATGTTTCTTTTCTTATACTCTTTAGTTCAAAACTTGTGACTAGCTTTAAAAAAGTAAGTCCTTTATTTGTGCCTCTGTGTGGAAGTGGAGTTACTAAGCTTCTTGCTTTGGACTTTAACTGCTTAAGTAAGGGAATTGTGAGAGCACGGCGACTAATCACATTATCTGGTGCCTTTTATCTTACGGTCATTGGTTCAAATCCAGACTATGCTGCCAGAAACTGAAGGTTATTCTTGCATTAGTCTAGTAGCTTCAAATGACAGATACTGTCATATTTGGTACTGAATCTTTCAGGCTGAAAGTAGAACAGAACTAAAACAATGTTTTAGTAATTCCTTCCTCCGTCTGAATCAGCTGAAATTGACCAGGCTATTGTTTGTAGGGTTGATCTCAAAAGAATAAAATGCAGAGCCAAATAAGTAGGAAGCATTAAGAGAATTGGGTATGTATTTAATTATAAATGTTAATTAAGTGGTTCAAGCCTTCATAATGTGGACACGACTTTAAATTTAGCCATACTGGTGAGAAGAACTATTGAAAAGAAAAAAAATAACACATATATACACATTGATAACAGGAAAAGAATGTGCTGCTAAGTTTTAACGATTCCATATCTTGAATTTTAATAATCTTCAGTTAATCCTCTAAATTACTACAAAACTTAAAGACCTCATTTATAGGAAGAATGTCAACTGTTTCATATATATATATATATATATATATATATATATGGGGGATGGGGCAGGAAGGGAAGAAATCACTGAGCTGGAAATGAGGAGACCTCAAGTTTGGTCTACCATGGTTCTACCATAGTTTAGCTAGATGGATGATCATGAATAAGCCCTGTCTCTTCTCCAGGCCTGATTTACTCAATAAGACTGTAGGACTAAAGGACATCTGAGGTCTCTTAATAGCTTTAAAATTCTATTACAGTAACAGAAAGTATCAGTTCAGCTACAGAGAACAAATGGCAATATATCCCATGCAATTGACTTTTCAAAAATCTAATGATACATAGAAAAAGCACTATAGTGTGGAAGAAATAACAGTAAAAATAAAGTCAAGGGTTCAAGTCCCGATTATGTCCACAGATAAGTTACTCTCTGAACTTCAGTACTTTATTAAAAATGGTAATAATACCTGCCCAATTCAAACCAAGAGACTATATACAAATCAAATGTATAATAAAAGGCTTAATTAAATATAAAATAGCATGCAAATGAAAATATTACTAAGAACTGATATATTAAAAGATCACTGATACCTAAAAAATTCAAAGTTATAAGATGGTTAGTACATATAACTTCCTAGAAAATTATTTGAATTTAGGAGATAAAAATCTTCATTACAATAACTTGCATCTGGGATTTACATCATCTCAAATATTTATTTAACAAAGCACTAATTAGAGGCTTACTATGTGTAGGCAAGGTTTTGAATTCTGGAAACTGATCTAGTTTTTGAGAAACTTGGAACCAGGCAAAGAAGGGAGGAGCGACAAGCACAAAAATAAACACAATGTGAAGTGATATAATACAAAGGTGCTATGTAAACAAAGGAGCCAGTAACACAAACTCATCCTAGGGTGTCAAAAGCAATGAAATCTGAGCCACATCTTGAAGCTGTAAGATTCACCAGGCAGAAGCATAGATGCAAAGACACATACCTAGTAATGCCCACCCTGCACTCCCTCCCTAGGTAACAGCACCACTTAAACCATCTCCATGGTTTAAACAAATCTTTTTGTTGATGGTTCCTTGATTTATCTATCCCTCCAGCCTTGACTTGCTTAAGTATCTCAAAATTAACTTGTGTAAAATGGAACTCGTTTCTTTTCTCCTCAAACCTGGTCTTCAAGGCTTCTGGCTCCACCTCCACAATAGACTTCCAGCCCCACTGCTATTACCTGTGCCCATTATATCATGCCACTTCCAAGATAACAATCTCCACACTGATCTCTCTACTACTGTTCTTGGCCTCCCCAATCCATTTCCCACATAGCAGTCAGTTATCTTATAAACATAAATCGGATCCCATCACTCCCTTACTTAAAAGCAATTAATGGCTTCATATGCACTCAGAACAAAATCCAACATCCTTCACCGTGCCTACTGAGGCCCAGCAGGCTTTGGACCTGATGTGTCTCTCCAACACCAACTCCCAGCACCTCCTCTCCTCATGCTCAGGCACACTGGCCTTCTGTCAGTTCCTAGAACATGCCAATGTCTTTCTATGCACAAGTCCTGTATTTACAAAGTATAAAATTAAGAGGCCTGGGTGGGCTGGGGCTGCAGGTTATATTTCAAAACACATGCAAAAATTATTTAATAGCTTACATGCTTAGAAACACACACACACACACACACACACACACACACACAAATAAATATATAAATACAGAGACAAAGAGCTGAAAGATACAAGTGACTATATGCAGGGATATTTATACCATGCTACTTTGTCATTAATAGCAACTTTTAGCATCAATGATTTTATTAGACTCATTCCTGGCTAAACAATTTTCCTACTTCCCCAGCAATCTATATTGCCTTCCTTTGTAGCTAAAAGAAGAACCCCTCCCCCATCCTTAAGATGAAACATCTACAATAAGAATCAGAAGGTAAAAGACAGAAGAGTTGGAGACTAATGGGATATCAAGGCATTGCATGTACAAGGTAATCAACAACAGTGGTTCTCATTAATCTGTGTGCAGTGAGCAGTGACTACTGAAGGTTTTTCCAAGTCTTCCTTCCTCGACTGGGAGCTTAGCTAGTACTTATCCTACTTGTTCTTCATCATTCCGTATTGGGTTGTTGGGCATCGAGAAGTTCTCTTTCAGCTGCACACTGCTGGGCCATGAAGTGTCACATCTGGATCTGATGGAGAAGGATACACACTACCCAGAAGTCCTGGATTAGGAGCTGAGTGCACTAAGGGATGAAACTCTGGGTTATAAATCCCTTTAAGGAGGAACTGGATATTTCACACTAACATCAGCACTTTTAGTAGATGCATGTGAGAGGGGTGTGTATGGTGTTAGGTAGACAAATGTGGTGGTCTACAACAGATACTTTAGTTATTCTACTCCCTTTATCTTGCTGACAACACTCACCATACACATACACACACACACGAACACACACACACACGCATGAATGCGCTTTTTTTGTTGAAGTGTTTGCCCCTCCTTCATGTGATTCAGGGAAGCACAGCCCTACCCTCAGTAGAGACAACTGTCTGTCTAATCTAACAATTTTAGTTCCAATCCCCCTGCCATTGTTTACATAAGAGCATATAATAAATTCTGCCCAATACAATTAGAAGGAAGTCTGTTGGGAGGACAGGGGGGAGGTGCCTGGGGAAAGATTTCTTTACCAAGTAAAGAGACATACATCTCTCTTCCTCCACTGAATACTGTCAACTTGAAGCCGCTACATCTGCATGTGATGTCTGTCCCCTCAGCAGCCAGTGTGGCCACGAAGTGCATTAACCTGTGGCTACATTGCTATGCAGAGGACAACACCATGAAATAGAGAAAGATTGTGATGAGCCAAAGAATTAACTAACTGGAGTGCCCGTATGTCCAGAGTTTTTGATGTGTGATATTACATTTTCCTTATTGTTTAAGCTTTTGTTTATTTTGGGTTTTTGTTACTTATAGCTGAAAACATCTTAATTAATAAAGGAGAGAAAATCTGTTCCAGACCCTTTTAGTTGTCCAATGGATATCTGTTTTCTCCATCTGCTTAGCTAACAGAACTCTGATTTTGTCTGGGGAGAAATGTGTCCAGCCCTAGGGAATGGATTTAAGATATTACCCTAAGCTGACTGTGACAATCCTATTTCGCAGTTTTTCCAGTAGCTCTAGCAACTGTCTCGGTTTAACCAATAAAACAAGATAAAGTCAGGGCGTTAGTTTCTGGGGACACTTTTGCTTTCCTGATATAAAATCCAGCTGGCACAAGTGTGGGCCCATCTGTCAGTTTTCCTTCCTCCAATGCAAATAATAGTAGCCATTTTGTAACCAAGAGGGTAAAGGCAAGAAAATTACAGAGATATCAACCTTGATACTACTCAACTGCCGAATGAACACCAGAAAATATCTACTATGTAAAAAAATAAATCTCTATATGTTTAAGTCACTGTTTGTTGGGCAAGTTTTACTTAAAGCTAAAATCCATTTCTAAAATTTGTGACCAAGTCAAAAACAAGGACTAAGTATCTATCAGATGTTAATATCGGACCACTCATTCTTCTGTTACTTGAGTAACAGAGTTACATTTATCTCAATGTAAAAGCACTTCAATCTATATCGTTAACATTTGATGCTCAAAATATTCCTGTTTATGTTTAGGATAAGTGCTACTACTTCTATTTTTCTAACAAGGAAACCAAGGTACAGAAAAATTTACTTTCCCAAGACATAATTCAAGACAAAGTTGGAGCTCAAGTCAGTTATTTCCATTAACACTACTCTGTAATCCTTCTTAGTAATCTCTCAGAAATAACGTTTTTCCTACATTGGTTCTAGTTCTTTTTTTTTCTTTAAGAGCAAATATTTTTATCTTACCATTTGAAGCAACTACAAACTAATCTTTTTTGAAAGGAAATGCAACAAATTTTGCTGTTTATCAGATAAATTCTTACTAAGATTTTTCACTTACGTGTGATAACTAATTACCAATTTATTTCATCTAAAAAAGTTCATTATAGGACAACTTGAATCAGGGTGGGGAATGAGAATCTTGTATCATATTGCCTCTGTGTGATCGATATAGATTAAAAAAAATTTTAATACCAAATAGAGATTACCTGGGAGTGAGGTAGCAAATATAAATGTTACTATTAATTTAACTCATCTTCAAAACTACGATAGCTTTGGTTGATGCTAATCAACAGGCATATAACAGTAGATACCAAAATAAAGGTGTTTTATTAAATAATGTGAAGTTTCATGTAAAAAGTGGCCTTTTGCAAGAGGGCTCTGTATTGTGAGCATGGTAATAATAATAAAGGGTATTTATACCCAAGACAAAATACAAAGAAGCTACAGAATTCATTATTAGGTTCATTCTTTAAAGTGAAAAATGACAAAAGATGTATGTTGTTAATCATACGTCTTCGTGTTAGTAGACATTAATCCATTATCACTGTGAACAAAACATGATGAAAGAGCAATCTGTAAAGTCATAAATTTAAGATAAATCAGACGTCCAATAAGTTCTACCTAAAATCCTTTTGCAAAACAGTACTCTCTCTTCAGTTTAAAATATTGTTCTAATTAAACCATACAGGAAAAGTTCATGTACAAATACAGTCCATCTGATCCTAAGAGTTACACAATAACTTCCTGTTGGGGAATTCTAAGCTGTGAACACACAATAGTAAAATTACAATACTGGTCATAAATAAAACTTTGAGTACTTTATGAAGAAATTTTAGTATTCAGTGCACACAAGTGCCATTTATATTTCTGAAGTCTTTTAACAACAATGGAATGATTTTCTGAATTATTCATATTTATTCCTCATTGTATTTTAAAGGAGATAGGAATTTTAAGGCTAAGTCTTGAGTAACTACTACCCTGTGCCTTAGCAGGTCAGGTACTTTATTTTATACTTTCTTTATCTCATTTAATCCTTACGCAACGCCTATGTTACAGATAAGGGGATAGGTGCAGAGAGGCTGAGATTTTACAAGTACTTGAAAATGTTTCTATCACAGTCAAGTTCAAAAATTATTTGGCATATTTGGTTTTTGCCTCTTTACTTAAAAGTTGTGCTGCTATACTGGGCCTCACTGTTCAAAAAGCGACATGAGTTGAAAGAGCAATTTTAAGAATGAGTACTTTTTTATATACAGAAATAAATTATTTGAAAGATACAGGATTGCTTAAATGAACACTGGGTTACCTTGAACATGAGAAATGACGAACAGATAGGCTCCCAATAATATGATGTAAATATATAGCTGAGTCATTGTTCAATTTTAATGTTTCGTGTACACTGGCACCTGGTCTTGTTATGTCACTAATTTAAATGACTTTTATTCAATGAGGTTTTCTTGTAAAATGTCTCAATCACTTGACAATGACTCCAACTTCCACCGCTTTCTCCTGAAGCCTGAAAGATAAACATATGAAGAAGGTAATGAGTATGACTGAATTCTGAGGTTTTCAAAAACAAGAGAGGAAAACAAATGCACAAACATAACTTTAAACAATGACATATATTTTTAAAGATTAAAGCTATATTTGTTTTTTTAAAAAAAGGCACTGTAATGCAAAAACTTAAATAATTTAGTAATAGGTTATTACCTCTCATGACCTTAGATTAAGCATATGTAAAACAAGGTAAGTGCATTAAATAATAGTCTTTTCTGGCTGCTGTAAAGTAATTACTTTGTTATTACCAAGAAAAATTCTAAATATGTTAAGAATAAAACAAAAAAAGTTGAATTTAAAATAGTAAACTATTCATTAATAATCTTCCAAGTCTTAGATGTGACAAAAATATCTTGAATCTTTCCAATAAACAATTTATTCTATAGATAGAAGAAAAAGCCTACCCAGAAAATCACACATTTAAGTATGCTGTATGCTTTATCATTAAAGCAAAACTAACAGAAATGTATCTTAAATAAAATTATTTTCCTAAAATACTGCAAATCTGACTTTATTAGGATAAAATGAGCTTTTAATATCGATGATGGGAAATATAAGCTCTCCAATTAAGGCTCAGCAATTATAAAAGTTAAATAGGTAACAGAAAAAAAGGCTAGTTTGTACAAAGGTGCATATAATTCTGTTTCCCCCCATCTTACTGGTTCAGGCATTCTGATTTTATTGACTTCAGCCTGAATTATTCCTGAATTAAAAATATTTTATTCATTTACGACACAACTACCCCTAGCATAATTTCTACCATAAATAACCTGAGCTTTCAATTTTAGCTACCTAAGAATTTCTGATGTTAATTAGATCTCCAAAGGCACTTCCAGTATTAAGGAAATAGGTTTACAGTGAGATGTCATTTATATTATACATTTTATATAGGGCTTAGTTCTAAAATCTCTACAATTTCTCACATCTCTACTATAAAATTAACGTGCTTCCCATCTACATAATGCTGAACGAATAAGATGCAAAGTCTAAGATAATTACAGAAATACATCTATAGTATGACAATAGCATTTTTTGGGAAAACTTGACTTTATACAATTATGATTCTAGGGATGCTTGTTCCAGGTTTCAAATTCAAAAGAAATTTCCAATATATTTCCAGTCCTAGCTCTCTTTCCTTCTATTTGCCTAGTAAATATCTTGAATAGGATTGCACTCCACCTGTGTAAATCTAACTCATTAACTTTCCTTCTCACTCCTCGAGACCTGCCTCTTCTCCCACCACTTGCTGTCACAGTGATGGGTGGCACTCTCTGTCCAGCCACTCATACCAAAACCCTGGCCTCGTTTCTGCCTCCCTCTAGCTCTCACCCCCTCACAATATTTTCCCTTATTTACTCATTCACTCACTTATTCACCAACAGCATTGTTTGAGTTCATATTACAGATAAGTATAAGGCACTAGAAAAACAAATATGAGCACAACAGTTTCTGCTTCAAGGAGCTCAGAGTCTTGGGCAGGAAACTGACTGCTATGCTTGGTTCCATCTTTGTGTCAGTTTCTTCCTCAATTCATTTAAAGCTAACATGCGGTCTTGTCTCATCAGAGGTACAACCAAGGCATCTTGCAGGGCAGTTGATGAGATTCTAAGCACCTGCCACACTCATAATCCCTTTCAGAGAAAAGGATTATGTGTGATTCCTTACACATAAACATCTGTGACTCTGCTACCCTGGGCGGAGTTCAAATCCTGAACCTGCCTTAAATAGGTAACCTAACCTCTCCGAATAAAACTGGAATTATATTATTATTAACTTACAATTATTCTGAGAACTAAATGAGCTAATACAAATGCATATTCACCTCTAACTACTCACCAGCACCATTATAAATGCTTTGAACATATTAATATTAACGTATCGAATCATCGCAACTACCTTATAAGATAGGCACAATTATTATTTTAATTTTACAAATGAGGAAATTGAAGTAAGTAGAGTTTAAGAAATTCACCAACGATCACACAGCTGATAAGTGGCAGAACTATAATTCTAATCAAGAAGATATGATTCGAGGGGGCAGCTGGACAGCTCAGTTGATTAGATTTTTCAAAATTTCCACACACAATCAAAGATAACCAGACAGGGCGGTCAGATGGGTCAGTTGGTTAAAGTGTGAGCTCTTAACAACAGGGTTGCTGGTTCGATTCCCACATGGGCCAGTGCGCTGCGCCCTCCACAACTAGCCTGAAGGACAGCGACTTGACTTAGAGCTGACGGGTCCTGGAGAAACACGCTGTTCCCCAATAATCCCCTAAAAATTTTTTTAAAAAGTTACTCCCTGGATTACTCTTTCTGCTGGGTGCAGCATGTGGTCCTGGGGTCCACAGGTGTTTAGAAAAAAAAAAAGAAGATATGATTCCAGAGTCCAGATGTTAACTGCTACCCTATACTGATTGCCCTGCTAGACATTTTATGTATATTATATAATGTAAACTATACATTATTAAGTATTTTAGAGGGCCTGCAACAGAGCAGATGCTCAATATAACTTCCCTCATCTCATACATGTTAATGACACAACTTGCCAACTGTGCGCAGGAAGTAACAGGTGCTACCCATGACAATCCCATCTGCAAGAAATTGTTATAGACTAAAAAACCGTAGTGACTTATATGGAGAACAGCTCTCAGCCAAGGAAAGGCTAAAGGTACAATGGTTTCAAATGTCTCATTTATAAGCTAACAATGGAAATCCCTAATCTTTAAAAGAAAAATGGTTTTAGCTGATTACAAGCTCATTACGCATCAGCGCTTATGATAAATTGCTAAGACATGATGGCAATCTCATTGAGAATTGATTGAAGCACACTGCATACTCAAAGACGGTAAGGACACATCTTACTTTATTCCACCTGGTCAGGCCTCTTAAACACTTTAAAGAAGAATGACAGGAATGCGAAGGACAGAGAAATGACTAAACTTGAGATACAGCCGAAAGAACCAGGGTCTTAGTGTGAATGCACCTCTGTCAAGGACACAGCAGGCAGAATGGAAACAAGAAGAGACAAATTAAATGACTCATCAGATTCCTTCCAACTCTGAAGTCCTGTGTGTTCTTGCCATTGACTATTAATTTATTTACTAAATATTTGTTAAGTGCCTATTATATGCATGATTCTGTTATTAGACACCAAGAATACAGTGATGAAAGCAAAACAGACTCAGCTTTCACGAAGTTCAGAGTCATTAAACAAGACAATTGAGATAGTCAGATACCAAACAAGGCAATACAAATGATGCTCAAAACTTGTGGTACATGCAAAGAAAGAAAAATGCTAAGTACTGATGGGACATGGGGTAGTGATCTAATCGAAGCTAGATGGAGAAGTTGAGGGAAGCAATGCTGAAAAGTGACATTTAAGTTGAGATCTGAAGAATAAAAGAGTTAGCCATGTAAAGAAAGGGCGGGGCGAGGGGTGTGTGTGGAGGGTTAGGCATAAGAACGGCCTGTGCAAAGATCCTGAGGCACTGAAGAGCAAAGTTAAGAAATGTTGAGAATGCGGGGCTGTGTGGTGGGAGACGAGGATGAAGAGACAAAAGACAAGGACCAGGTCAAGCAAGATCATATGAAGGAGTTGAAATCTAAGAGGGACGGGAAGGCAGTTGTCTGACTTCTATGTAATGGACTGGAGAGGACAAAAGCAGAAGAGAATTGACCCGTGAGAAGGATACTGTCATTCTGGAGAGGGGAAATGGCAGTTAAGATTGGGGAGGGGGGGCGTACAGTGGAGGCATTCAAGACATACTTCACACAAAAAACTCGACAGGACTTGTAATGGACTAGATGTGGGGGAGTGAGGAGTCAAAAAGATCCCTCCACTTCCAGCGTAAGCAATTACTGAAATGAGGACAAGTGGATTTTTAAAGGAGTGAGGAAAAGAGATCAAGGATTCAATTTTGGACATTTGAGATTACCCAAAGGGAACGTCTAATGGGCATTTGGTTCTGAAGCTTAAAGGAAACATTTGGGACTGAAGATATAGATCTGTTATGTCAACAGCATAGAGATATTTAAAGCTATGGCTCTGTATGAGATGGCCTTCTAAGAATGAAAAGAGGAAAGGGCCCCAGAACACCAACATTCACTTAACAATTGGATTAATGAAAGCATTAACACCACATGTATTTATTTGGCATTCACTGGTAAAATAAATTCACGGTCCAGAATTCATCATGAACAATATTAATGTAGTTTATATTACCACAGCTGGAATATAAACTACTGTTCACAAGTGATATATTTTTTTCACAGTTAAAAAAAATCTAGAACCATCCAACTAAGCCCCTGGTGGATTTCTGAGCCACAGAAAATGTATGAGATAATAACTGTTGGCTGTTTTAAACTGCTAAGTTTTGGGGTATTTTGTTGGGCAGCAACAGACAGCATTCACTGCTATAATACAGTCATTATGAGAAATTTGCTGAAAACATAAAATCTAATCACTGTAAGTTACTGCACAGTCAAACAAAGACACAAGTCTAGGAAGCATAGTCAAGTCAGAATACAACAATAAAAATATAAGATAAACAGTCTAAAAGAACTAACTAGATTATATAACTGACATCTTTCTTTCAAAGGAGTGACCAAAAGTATGCTCTTTGTTTTAAAATTATACCAACAAGTAAGTAAGGCTCATTTGGGGGAGGGAGGGCGGGACACGGGGACTGTCCCTAGTTCTATACTATATACTGTTATATATGGATTCCATAAAGATGACATCAGTTTTGTATTCTAGGTAAAGGCACTTTTCATATAATATCCTGGCAAATTTAAGAAAGTGAATTCGGATGTCCGTCCATTGGTTTTGTGGGGGTCAGGAGTGAGGGTCCCCAGAATGTGTCACGCAGGCATGCAGATTATTTAGAGCTGAAAACAATTAAAGCCCAACAAACTCAAGAAGAGAGTGTGTGTGTGTGTGTGTGTGTGTGTGAGAGTGTGTGTGTTTACTTTCCTCTTACCTGTCTAAAGAGATTAAGATAGAAAAGCTTGCTTCAGGAAGAGAACCTTAGCATAGTCACCAGAGCACATATGAATTCAGTGTGGCAGACAGATAGGATCCAAGCAAAAATCTGTTCTAGGTTCCCCTTCTGTGTCTCACTGTTTCTGGGTGGCCCTGCAAGAATTTGTTTCCCAAATGTTAGCTCTTTCCTATCTACCTGGAAATTGCCTACCTCGCCCTTAGTCCAAAATGACATATATACCTGATTTTGCCTCACTGTCTTTGTCATGCTTATGTGAATTTCCCGTGAATGTATTAAAATTTGATTTTATCCTATTAATCAGCTGTATGCCTTTTGAATTATTCGACCTGTCAGAAGAACTAAAGGGGTAAGGGGAAAGTTTCCCCAGTCCTAACAGTTTCAAATATCAGCTCTAGTATTTATTTGCTATGTAATTTTGGGGAAATTACTCAAGCCACCTTGATAGGTCTCAGTTTCCTTGGGCACAAAATGGGGATAATATTACTAACTCAAATGAGTTAGTACCTTGAACCTCAGTATTAAACGTAAGTGACAAGTGTCATTTGTTACTGTTGTGATTATTGTTATTAATAATATAAATACTGATGGTTTTCCCTCTATTTCTCCCATCATATTAACTGTTTCTATAATTCTAATATAGCAAAACAGTAACCTTATTTTGCAACCATTCTTGAAACTGAGTATTTCATAATTTTAACATCTGTAAATAAAATATATTTTTTAAAATCCTAGCATTTATCAGAATTTTAATATTAAATTTTAAAATATCTAAGCTTGCAATGTTAAGAATGTAAGGAAATACAGACATTTGAAATGCTGCATAATTAAAATTTTAAAATGATGCTGGCACTTAAAAGCTATTATTAAATAGTCCAAATAGGCATCTAAATAAATTTCCTTCACTATATACACAGATTGGTGCAGTCTCGTCTTCAGGAAAATAACACTACGGCAAAGTTACTCAGTAAAATATAAATAATTTCTTTTTAAATAAAAAAATGTGAAAGCTTTGCAAACGGTAAGAAGGCTGAACCAAAAGTTCAATCAGAATTTAAAAAAAAACAACACAAAAAAAAACAGGAAAAGGCTGAAGTCAGCTGAAAAAACAGACTAAGGTCATTCTTTCCTCTTCCCATTAAGACCCCAGCCTTAATTTTTTACTTTCTACTCATGAGGTTTGGGAATTCCAACAAGCTGGCCTGCTGCCAAGTCCATCAAGCAGTAAGGAGAAGACCCCTCCAGAGGTCCTTCCCCCCGCCAGGCAGCTCTAGGCGCCGGGTCTGACAAGCTTTCTGAGAATGCCTAGACTCACTGCAGACTTTCTGGCTCCACAGCCATTGTTTGCCTGGCTGTTTTGCTCCTTATCCAGAGCTTGGATTAGCATAAGAATATTGTCTTTTCCTTTAACCAGCAACTCATCCATTCCTTCCCCATTTCTAACCTCCACCCTCATCAGTCCCTGAACTAACATATACACATATGACTGGAGCAACACTGCTCACGGTTATTTTTATGTCAGTGTAAAAAACAATCTCACCCAAACCTAAACATAAATCCTTAAGAAAACAACATGCTTAAAGAGTTTCGGGAGTGTGTCTGCAGTCATAAACAGGAATCTCACCAAAAAGCCTGCCTTGGAGTCCATGCTTTGGGAACTTGTGATAGGTGAGATTCATAATGAGGTCTTTGGAAAGTCTGAAAAAGGAGCAAGAAAACCAACCACCTAGCTAAATCCTTTCTAAAGACATTTCTAACTGCCATGTCTTCATCACCTAGAGGTCACTAATTTCATCATCACCCCCAAAATTACTTTCCAACTACACTTTACCTTTCCCCAGCAAGCAGTTATTTACTCAAAACAAATTTAACACATTTAACCTTTGTATTTCTGCTTAATCACCCTTCTTCATTCAAACCCTTTCATTTTTCTTCTGTGTCTAGAGACTGCCGTCCCCAACACAAGTGTAAATTCTTCTGTGGATGAATAAAAGGGTTCTATGGAAAGTAACCTCACGGGTGATCTGATCATAAATTCCTCCCTGGGCAGGTCACGGTGGGTAGTCTGCCCCAGGCCTACAGTAGTGAAAGGTTTGAAGCCAGCCCTGTCCATTGTTTCCGTGCTTCTAGGTTAACACATCTTTGAAAGGAGTCTTAACCTCAAGAAAGCACAGAATCTTAACTATCTTGTAATCCAATCCCCAGCCTTGCTAGTTCCCACCTCCAAGTAATCTTACTTCCCTCCTTAATTTCAAATGCATAAAAGGAGCTGCAAGACTGTTATTCTCTGGAGCATTTGAGATCTTCCTCCCCTGCATATATTGTCAGTTTGGCTCAAATAAAATCTTATAAAAATTCTCTACAGGTTTGGCTGTATCTTATGTCAACACTTCCAAAAACAGAGAGGCAAGACAAACTAGTATGGCATTATATATACTTGATGCATTTATATGTTTTATATCCCTCACTTGGGGTATCTCAATATTAGATGCACAATAAATGCTTCTGGGTTTATTAAAAAATCTGGAGATAATCTATTTTCAAAACACCATTCAACTTTGTACTACAATTTCCCTAACCATAAGTTTCTCCGAAGCTTTTTTGCTTAACTGCATTCAACAAAAAAACCTCACAAATAATTAGAACTACATGATGCTATATAGCAATTTATGGCACATCTGTGCTCAGAAGAGATTCTTAACGCCAGCTATTCATTGAGGGGCTTTGGGTGTTATTCTTCACTCTCCTCTGGAATAAGCACAAATGACCAAAACCAGGTAAAGTCAATCAGTGGTTGCAGAAGTGCCTGGGAGGGAACAGTGTTTGGTCATCCTTACAGGGGTATCACAGGTAATGGTAAACAATACTGCCTGTGTTTCTGCACAGTATTTTTTATATTTTTTTCTTTATTAAATTTATTGGAGTGACACTGGTTAATAAAAATTATATAGGTTTCAAGTGTACATGTCTATAATACATCATCTGTATATCACATTGTGTGTTTACCACCGAGTCAGTTCTTCCATCACTACATATTTGACCCCCTCTTCTACCATTCCCCCTTGCCCCTTACCCTCTTGTAACCACTAAACTGTTGTCTGTGTCTATGAGTTTTTGTTTCTTTATCTTGTTCATTTGTTGCTTTCAGTTTTATATCCCACATATGAATGAAGTCATATAGTTCTCGACTTTTTCTGACTTATTTTGCTTAGCATGATAATCTCAAGATCCATCCATGTTGTCGCAAATGGCACTATTTCATCTTTTCTTATGGCTGAATAATATTCCATTGTGTATATACACCACATCTTTTATCCAGTCATGTATCGAAGGACACTTTGATTGTTTCCATGTCTTGGTCATCGTGAATAATGCTGCAGTGAACATAGGGGCACGTATATCTTTACGAATAAATGTTTTCAGATTTGTGGGGTAGATACCCAGAAGAGGGATTTGCTGGGACATATGGTAATTTTATTCTTAATATTTTTAGGAACCTCCACACTGTTTTGGCTGTACCAACTTACATTCCCACTAGCAGTGTATGAGGGTTCCTTTTTCTCCACAACCTTCCAACACTTGTTATTACTTGTCTTGTTGAGAGTAGCCATATGAGGTGGTATCTCACTGTGGTTTTGATTTGCATTTCCCTTATAGCTAGTGAAGTTGAGCATTTTTTCATGTATCTGTTGGCTGTCTGTATGTCTTGCTGGGAGAAGTGTCTGTCCAGGTCCTCTGCCCATTTTTTAATTTTTGATTGTTTGTTTTTTGGGTTGTTGAGTTGTATTAGTTCCTTAGATATTTGGATATTAGCGCCTTGCAAAGTATTTTTATACAGATAAAATCAGTATAATACGGTAGTGAAGAGTTCAAGGTCTAGCATAAGACAGATCTAGGTCTTCTGTGCAGATTAGATGAGAGAAACTCACATATAGTATTTAATGGTAACTTTATTTAGCACATTACCATCTTTATAACCATCTGTATGACCCTTACCTTAAGTAAAATTATTCCTACTTTTACGGAGAAAAGACAGGCTAAGGGAGCTAAGGTGACTTGCCGAGTTTCACATAGCTAGCAACTGGAAGGACAAACTAAAACCCAGACCTTCTATCCCCAAGTGCAGTTTTACTCAGTAAGTACATGAGTAAATACATCAAAAGGGAAACAGGAAGTTAATTTTTATTGAGCCACGTAAGACTTTATTTCATTTTCACAACTCTAAAGGAAAAAGTGAAGCTCAGCAAATTTAAGAAACTTGTCCCAGTTCACACAACCAACAGCAGCAAGCCTGCCGCGGACAAAGCCACAGTGCCACTCATAACTGCATAGTGAGGAGCTGGTAGGTGATGAGAAAAAACAAAGTACAGTGCCGCTTAATAGTATTACTACTGCTTTTTAACAAAAAACTAACACAAAACAAAAACAGAAAACTCATACTTCTATTTAAAGACTTTGCTTTGTGATGCTAAGCTGGAATACTGCTAACCGTCTTTCACTAGCTGGCTCCCTGATAGGTTCTGCCTACCAGGAAACTACAGAAAGCTGGAGGAGGGGAGAAGTGACTTCCTTCTTTCTAATTTTGTTCGCTGTTCCTGTCAGTCACCTGAACAACATCCTTTGCCCTGGCGGCAGCAGAAGGTTCGTTTCCAGCTTCCTTCCACACTCCCAGAACCAGCCTCTTGGCCCCCATTCAGACCCAGGGGGCCTACACCTTAGGGTCTGAGTGACAGCTCCTTAAGGCCCAGCTCTGAGCTCTTAGAGTATGCTAACATATTCTGAATTTAAGAATTAATTCTAGACTCAGTACATTTTACTTTTTCTCAGCACAAATAATTTTACCCTATCAAGATTAGAAATTTATTCAAGATTGGTTGGACTTTCTATTCTAACCTATGTGGCCCAAGTCAAAATGCTTGACAGAGTATCAAAACTTAGAATTAGTAATTCTGAATAAAGCTGAATATCTTACAAAAGATACTTGATAACACATATGCAAAAAACCACAGACGGGCATAAGAAATATTTACTTTTAAGATAGCTCAAATAGTATAAAAATTGACTTCATGTGATAGCAGCTATAAAATTTATTACTTCTGATCTGTCTCCTCTCGACTCCCAAATCTGCTTGGCCCTCAGTCTTTCCCAGCTCACTTAGCCTCTCTACTCTTTTAGTTTCCCATTCCTAAAATCTTGGAGTCATTCTTGACTACTCCCTCCTTCCTTTTCATATTCCATATACTTTCTGTCAGCAAATGCTGTTAGTTCTACCTTCAAAACAGATGCAGAACCTATGCACTCACTGTGTCCAGCTGCTCTCTCTCTGGTCCAAGCCACTAATGACCTTTGCTTGGATTACTGAAACAGCGTCCTGACTGGTCTCTGCCTATCCTTGTTCACCTACAACATATTTTCAACACAGCAGCCTAAGTGTGTTAGATCACATCACTCCTCTGTTCAAAACCCTCCAATGGCTCCCCAACTCCAGCCACATGAGCCTCCTTGCTTATTAGACATGCCAGGACCTTTGCATTTGCAAGTGTCTCTGCCTGTCACGTTCCTCCCCAAAACAGATAGCTTCATGTCTTGATACCATACTTCTTCCAAGTGCTTACGCAAGTATCCCTTTCTTATTTCCAGGGTTCCCATTGCCCTACTTAAAAATTGTAATACCAACCCCTATCCTCCTTCTCTCATTTTTTTCCCTCTTTAGCACTGGTCATCCTGTAATTTGCTATATAATTTACTATTTATTTTGTTTATTGCCTGCCACCTACTCCAGTATGTATGCTCCATAAAGGGCAGAGATGTTAGTGTATCTTTTTCGCTCTGTACTTCTAGCACCTAGAATGGTGCTTGGCACATAATTGGTACTAAATCAATATTTGCCAAGGGAATGACTGAATATAGCACAAGGAATTAAAATATTATACCAATTCCTTTTGCTTTCATATACACATGAGTCTTTCTGCAAAGGGCTGTGCCACGGATAAACTATTCCATTTCCTTATCTCAACACAACTGAAACGATACAAAAACCACACCACTTCCTTTTGCTCCCTTCGAGCCCTGACTTGTGTCAAGATCCAGTGAGAAAAATTTTCCACTGTTTTCACTGCATATACTCAAGTATGAGACATAAATTCAGAAGGCTTGTATAAGTAAACATCACTTCCGAAGTGATGCTTAAGGCAAACAATGGCTTATATTCTCCTAGTACCACACAGTTATAGCAAGTTAAGTAATTGTGGAAATAATCACAGACAAGAAGAAAATAACAGTCCTTTCTTTGGTACAATGTTGTCTGGCAAAGGGACCTTCAAAGTATTATCTAAACTCAACTGCAATCTTTCAGGAAGTAGACACAAGGTTCAAAGGTTAACATTTATACGTAAACTGTAACTTACCAAAGGCCTGAATAAGGCCAGAGGGTGTTAAAATCAGATGTTAAAAGTTGTTGCCTGCCAAGCATAAACCACAGACTACAGGAAACTAAACCTTGCAAACCTATAGATCTAGGAAAGAACATCCTCAAGATTACAAATTCCTGCTTATTAAACACTTGGAACTCCAGGAAGTTTTCCCCCTTGTGGATGAAACATCTAGATGCTATTTTCTTTACCCTGTGTCAGAACATCTCTTTAGGTTAAAATGTGCTAGTTTAGAGTGTGTTCATGAAGAAGTTCTGGGCCATGAGATGGACTTGATATTCACTTGTTTACAATATGCAGCATTGCTTTGCATATTGTTAAATTTTCTACAGATGTATAAAAATTGTATCATGCTATATGTATATTTCTATACATATATATTTATTCTATATACTTATTTTTCACTCAACATTGTGAGTGAGCTCCATGATGGATACATATAGTTCTCATA
This sequence comes from Rhinolophus sinicus, assembly GCF_057876585.1. NCBI lineage: Eukaryota > Metazoa > Chordata > Mammalia > Chiroptera > Rhinolophidae > Rhinolophus > Rhinolophus sinicus. The sequence goes on along the minus strand of NC_142515.1, from coordinate 61,793,963 downwards.
ATTCAATTTCATTGTATATAGTGTTCCATCCTAACAATAGCTTAAGCTGTATTTATTCATTTTCCTGTTGATGGACGTTTTAGTTTTTTTTCATATTTTGGTATTATAAGCAATGCTGCAATAAATAAACTTGAATAGATGCTTTTGTTGTTGTTGCTATTTGGGCAAATAAATCTGTAGGATAGAGTCCCAGAAATGGGATTCGGGGTCTAATAGTAATTTTCGTAGATATTTTGGTAATTCCCATTGAGATTATACCATTTTGCACTTCCAAAGGTACAACACTGATGTAAGAACAAATTTTAAATGTTCCTGAAGGACACAAGAATAAACCTTAACATATGTAAAGATATACTGCATTATAAATAGAAAGCCTCAATATCATGCGTGTCAATTCTTCCTAAAATAATTACAAATTTAATGATACTCTTTATCACATTAATGTTTCCTTCTATTCTTAGTTTGCTAAGTTTTCATCACAAATGGGGTTGAATTTCATCAAATGCTTTTTCTTCATCTATTGATATGATCACAGCTGTGATCTTCCTTCAACGAGTTAATGGATAAATTAATTAATAGTAATCCATATTAAGAGCTTTTTTTTTTTTTTTTTAAAGATTTTATTGGGGAAGGGGAACAGGACTTTATTGGGGAGCAGTGTGTACTTCCAGGCCTTTTTTCCAAGTCAAGTTGTTGTCCTTTGAATCTTAGTTGTGGAGGGTGCAGTTCAGCTTCAAGTTGTTGTCCTTTCAGTCTTAGTTGTGGAGGGTGCAGCTCAACTCCAGGTTCAGTTGCCATTGCTAGTTGCAGGGAGCGCAGCCCACCATCCCTTGGAGGAGTTGAGGAATCGAACTGGCAACCCTGTGGTTGAGAGGACATGCTCCAACCAACTGAGCCATCCGGGAGGCAGCTCAGCTCAAGGTGCGGTGTTCAATCTTAGTTGCAGGGGGCTCTGCCCACCATCCCTTGCAGGACTCGAGAAGTTGAACCGGCAACCTTGTGGTTGAGAGCTCACTGGCCCATATGGGAATTGAACCGGCAGGCCTTGGAGTTAGGAGCATGGAGCTCCAACCGCCTGGGCCACCGAGCCGGCCCCAGAGTTTTCTTAAAGAGAAAACCATTTGTGGTGGTTTTTAAATATGTCCACAAATTCTTTCATATTCCCTTCTTCAAGAGGTGGAACCTGATTACTGAGTGTGGGCTAGACTGACTCCCTTCTGACCTACAGAATAAAGTGGAAGTGACAAAGTACGACTTCTGAGACTAGGTCTTAAAAGACAATGCAGCTTTGTCCCTCCTCTCATTCTTGGATGAACCACTCTGGGGAAAGCCAGTTGTCATGGTGTAAGACATTCAAAGAGTTTGTGGAGAGGGCCACAGATGAGGAATGGAAGCCTCTTGCCAACAGCCACACAAGTGTGTCGTCTTGGAAGCAGATCCCACCCCATCAAGCTTTCAGACGACTACAGGCCCTGCTGACATCTTAACTACAGTCTCCCGAGATATCCTGAGTCAAAATCACTGCGCCTGAATTCCTGTACATTAAATTAAGGTTTTGCTATTTCAAGTCACTGAGTTTGGGAATAAACTGTTATGTAGCAATGATAACTAACACACTATCCTTGAATTCCTGGGATAAATACAAATTTGTCATTATTAAATAATAAATTGTTTGTCTGATCTCTATCCCTGGATCCTGGGAGCGAAACTCTAAATCCTTGGAATTTCTTGGTAACAGGAATAATTTTATTTTAGACAAGCATCATATCTGAGCTTATGCTAATGGATGACTCAAGATGGGAGCTAGTAACCAGAAAGACCAGGCGATTAGAGGGCTGGGGCTTTGAGCCAGTCCAGTTCCACGGAGGGGATAGGGCTGAAGACTGAGTTCATTCACATGGCCAACTATTCAATCATGCCTACACAATGACACTCCAATAAAAATTCTGTTTACCATGGCTTGGATAAGCTCCCTTGTTGGTGAACATATCGATGTGCTGGCAAAATGACACATCCCGATTCCAGGGCAGAGGGCATGGAAGCTCCACCTTTGAAACCCTCCCAGACTTCACTCTATGTATCTCTTTCATTTGGCTGGTCCCAATCTGTATCCTCTCTAATAAAAATATCATTATAAGTATACCTCTTTCTTGAGTTTTGTGAGTCATTTTAGTGAATGGTCAAAGCTAAGTGGCATTGTAGGAATCCTTTTAGAGTCGCAGCCTGTTAGAAGTATGAGTGGCCTGGGGACCCCCAAACTTGTGATTGGCATCTCAAATGAGGGCAGTTTTGTTGGGGACTGTGCCCTTATACCTGTGGAATCTGACGCTAACTCTGGGTAGGTAATGTCAGAATTGTATTGCAGTACTGTAGGCATGATAATGTTTAAATACACTACTGGATCTGTTTTGCTAATGTTTTGGATATTCATAAGTAAGACTGGCCTGTAATTTTTTCTCATATTACCCATGTCTGGTTTCGTATCAAGGTTACCTAGCTACATGTAATAAGCTAAGGGACTTTCCTTATTTTGCTATTCTCTGGATCAGCGGGTGAGTGTGGACATATCTACCACCTGAATAGTTTGACAGAACTTACCTTCAAAATCATATGGGTCAAGGGCTTATCTGTGAGTATATGGGAGAGGGCAGATCTTACACTACAAATTAAATTTCTGTAACAGTTATCTATTTATTCAAAATTAATTTTATTAAGTTATTTTTTTAAGAACAGTAATTTTATTTGAGTTGTAAAATTTATTGGCATGAAATTATTCAAGATATTCTCCTATTTAAAAAAAAATCTCACCTATATCTGAGGTTATGTCCCCCTTTACATTTCTAATACTATTTGTGCTTTCTGGGTCTTTCTTGATCAATCATTCAAATGGCTTTTCTTTATTTTATCTCAGCCTTTTCAAGAAACCAACTTTTGGATGTATTAATCTTTCTTGTTGAATCTTTAATGATTTTTTTCCCCATTAATTTCAAACGCCAATTCTATCTCTTATTAGCTAGAAGCTTGGGTAAGTTTCTCTCTGTGCCTTAGTTTTCTTATCTGTAAAGTGGGAAAAACAACAGCACCTATCTTACAGGGTTGGTGTAAAGGTTAAATGAGAAAAACCTTGTAAAGTACATGGAACAGTGCTTGGTACAGAACAAGTGCTCTACAAGTATTAGTTTTAGCTTTATCATTTGCTTTACTTCACTTGAATTTATTGTTGTTGTTTTTCCTAATTTAAATTATATTCTTAACTTATTGATATTTAACTTTTATTTTTAAATTTGAGTACAAAAGCCTTTATTGTATCACACAAGTTTCAATATATCCTAATTTTCTTTACTACTTAGTTCTAGGTGTTTTCTGATTTGTATTATCGTTTTATTTTTGACCAGTGGGATTTATAGAAGTTATGCTTTTAAATTTCCAAATGTGGGTTTGTGTATACTGTTTGCTATTCATTTTTAACTTATGTGTATTTGTTGACAAAAAAATATGGTTGATATAATTATTTGAAATGTATTAGAACTTGCTGAACAGACTGGTTAATGGTCACTTTTAATAAAATGCTGATTTCTAAAGCCAAACCTAACTTCTAAAACCAAATGACCTTTTCATGCTCTCTGCTTAGAAAAACCTATAAATAGTCTTATTTTATAGGATGGAATCAGCGAGACGTAAGAAGCAGAGTTACAATCTGGCTGCTGCTGGGCTGATACCATCCTCCCACGCCTCCATACCTTCACAGTGATCCAACAGAAATCACGGGAGCCTCTCTGTCTTCACAGGCATTCCCTTTTAGATTTCCATTCCTGTGCACATCCCTCATGTTCTTCCCTCTGTCTTTCACCAGGTTGACTATAATTCATTCTTCAAGACCTGATCTGGGAGTAGTCTTTGTAAGCACTCAATCCCTGACCCACACTGATCAGGCCAAGCGAGGTGGCCCATCTCTGTACTTCCCATGTCCCCAGAATGTGCACCATAACTGCTTCACAGTTCTTCACTAATAGCATTCAAAAACTATTTATTAATTCCTTGGTGTATGCCACAAACTGATTATACAACAGTAAATATGACAGGCATGATTCTTCCGCTTACAAGGCTTATTTGGTCAGGCGATTTTTTTCACTTATCTTGTAGCACTGCACTCTCCATTTTCTAGCACATTACTAAGCAACACAATAAATGTTTACTAGATGAATGAAAGGAATAAAAAATAATATTAATATCTTGTTAAAGGAAACACAACTGGGGAGTTAAAGCAACTATAAAACCACATAGTATTCACTTAATAGTTCTTTTAAGTACACTGACGCGTAAAAAAGCATCTCCCAAACATTACCGTTATGGCCAGTCACTCCTGACCCCACAATGTCTATCTCAGTCCCAGCTCAATGTCTATCTCATTTGCCCATGACAACCCCTCTAGTGATTTCTAGAAGCCAAAGGAAAGAAATTTAGATGTGAGTCATAAAATGAGGAATCTTAGTATACTCAAGAGCCCTCTTCCCAAAACATATCTGGCTTATTCTGTATTTTGAACGACTTTAGCTCTAAGTTTATTAGCTTTTTTCTTAAAATACTATGTTTTTTTTATGAAATAAGAAATCTAATATGTTCTACATACTTTACATATATTAACTCATTTAATCTTCACCCTAACTTTATGAGGCAAGTATTCTCATTGTGTACAATTTTATAATAAATCTGAAAATCAAGAAGTATTATGTGACATTTTAGAAAGATATGAAAAAAACAAAATTAATTCAAGAGGAGTATAAGACATAAACAGAGCAATAACCTGACTATGAAGCAGAGGTCAATGAGATGGAAATGGGCTGATGGGGAAGGTGGTGGGAAAGCAGTGGGCAGAAAGGCACTGAAGGAGGAATTAGACTTTGGTGTATACTGTTCAAAATTTTATATAGGAACTTATTCATGTTTTACTTATGTCATCTTTTAAAAATTAAAAAGTTGTTCTAAAAAGAGACTATCAGACCTCCCCTAACCCCTAGCCCACAAAGGATAGATGAAGGGAGAGGGAGGAAAGGAAGAAAGGAAGAAAAGCTAGGAAGCAGAGGAAGTTCAGAGGAACTGGAATTTCTATCTGGGAGACACAGATTGGAAATTACCTTACAAACAGTTGAAAATATAAGCTAGTAGAGCAGGAGAGAAGTATCAGGATGGAGGATAAAGATATGAATTGAAATGTCACCATGGAATATGAAAAGATGCTACCATAAACCTTGTGGCATGCTCTCCCCACAGTATCATATACAGTTGTAATAACACAGAAAAACAACCTGAATCTAAAAGCATCCAAACTGGAAAATGATCAAGTAAGTAAGCCAGGAGCATATCTACCAAACTTTAATTAAGAAAAGAGTCACATTATCTTAGTTATAAGGAGGCAGTCTGGATTGAAGAGAATGGGAATAAACTTTCTCTGTCGCCCTTTGGGGAGGAGCATAATAACCAAAGAGCTGAGGACAAAGCCTGTAGGACGTTTCTGAGAGCATGAGTTCTAGGTTTCCCTACAGAATAGACGAGGTATGGGACTAAATTTTCAATGGCGTCCAAGGAGAGACCAATAGCAAAGACACAGCTCAGCATTTCCTCAAGCCTGGAGCTATATTGCTTTGCTACAACGCAGGGCCTCAAGAGGCTGCTAGATCTAACAGATTTCAGCAGACCTGGCGACAACCCACAACGCTAAAGGATCTTGGGAGAGCCTGGAAGCACTGAGGACTCTTCCCAGGGCTTTAAGGAACAGATCACAATCTGTTGGCTCCTTTGCTATCAGTCCACAGGAAAGAAAACATTCTGCCTTCCATGCCTACTGGTTTACCACTGAACAACAAATGCCTACAGCCAGAGCTAAGCGAGTGCTTAGGGAACCCAAAACCCCCAGGAATGGGTGTGAAAATATACAATTCATTTAAAGGGAACTCAGCAACTGGAGTGAAGGCTAAGGTTAAAATCCAAACAGGTGACTTCTATTTAAGCAGAACTAACAAACAAGTATGGGTGACAGTGGATACCCAGGACACCTAGATGACATCAGTCATACCAGTGAAGGAGAAGAAACTCATGGATGTCAAAACAAAGGAGCTGCCAAACCGGACAGTGATGTGAGTCTCACCCCCAAAGGCACTGCTGGAAGGTTTCAAAGAGATTACTACCAGTATGACAAGTACGTCACTGTGAAGACAGAAGCATTCCTGGGGTTTCCATGGTGCTGGCAACTGACATGCTTTTCAACTACTGCTTTTCTTACAAGGAAGGCAAACAGGAAGGCTACACCAGAGCGACTGCCCAGGGCCCTGTGTGAAGGACGCACTCTGATTCCTCACCAGGACCTCCTGTGCCCAGCACCTTTCCTCAAAGAACTCAAAGCTTTGCTGAATCCTTTTATACACTAATTGGGAATTAACAGCTAATGAAAGATGACTGGTACATTAAAAAAATTAAATGTTTTTAAAAAAGATGAGACTGAGTGATTCAGAAGGCTGCCAGTTTTAGATTAGGGCCCAGGAGAGAAGAGGTCTTCAGCAGACCAAGCACCAATGCAGCTGCCCTGATGCTCAGACTCAATAGACTCAGAGGCACTAGAGACATCTGTGATGGAGAGATGCTGTGTAGATTCTCTGGCAAATCCCAGTGGGAAAGCTGCCGCACAGACCTCCACAGTGTCTGAAGCGAGGGCATGCCTTCTGTCACACTGTATGAAAGCATAGCTCCCAGCGTGACACTGGGTCCTAGCACAGAACCCAACCATGGAACATCAAGGGTTTTGTGACCAGAGCTACCCATCACGGTCCGAGTCACAAGGTCAGGCGGGGCAGCAATCCATTGAATGACGGAAATGGTGTGTTTGCAATAGGACCTACGCAGGTCCAGAGGACACTAATAAACTACAGAGGTGGCCCAGAACCTCACGTCACCTACCCCTATCACACTGATGTCTTTACTTCTCACACAATGCCTTTATGGTAAGTTTCCGGTGATCGATGACAGAAAAAGAAAAACTTGGGCCTGTTTAACAGATACAAGTAAAAAATGGACTGTTACTGCCCTACAGCCCTACGTGGATGGCTCTGAAAGACAATGAGGAGGGGGAAATTCTCTCAGTGGGTATGGTGAGGGAAGAAGAGACCAGAGAAGACAAAACATGGGCTGCTTGGGAGTGGCAAATGGTATGACTGATTGGTTGGGGGGTGAAGGAGTAAAATTAGAAAATAAGAGATAAGGACTCTGGATAACAGCCATGGCGATGGCACAAAGGGCCAAACTTTATGTCTTATGCTAGTGTCCATCACAAAGCACCAACAGAGGAGGCATTTAATTACATCCCAACTACAGATGGAATGAGTTAGTGCACATCAGCCGGCTTCTGCTTTCAGCCACCTCAATGCGTGAACACCAGGGCCATGAATGGAGAAGCCAGTGACAGAGGAAGGCTATACACAGGCCAACAGCAGGGGCTCCCTCTGTGAAGGTGACCTAATTACTGCTACTGTGGAATGCCAACAGACACATGTGGGTGCAGAACCGACACTCCAAATGTGGGTCTGCCTTCCCACCACAGTACACAGCACAGCCAGCATCACCATCCCAAGGTTTATAGAGTATCTCAAGGGGAACATCAAGGATGGTCTTAGGAGACTACAGCTTGTTCCACCAACCCTCCTGTATTAGAGATTTCTTTTAGCGATTATACCAGCTACCACTTTGAAGGGTCAGTGACAATAGGCTTAATGAGACGAGGTAATCTAAGTAATAAAATGGTGGATTACTAGCAGACACTCGTGGTACCCTGCCACACATCCCCTCATTACGGATACCTTTTCTCATTGCAGCCACAGTTTACAGTTCCATGCACTGTTCAACAGCATCTGCCATCCACTGTGAGCCAAAGGACTGCTCTGCTTTGCTCCTTAGGGTTTTCTCTAAAGCTAAAGCCTGCTCAGCAGTATGTAGGTACAACCACACAAAGGCTAGAGTTAAAGCTACAGGAGCAACCCTCAATTAACAAAAGGTGAAAGTCAGTGGATAAATGTCCCAAATGTCCTTTGGTGGGACAATACTGAGGTCCATTCAGGGGGTCCCCAGGGTGATCGAACCTCAATTGCCCATAGTGATAACTAGCTCATTAATGGATTTTATGTCAGTTTACGCTTCTCTGTCATATTTTCCCCATTCTCTCATTTCTGCTTCTTTGGGTCACCTCCCAAATAAACTACTCAGTCATAAGTCCTTCTCTGAAGCTCTGCTTTCAAAGGAACCCAAACTAAAAAGAAGTGCAGTCAAGACTCAAACGGAAGCAACTTGGCTCTGCTGTCTGTGCTTTTAACAGGAGTATGTCGTTGCCTTTTAAAGTAGTAGTATGTGGGATATTAAACATAAGTCAGAAGCAATGAACAAGTGTACACACAACAACATGGAGAGATCTTAACTTTCCAGTGTGAAAGAAAAGAATGAAAAAAAAGGGAGAAGAATATTTGTTGCTACAACCTAATTAGGTTTTTGCTAAAACCTAATTAAATCAATGGAACACATACATCAATAACACTGTATGTTCCATAAGGATACATTCACTAAAAAATATATAGCAAACAAATCAGAATGGTTTCCTATGGCAGCAGGAGAGGAAAATGAGAGTGGAGATAAAAAATAATGGAGACAGATGAGGTGGGCGAGAGCAATAACGGAGGGTCCCTGAGGCGACCATGACTAAATTAGCACAGTGGCTTTGGGCACTGGTGCTCCTGAGCTCCGCCTGGGCAGCCCTGATCACGGGAGCCCTGGGCCTGGAGCTGTCATGTCAGGAGGTCCTGTGGCCACTGCCCACCTACTTGCTGGTGTCCGCCGGCTGCTATGCCCTGGGGCACTGTGGGCTATCATGTGGCCACTTTTCATGGCTGCGTGGATGCAGCCCATGAGTTGCAGAGCCACATACAGGAGGCCCGAACGACTTAGCTGGCAGGGGGATGTGCTTCTGACACCCTAACCCCATTCGCACTGTGACAGCCCTCCCTTCCATCCCCCACTAAAGAGCAAGTTTACTTCCTAAAAAAAATAAATAACGGAGACAAAATAAATCATAGAGGGGCCTCATAAAGAACAAAGAAAATAATTTTACTGCCATAAACTGAACGTTGGCTTACCTCAAGTTTCTGAATCATAGTTCAAAACAGAAAACAAAGGGAAGATACTGTTACTACCTTAAATGGAAGAGTCAATATTACTTGTCATAGTGGTTATAAAAATTAATACATAACTATGCAATTTTAAAAAAATTCATCAGTGTACCACCTAAACGCACTCTGAATACTAACAGTAGTACACACTCCACCCTTTGGGAAACGTAGTGGCTATTCTGAAATAAGAATGATAGCAGGGACGTTAAATACACATGTACACACATATGCGAATATATATGTATATATATGCATATACATATATATATACATACATACATACACACAAACACACTATTTAAGAGCTAAACATGAACAAAAGAGTATTTACTGCTTTAAAAAGTGCTGTTCTAGAAGAGGCAATACTTTGCTTGTATCATAGTCTCTATTTCAATATGCTAAGGCTTGAAAAATAATGTACAAAAATATTTGTTGTATGTAAACAAATGAAGAGGCCAACAATACAGTAGAACATCAATTTTAATGTTTCTTTAAATGTAGAAAACTCAGATCCAACTGGATTTGAAGAATTACTTATGTTTGCTGTTAATGATGCCAACATAATCCCTACTACCCAGATAAAAAATGTGGGCATAATCATCTCTTTCCAACATCTAGTCACAAATCAGTGTTCCTTTTCTTTCACAATACCTATTCTATTCAGTCTTCCTTTTCTATTTCCACTCTTACCCCTGTGATTAAACTCTGATTACCTCATGCTTAACTACTGCTGCAAGTTTCTAAACTCCCTGACTCCTCACTCCATTTCTCTAATGATGTATGTTCATACATCACTGCTAAGAGTAATTTCCCTAAAATATAATTTCTTTATGTCACACTTCCTAGCCTCACCAAGACCTCTACGACACTCCTACGAAAACATTCATTTTCTATTAATCAGTTTTTCTGGAAATATCTTTTAGTTCTTTCTTTACCTACGCAAATTTTACTCATCTTTCAAAGCCCAGCTCAAATAACCCCTCCTATGTTCTATTTGTACTTCTCAGAGCTACAGAACACTGACTAGAAGTAGTATTTTATTCCTTTGGGATTTATCACTTTTACCTAGCAATGTTGGTTATCATTACACACACACACACACACACACACACACACGCCTCACTAACATGACTATAAACAGAGGATGGGGACCATGTTCTATTTCCCGATTCTTCCCCTGTAACTTGCTATTACATAGTCTAACAGGGACCATAAAAAGTAACATCCTGTAGAACAAAAATAAGTGCTCCGAGCTCTTAAACTAGGAAGGAACATATTCTTAGAATCAAAGGAACAGAGATCAGAAGGAACCTTAGGAATGAACTGGAACTTGAAATGGAGTTTTAAAAGTTTATAGTCCTTCCATAAGAGAGGGGAAAAAAAAGAGGATAAAGCATGCCAGGAGGAAACAATCACATAAATAGAAGAGAAAATACAGGACAATTTCAAATCATTGGTGGCTGAAGAATACCATACATATGGGGCATAAAAGAAGAAAATTAAACATTTGTTACATAACCAATGCTTAGATTTTTGGTCAAGATGGCAGAAGACGTAAATTCCGAGCTCACCTCCTCACAGGACTGCATGAATTACAATTAAATTATAGAACAACCATCACTGAGAATCACCTGAAGTACAGCTGAACTGAAGCCCTACAACTACAGACATACAAAAGAAGCCACCTCGAGACTAGTAGGAGGAGTAGAGACACGGAACAGATTGGTCGCACACCAGCATGTGACAATTAAAAATCAGGAGGGATATCAAAGCTGTGGAGGTCCTTCCCCCACCAGAGGACTGAGGGATCCCAGCCCCACACCAGGCTCCCCAACCCAGGGTTCCAGAGCCTGGGAGAGAAGTCTCTGTAATTTCTAGCTGTGAAAACCAGAGGAGATTGTGGCTGAGTGAGTTAGTGGGTACATGCAGTTCCCAGGAATTCCTCTTGAAGGGCCTGTGAATGAACTTGCTCACTGACGGCCTCATTCACTCTGAGCTCCAGCACTGGGGCAGCAGCTCTAAAGGTGCCAGGGACATATAGGGAGGAACTGAGTTGTCTAGCTTCAGGGTGAGGGCTGGAAGGGCCGCTTTCTCCCTGACAGAGGAACTGGCAGAAGCCATTGCTTTTTGTTGTGCCCTCCCCCTCCCTGCAAGCAGATGCAGGAGACACAACATCCCAGTATCCATCAAACTGGCTATCACCTTTTGTCTGTCCCACCCTGATGACTCCCAGAGACCCTACCGCCAACTTTCAGACACACCAAAGCCGTTTCCAGCAGCTTTTCTGTATAAACATGCCCTGGCTCATGCTGCTGACTTTCCTGAAACTTCTCAAACGTTCACAATACCTAAACAAGCAGCATCTGGCTTCAGCGACTCCCATACCTCTGGCTGAGCTGCCCTAAGCCCAGCACTAGAAACAGCTGGTCTTGGTTTACAGCTTGGCCTCACGAGGCACCTCTAAGCCCAGCATGGACAGCAGCCATCTGTGGATTGCTTTGCGGCTCATGCCAGGTGGCCCTACACACGGCACAGAGAGCAGCTAAACTTAGCCTGTAGTGGGGCCCCTCCCAGGAGGCCCTAAGGCTTTCATGACCTGTGGCCAGCTTCAGTCCCAGCTGGAGCATGACCCAGCTGCCTCTGGGGATGACACACCCAAAGGGCACAGGGGGCAGACACCAGGGCCCCATTAAAGCAAATTCTACTCTGTAGGGTCAGCACTTGCACAACAGCTCCTCCACTGTAGTCATAGCCAGTCCTCACAATCAGCCTGAGGGTCAATCCCTCCCATTGACCTGCAAACAGCAACTAAGGCTCAACTACAACAGAAGGGCACACACAACCTACACATGGGACACACCTGGAGCACCCAGCTCTAGTGACTAGGGAGAATGCACCATTGCATCCCACAGGCCACTTTACTAAGACCAGGAGGCATAGAAGCCCTACCTAATACATAGAAGCAAACGCAAGGCGGCAGCCAAAATGGGGAGACAAAGAAATATGTGCCAAATAAAAGAACAGAACAAAGCTCCAGAAAAAGAACTAAACAAAATGGAAACAACCAATCTACCAGATGCAGACTTCAAAAAACTGGTTATAAGGATGATCAGTGATCTCAGGAGGAACTTCAACAGAGAGATAAGAAACATAAAAATGAAGAGAGAAAACAAACACGAGCCAGTCAGAAATAAAGAATGCAATAACTAAAATGAAGAATACATTAGAGACAATCAACAGTAGATTAGATGAAGTTGATGATCGAATCAGTGATTTAGAAGATAAGGTAGCAGAAAACAGCCAATCAGAACAGCAAAAAGAAAAAAGAATCCAAAAAAGGAGAGTTTCAGGGTCCTTTGGGATAACATCAAGCTTACCAACATTAGCATCAAAGGGATACCAGAAGAAGAAGAGAAAGAGCAAGGAATTAAAAACCTATTTGAAGAAATAATGACGGAAAACTTCCCTAACTTCATAAAGGAAACAGATATAGATATACAAGGCCAGGAAGTGCAGAGTCCCAAACAAGATGAACTCAAAGAGTTCACACCAAGAGGCCCACATCAAGACACATCATAATTAAAATGCCTAAGGTTAAAGACAAAGAGAGACTCTTAAAAGTAGAAAGAGAAAAGCAGTTAGAGCACCCATAAGAATGTCAGCTGATTTCTCAACAGAAACTTTGCAGGCCAGAAGGGATTGGCATGAAATATCCAAAGTGATGAAAAGTAAGGATGTACAACCAAGATTACTTTACCGAGCAAGGCTAGCATTTAGAATCGAAGGACAGATAAAGAGCTTGTCAGACAAGAAAAAGCTAAAGGTGTTCATCACCACCAAACCAGTATTACAAGCAATCTACCAGAAAAAGTGCCAATACATTTTTTCAAGAAATGTTAGAAGAAGGAAAACAAAGAAGATAAAAAATATAAAAATAAAATGGCAATAACTACGTATCCACGATTACTTTAACTGTAAATGGATTAAATGCTCCAATCAAAAGATAGGGAGGCTGAATGGATAAGGAAACAAGACCCTTACATATGCTGCCTGCAAGAGACTCATTTCAGATCGAAAGGCACACAAACTAAAAGTAAAGGGATGGGAAAAAGATCTTTCATGAAAATGGAAAAAACAAAAAAAACAAAAGCTGAGGTAGCAATACTTATAGCGGACAAAACAGACTTTAAAACAAAGGCTATAACAAGAGACAAAAAAGAACCCAGTAATCCCACCTCTGTGGGATTTACCCAAGGAAATCCAAAATACTACTTCAAGGGGACGTGTGCATCCATATGTTCATTGCAGAAATGTTTACAATAGTCAAGATGTGGAGGCAGTCCGGGTGTCCATCAATGGAAGAATGGATAAAGAGGAGGTGATACATATATACAATAAAATACTGCTCAGCCACGAAAGGGAATGGGTTCTTGCCATCTGCTGTGACATAGATGGATCTAGAGAGTGTTGTGCTGAGTGGACTATGTCAGATGGAGAAAGACAGATGCAATGTGATTTCACTTATATGTGGAATTTAACGAACAAAATAAACAAATAAAACAGAAATAAACTAATAGATAGAACATTTTTATGGTTGCCTGATGGGAGTTCAGTGGGTGGGTGAAAATGGGGAAGGGATTAAGAAGTACAAATTGGTAGTTACAAAATGGTCATGGGATGTAAAGTAAAACATAGAGAATATAGTCAATAATATGGTAATAACTGGCACAGTGTCAGCTGGGTACTAGACTCGTCAGGAGAATCACTTATTAAATTATATAAATGTCTAACCACTATGCTGTATACCTGAAATTAATATAAAATAATACTGAATGTCAAATAAATAAATATAAGAAAATAAGCAATGTTTAAAGGTTTTTATAATTTTAGGTACTTTGATCGCTATCTTAATCAAGATCCTCATTATTTTTTGCTTGAAACAATTAAGAATATCCTAATTGTCTCTCTGCCTTTGATATCTCTCCCTTCCCTACTATCATTATATCACTGCCAGATTAATTTTAACAAAATAGAATTGTAATCCAAAATAGCTGTGTTAAAATTTTTCAAAGATAGCTAACTACTCACAAAATAAAATCTAAACACCTAACTATGACATTCAACATCCTTCACAATCAAGATCTCTTCAAGCCTTGTCCCTCAAACCCTCTCTTATATAATGAATACAAACCATACAAAATGATTTCTTCTGACTTTTGTACATTCTATATATGTCAAGCTTCTCATGCTTATGCTGGGCTCTGCGCACAAAATTCTCTTGCCTCCCAAATTCCCCTCAGCAACCTTCTACTCATCTTTTAAGACTCTACTCAAATGTCCTTTCCTATGTGAAGCCTCCCTGATAATTCTCTCCTTGAACAATGTTGGTGGAACTATTCTAGATGATGCCAATACATTTTTTCAACTTCATATAGCACTTTCCAAATTGCACTTGAGTTAACTGTGTATAATCATCTCTAAACATATTCTTCGGAAGCAATGCAAGAAACATTTTGTATTCGCAGTGCCTAACATGGTACCTGGCACAGAGGTGTTTAGTAAGTGTGTAAAGGGAGAAAGAAAGGGATGTATGCAGGCAAAAGTGTCACTCACTTAACACTGTACTGTTGAGAGGCTTTCATATTAGAGAAGTTTGTTCTTACTTTGGTAGGCTGACAAAGAGGCACTGACAACACCTGCAGAATTATCTTTTAGAAAATTTAAGCTGGCAGCAACACGTAGAGGGAAATAGAGTGAGGACAGGAACAAAGATAGGAGTGTCTTGCAATATATTTCAGGTGAAATGTAATATAAAGGACCTGAACTTGGATGGTGATAGGGGGATTAGAAAAGAGATGATGAAAACATTCATGATACATTATAGAGCTAAAACTGATGGGACCTGATCTCTGACTAAGGGTAGGAAGGGAAATACGAGAAATCAGATTCAACACTGAGACTTTAAGTGTGAGTGAGTTAAAGAGGTCCAGTAACAGAAGTGGGAATATTGGGTATGAAGTAAGCAGTTGAAAGTATGGGTCTGAAGCTTAGAGAAAGTGTAACAAATGAGATATAAGGTTGAGAACGATCATTTTAGAGGTAACTATTGAAATCATGAGATTAGAAAAGCCAAAGGAAAAGAGAGAAGGAGAAAGAAAAGAAATCATGGAAGAGTAATTAAAGAAGTAGAATTAGAAGAGCACAGGATTACAGAAACCAAGAGAATATCAAGAAAGGAAAAATGGGAACTACTACAGTGATCAAAGAGTATGAAACCTAATAAAAGACAATTACAAAGTCATGAGTATTTTTCAAAAGAGAAAATATAGCAGTTTTACAGGGGAAGAAAGAAGATGCTATAAGGAAGCAGAAGCAGTGAGCAAAGCCTACGATTTTGAGAGAAAAAAAGTATAGACCACTTCATAAAAGTGTAAGTCCTATCTATTTTTTTTAAACTGTAGATCCCTGAAGAATTCAAACCTTTTACCTGATAATTTCAGTCTCTAAACGGGTTTGAAAATAATTAACGTGATTCCTATATTCATATTGTCTTAGAATGGCTTTTTCTCCCCATCCCTCATCGTACTGCACTTCCTACTTCTTTAAATAAATTCTGTCTCCAAAGATCTATTATTCTAAGATAATTTTATTCTAAGTTCTAAAAACTGGGAATGTTTCAGAATAATGTAAACATTTGTTCTAATATAACCTTCCATTCTGAACTCTGCTTAGTTACCTTTAGAAGGAAGAACTAAATATATACATCATTTAATGCTCATTTTCTATAATTAGAGTACAGAAAGTAATAAATGAATACTTGTTACTCCTGAAGAAGTTCAACATTATTAGGAAAGATGAATATTTTAGAATTACTTATGATTCATAAGGAATGTGATTAAAGAAACTAAAGTGAAATAAAGTTGTAACAGTGATTTAGAACTATTTTCAATTGTTAAGAAGTAAGGATTTCCATATTACTCTAATTATTTTCTTAAATGTCTTTCCCTTACCTCAGAGATGTGGCTAGATAAAACTGGACTTCCAATTTTCTCCACACAGCTTTGACCTATGCTTCCATCTCATGAATTCCAAGACAGTATTAAACTGATGCATATTTTCATAAATCTGTTTAAGGAAAAAAAAACTTATTTCAGACTGAAACAACATTTATTTGGCAGAATAACACATGCAGAAAGAAGTAATACTAAAAATTTATCATGTGTAAAAACTATGCATTTTCAACATAAAGTCAATCAAAAGTAGTACAGTATATTATAAACCTATCAGTTTACCATTTTCCCAATCTGTACCCAAACAAGTTTCCCCATTTTGAGTATTTTCAACTTTACAAAGGTAATAGTAGCTCTGTGGAACAAATTACTCACATGTAAAATTTCAGTATTAGCTCAAGCTTTTGAAAAAAAAACATGAAATCACATCTCAAATTTAAAAAACAGGAACAGCTAGAAGCAGCACTAAAGTGTACAATTCTACAACATTCAGATTCCTACTCAGGCAAAAATATATTGAACACCCAGCTAGTATCCTTATTTTCACTTTTTATCACAAAGTTTCGATAAGCAGATTTAATGTCAGGCAAACTTCTACCTAAAATGTTAGGAATTGCAAGGGTCAAGAATGAACTGCACCGCTTGGTCTAAGTTCCCGGGATAGGTTTCAACTACATTACCACGGTCAGTAGTACCCTCCTGCATTAAGAGGCAATGTTTATAAATATAAAGGTTGGAAACCGGGGGCCGGCCCGGTAGCTCAGGCGATTGGAGCTCCATGCTCCTAACTCCAAAGGCTGCCGGTTCGATTCCCACATGGGCCAGTGGGCTCTCAACCACAAGGTTGCCAGTTTGATTCCTCGAGTCCCACAAGGGATGGTGGGCAGTGCCCCCTGCAACTAAAATTGAACACGGCACCTTGAACTGAGCTGCCGCTGAGCTCCTGGATGGCTCAGTTGGTTGGAGTGCGTCCTCTCAACCACGAGGTTGCCAGTTCGACTCCTGCAAGGGATGGTGGGCTGCGCCCCCTGCAACTAGTAACGGAAACTGGACCTGGAGCTGAGCTGCGCCCTCCACAACTACAACTGAAAGGACAACAACTTGAAGCTGAACGGCACCCTCCACAACTAAGATTGAAAGGACAACAACTTGAAGCTGAACGGCACCCTCCACAACTAAGATTGAAAGGACAACAACTTGACTTGGAAAAAAGTCCTGGAAGTACACACTGTTCCCCAATAAAGTCCTGTTCCCCTTCCCCAATAAAATCTTTAAGAAAAAAAAAAAACGTTGGAAACCATTAACAATTTTAGTTTACTTAAAGATCAGTATGCTGTTTACTTAGAGAACTTAAAAATAATTTCTTCAACTGTGTATTTTAACTGAAACTTCAAATGGCAGAATATTCTGTTTCATATTTAAAAAGGAAAAAGTTTAAGCTGTATGAACATTACCTATGTCCTGTTGCAAGGTCAAAGTGCCTTTGTCTTCAAGTGCATTTAGAAGTATCAAGTGTGTCACACTGAGGTTTAGTAGTCTTGGCAATAATGATTAAATTCATATAAACTGGGGCAACCTGAAACGGTCTAGCATATCAGATAGCAGCCTTTCTTAAAATCAGGAGTCGCCACTTAGCAGACAGGCTGTCACAGGACCATGCTAAATCTTTCATGGTCCAACTAAAGATAGACTGACCCTGAAAGCAATTAGTAACGCTTTGTCTGCATTGAGGAGCCTTTAACAGGACCCTCAATGCACTAGTTACCTACAACTTAACCAGGTGCCTAACATTCTTCAGGGTACTCATATGACTATAATACTCAGACCACCACTCAGAGAAAGGAGGGAGAGAAGGGGTGGAGAGTTGGTGCTTAGTTGTTGTTTTTTTCTGAGATGCTCATCGTCTTAAAAATTTCCCTTATACTAACCAAAAAATAAATACATTGTGTTTCCAGTTTAGATACAGCATAAAGATTTTCTTCTAAAGCCATTCTTTGCCAACAACTCCATTCTTCCCAAAGGGTGTGTGTGGAAGGCAATCAGATTAACCTATTCTCATCAAAGTGACTATGTTTAAAAATATATGGCCTGATTCTAATTCTACCAGATAGTTCCAATAGATCAAATAATAAATAAAATTAATACGCAAACCACTTAACAACCATTGTTTATTACAGCACTATTTATTACTGTTTTTCCTTGGTATGGAAAAAAAAGTTTCAAACTCTAGGCTAAATTTAAAGTCAATAAAAAAATAAACAAAAGAATCTTCAAATACATCATTTTCAAAGTTCAAGGCCCTGAATTATCTATACTCCCTCCAATATCTTACAGTGCAAATACATGACAAAACATAAACTTCAGAAAACCTTTTCTAAAGACTGAATTTAAGACTAAGAAAAACCAAGAAAATAAAAGACAATCTAAACGACAGCAAGTGATTCACAGTGAACTATGGGTCAGCAAATTACTTTTTACATACTAGGAATTTTGTGAATAAAGTAAAGCTTTCCCTAACTTTGCAATATAGTACTACAGACCTATAAATAGAGGTCCATAAATGCGTACATGCATAGAAATAGGATGTACATAGGCAAAATGTTCCCAACAACTTTAATCACTTAACTTACATGGTAATTTACCACAAGATTTCCTAGTCAAGATGGTGGAGTAGGTGAAAGTTGTGCTTGCTCCTCGCATGACCACATCAGAACAACGATCATTGAGAATCACCTGAAGTCTAGCTGAACTGAAGTCCTACCTCTAAGGACATACTGAAGAAGCCACCTGGAGACTAGTAGGAGGGGCAGAGACACGGAACAGGCTGGTTCCACACCCACCTCTGACTGTTAAAAATCAGAAGGGATACCTTGGCTGTGGAGGTCCACCTGGAGAAGTGAGGGGTCCCAGCCCCTCCCCAGCCCAAGGTTTCAGTGCTAGGGAGAGATGCCCCCTTAACTTCAGACTGTGAAAACCAGAGGAGATTATAGCTGAGTGAGATGGAAGGCAGCTGGAATCCCAGGCATTCCTCTTAAAGGGCTTGCACATGGTCTTACTCGCTGATGGACTCACTTGCTCTGAGCTCCAATGCTGGAGTAGCAGCTTGAAAGGAGCCAGGGATATATGGGGAGGAATTAAATTATCTGGCTGCAGGGCAAGGGCTGGAGGGGCAGCTTTTTCTCAGACAGAAATGCTGGAAGAATTAATTGTTTCTTAGTTGAGCCCTTCCCCCTTCCCAGAGCACAGACACAGATGGCTGCCATACCTGAGTCTCCATCAACCTGGCTAACACCTAATGTCTGCCCCACCCAGGTGATTCCCAGACCCTGCCCCACCCATTTTTCAGGCCCATCCAAGTTGTTTCCAGTGGCTTTTGCAAAAAAAAGGGTCTGTCTTGGACCATGCTGTGGACTTTCCTAAAATCTCTCAAGTTTCTCAAAACCTAAACAAGCAGCATCTCGCTTTGGCATGTCCCATACCTCTTGACGAGCAGCCCCAAGACTGGCACTAGCAGCAGCCAACCTTGGGCTTGTGGCTTGGCCGCTCAGGGTACCTCCAAGCCCAGTGCAGTCACGGCCATCTGCAGATTGCTTTGCGGCTCATGTCCGGTGTCCCCAGGCAAGGCACAGGTTGAGGCTGAAGTGGCCTGTAGCAGAGCCACTCCAAGGACTCTCTGGGGGCTGCCACACCCAGTGGCCAGCTTCAGACTGAGCCAGAGCACCACCCAGATGCTTTCAAGGGTGACACCCAAAGGGCAGTCTAGGCAGGCACCAAAGCACTGCTGAAGAGAATCCAGTTCCATAGGGTCACCCCTGTACAACCACTACTCCATTGTAGTCACTGACAGTCCTCACAATCAATCAGCCTGAGGGTCAATCCCTCCCACTGACATGCAAACAGCAACCCAGGTTCAACTAAAACAAGAGGGCACATACAATCCACAGAAGGGATATACCTGAGTACTTGGCTCAGGGGACCAGGGAGACTGCACCACTAGGCCGCACAGGACACTACTACATAAGACCACTCTAGTAAAGCTGGGAGAAATAACAGCCCTACCTAATACACAGAAACAAACACAGGGAAGCACCCAAAAAGGGGACACAAAGAATCAAGTCTTAAATAAAAGAACAGAACAAAGCTCCAGAAAAAGAACCAAACAAAATGGAGACAAGCAGTTTACCAGATGAAGAGTTCAAACCACTGGTTATAAGGAACTCAATGATCGCAGGGAGAACTTCAACAGAGAGATAAGAAATATAAAAATGGAGATAGAAAACAAAGAAACAGTCAGAAATAAAGAATACAATAAAGAGAATCAACAGTAGATTAGATGAGCAGAAGATCGAATCAGTGATTTAGAAGGTAGCAGAAAACAGTCAATCAGAATAGCAAAAAGAATCCGAAAAAAAATATATCAGGAGAGATTCAGCGGCTTCTGGGACAACATCAAGCATAACAACATTAGCATCAAAGAGGTACCAGAAGGAGAAGACAAAGAGCAAGGAATTGAAAACCTATTTGAAGAAATAATGACGAAAAACTTCCTTAACCTGACAAAGGAAACAGACATACAAGCCGAGGAAGTTCAGGAGTCCCAAACAAGATGAACCCAAAGAGGCCACATCAAGACACATCATAATTAAAATGCCAAAGGTTAAAGACAAAGAGAATCTTAAAAGCAGAAAGAGAAAAGCAGTTATTACCTACAAGGGAGCCCCCATAAAAATGTCAGTTAATTTCTCACCAGAAACTTTGCAGGCCAGAAGGGATTGGCATGAAATATTCAAAATGATGAAAAGCAAGTACCTACAACCAAGATTATTCTACCCAGCAAAGCTATCATTTAGAATCGAGGGACAAAGTGCTTCCCACAGAGGGTAAGCGGAGCGAGGGGTGGTAGAAGAGGGTAAACGGGGTCAAAACAATGGTGATGGAAGGAGAACTGACACTGGGTGGTGGACACACAATCTGATATATAGATTATGTATTATAGAACTGTACACTTAAAACCTATGTAATTTTAATAATCATTGTCACCCCAATATCTTTAATTAAAAAAAAAAAGAGCTCCCCAGAAAAGAAAAATCTAAAGGAGTTCACTACCACCAAACCAGTATTATAAAAATGTTAGAGGGACTTCTTTAAGACCAAAAAAATAAATAAATAAAAAGATGAAAACTATGAAAAATAAAATGGTAATAACTACATATCTATCAACAATTACTTTAAATGTAAATGGGTCAAATGCTCCAATCAAAAGAAAGCATGGCTAAATGGATACGAAAACAAGACCCTTACATATGTTGCCTTAAAGAGACTCACTTCAGATTGAAAGACACACACCACCCTGAAAGTAAAAAGACGGAAAAAGTGTTTAATGAAAACAGAAACAAACAAAAAAGCTAGAGTAGCAATACTTACACCACACAAAATAGACTTTAAAACAAAGGCTATAGCAAGAGACAAAGAAGGATCTCACTTCTGGGTATCTACCTGAAGAACCCAAAATACTACTTCGAAGGGACATGTGCATCCATATGTTCATTGCAGCATTGTTTACAATGGCCAAGATGTGGAGACAGCCTGGGTGTCTGCTGATGGAAGAATGGACCAAGAGAACGTGGTACATATATATACTATATATATATACCATACACACATACACACACACACACACACACACACACACACACACACACACATATATTGCTCAGCCATGGAAGGGAATTGGTTCTTGCCATCTGTGGCAGTATGGATGGACCTAGAGGGTACTGTGCTGAGTGGAGTGTCAGACAAAGAAAGACAGACACAATGTGATTTCCCCTATATGTGGAATCTAAGGAACAAAATTAACAAACAAAACAGACAGATACAGAGAACATTATGTTGGTTGCCACATGGGAGGGGTGTTGGAGGCAGGGTGAAAAAGGGGAAGGGATTAAAAAGTACAAATTGGTAGTTGCAAAATAGTCATGGGGATATAAAGTAAAGCATAGGGAATATAATCAATAATATAACTATGTGGTGCCAGGTGGGTACTAGACTCGTCAGGGGGATCACTTCTTAAACTATACAAACGTCTAACCCCTATGCCGTACTTCTGAAATTAATATAAAATAATATTGAATGTCAACTGTAATTGAAAAATTTTTTAAAAGAGGAAAAAGGTGAAGGGGAATAAGAGATTCAAATTTCCAGGTATAAAACAAGTCATGGGGATGCAATGTAACAGCATAGGGAATATAGTCAGTAATATTGTGACAGCGTGGTACAGTGTCAGATGGTTGCTGGACTTATCACGGTGATCACTTCCTTAGGTATATAAATGTTGAATAACTATGGTGTACACCTGAAACCAATATATTTTAATAAAAATCTTTGTTTTAAATTTATCGCAAGATTCTAGCACTACAAATGTGTTTAACAACCACAAGGGATCTAATCAAACCCGAACACTAAACAAGTAATAAAATTTTCACCAAAGATTTTATACCTGCAATTTTCAAGCCTGTACATTCTAGGGAACATAATAAGGAAAAGGTAATTCTTTCCAAAACACATCAGAGCTTCTTAATGACTCAGAATTAATGAAAATCAAATCTTTTTAGACATATTCTAATATTTTGTAATTCAGAGCTAATATTAGCATTTCCTAAGATAGTATCTGCAAACAAATGTGAAAAGTTCATTTTGATCCCACATTGCCTTTACAAAATACCTTCTTTTGCCCTCAAAATGTACAAATCCTTCTTGGTTTTCAAATTTTAAATCACTGAGGTACTTTAAAGATCACTACGGGGGTGCTCTAAAGGACCCATCAGTAACAAACATCAACTGTGGATAATATAGCTATCTTTGCTTCTGAGGTGTTAAAACGTAACCCATTAACTCCTATATTAATAAGATTTACTTTATAGAAAAGAATAGCATAAATATGCTTTTGATAAATATACTCAGTATAAGACAATGTTTAAGATTACTTTTGAGTTTGTACCAGATGTCAAAAGGCTAGATTTCTTAATAGTAACAAAATTAGCAATATTGACTATACATTTTTTCCTTCCACCACTCCAAATGTCTTCTTCATCATCTTCATTTGTCCTCTTAGCACCCATAAAAGCTCACCACACATACTGTATACATGCTGCTGTAAACGCTACAGCTGCATTCATATCACCATTTAAAAACATCAGAATCAAATTACAAAATATTGCACAAGACATTTCATTTGGGCTCTTAAACTAAAGGCATCAATGTTAAAACCTTTGGTACGTTAACAGGAAAATTCAAACATTATGCTTCAGAAAAACACAATACAGTTTTAAATGTAAGAAACTCGAATAGTATAACATGCACTTCTATAATAAAGCATGTAGCAACATAACACAGAAAGGGGTCAATTTATGAATGGGTTGTGTTCTAAATGTTCCAAAAGTTCATTTATAAATAGAATATAAGCTTGATTTTGAATCTCAAGATGCCTTTCCTCATAAAACCAAAGATATAAACAATGTTATTAAACCCATAATACAAATGATCTTCAGTGCACAATTCTATCATAGCACTCTTCTGCTTAAGCATATTTCCACACCAAACTGTAAGTTTCTTATTCACTGCTGTATCCTGGAATCTAACACAGAGTAGGATTTCAACAGATATTAGCTGATCTGAAGCACCGAATTGTTGAGAAAACCTTACCTATCTGAACTACAGCAGAGAATCAAAAGGCTAGAGGGGAAAAGCTTTTTCCAGAAGAGACATGAAAAAAAAGTGCTTAACACCAGGGTTAGAATGCTCTGGTCTAAGTCAATGTGGCAATTTCCATTCCCCTTTCCAATGAGTGGTTTTGTAAGAAGCACTGGCAATTCTGACCAATAAAACAAGACACTAAGTTCGCTGGGGAGCTTCTGGGAAACTTTTCCTGGACAATGAAAAAAAGACACCTAGGTGAAAACACCCATTTTTTCCCCAGCAACTTTGGTTTTGAATTTGTCAAGGAGAACTATGGCCATCGTAGGACCATGAGGCAGGAGATAGCCTAAGAGCACAACGCAACAGATCACGAATGGCAGCATTTACAGATGGAAAGAAACCGTGTTCTTAGAGATGTTCCTAAGACTGAATGAATTAATCCTAGAACCACATTAATTTTGGACCTTTTTATTATACTAAACCCTTTTATTGTCTAAGCAATTTTCAATTACCAAGAGTAACCCAGTGGAAACAGCAATTATTTTAACTGTATATATCTTTAAAATCTGTCTCCCTCATCTCCGAACACATCTAGTACAGGCTCTCATTTTCATATAGTCTGCCTCTATTCTCACCTCTTTCACTGTACTTGTGTTTCTAAAATACAACTGTGCCTCATGAAAAGATTATAAACATAATAAGTCACTAGGAAAATACAAATTAAAACTACATACCCAGTAGAATGGCCAGAATAAAAAAGACAGACAATAGCAAAGTGTTAAGAACATGGAGAAACTGGAATTCTCACACATAGTTGTAAAATGCAGTCACTCTGGAGAACAGTTCGGCAATTTCTTAAAAAGTTAAATATGAGCATAAACTCACCATTATGTA
The DNA here is from genome assembly GCF_057876585.1 of Rhinolophus sinicus. NCBI lineage: Eukaryota > Metazoa > Chordata > Mammalia > Chiroptera > Rhinolophidae > Rhinolophus > Rhinolophus sinicus. Next base: position 61,769,161 of record NC_142515.1, on the reverse strand, counting down.
ATCCAAAATTCCCTCTATAGGAACCTACCCAAGAGAAATGAAAATATGTGTCTATACAAAGACTTCTTTACAAATATTTTTCAGCATTATTCATAATAGCCAAAAACTGGAAACAATAAAAAACTAAGTGAGGTATAATCATATAATGGAGTATTACCAGGTAATGAAAAGGGACAAAATACTGATACATATCACAACACGAACATACCTCAATAACATGCTAAGTAAAAGAAGCTAGATGCAAAATACTGCTATTCTATGATTCCATATAGAGCAGGTACTCAAATAATGTTTCATTAAAATGTTAATGAGATACCACAGGAACTTAATTCTTGTTTATATTAATTAGCCTATGGTAAAATTGGTTTTGTTATACATAGTTTCACTTAAAGTCACAGACGCTATTAACGACATTAAGTGAGGACTTACTGTATGAGAAATGTTCAGAAAAGGTAAATTTAAAGAGATAGAAAGCAAAGCAGTGGTTGTCTAGAATAAGGGATTGAGTGGGAAATTTGGGGCAGTGATGGAAATGTTCTAAAATATTCACAGCACAACTCTAAGAATTTACGAAAAATAAAAAAATGCCAGTTAAAATTTACAGTGATGCCCAATTATGTACAAAATGGAGTCCAAATTCTTTAGGAAGGCATTCACAGATTGCTGTAACCTGCTTTCAATCTATTTCAATCTATTTATCTTCAGTTACAACCTCTGCTCAAAAGGCCCCTGCTGGCCGTATTAAACTATTTGCTATTTCCTAAGTATGCCAGGCTATTTGATGCCCCTGCCTTTCTTCAAACTTGGTATTCGAATTCAAAAGTCAAAATGTTCTTATCTGTATCTTCTGCCAAGTGAACTTCCATTTGTCCTCACAAAGACTCATCTCAAGTACATTCCCTTTTGTTGAATCTTCCCCACTACCTACATAGCTATTTATTCCACAGGGGTCTGGTAAAAAATTACACATTGTAGTGCGTATCATGCTGAATTATGATTATCTATTTATAGGTATATCTTTTTAACTAAGATAAGCTGAGTACAGCAATAGCATTTTACTAATGCTTGTCCCTTGTGCTTTAAGCACAGTGCAGTGACCAGCGCAAAGAAGGTAATCTATATTTTTTTGAATAAGTGACTGATGAAGAATGACTATGAAGAGAAAAATCCAAAAGTAGATAAAATGAGCTCTGCACCACAAAGACACTTGTATAAGGATGGTTACCGCCAATGTTATATAAGAAAAACAAAAAAAAAACAGGAAGTCATAATATCACCTAAATGGTTATCAGTATGGGATCAGTTAATAGCCACACTGAACACTATACAGTCACTAAAAAGAATGAGACACATCTTATTTATTTGCACTGACATGGAAAGATGTCCCAAATACCCTTAAGTTAAAAAAAATTATAAATCACTCCCCATTTAAAACAAATACAAAAACAACCTATACACACATACAGGAGCATGTATGAGGAAGGTGAAGGGCTGGAAGGGTACACACCAACTGTTCTCAGAGTGTAGGCAAAAGTGTCCGTCAACTGATTAGTGGTACATCCACCCAATGGAATATTACTCAGCCATAAAATAAATGAAGTCATAAAACGAACCAATTCTGACAAAACATGGATGAACCTTGAAAATCTTCAGTTAGGAGGTTAAATAAGCCAGGCATAAAAGGCCACATATTCTATGACCCCGTTTATATGAAATACATAAGTCCATAGACAGAAAATAGATTAATGGTCCTATGGGACTAGGGGACGAGGGTGGGAATGGAAAAAGACACCCAAAGAATGATCCATAAAAGGAAAAAAACGGATAAATTATATATAAATTAGACTTCCATCAAAATTTAAAATGTTTGCTTTGCAAAAGGCCCTGTTAAGATGAAAAAACAAGGTACAGACTGGGAAAATATATCTGCAAACCATATATGTGACAAAGGACTCATCTAGAAAATATAAAGAAATCTCAGAACTCAAATTTAAAAAAAAAATTCACCTAGAAAATGGGCAAAGAATATGAGTGCTATTTCACTGAAGATATTTGGATGGCAAATAAGCACATGAAAATATGCTCAATAACATCAGCCATCAGGGAAATACAAATTATAACTATGCTGAGGTATCACTATACACCTACTGAACAGCTGAAATACAAAAGTGACAATACCCAGTTATGGCAAGAATGTGCAGATAATGGATCTTTCGTACACTGCTGGTGAGAATGTAAAAATGGAAACACCACTTTAGAAAATGGTTTGAAAGTTTCTTTAAAATCTACATTCACACTTACATGTTACCAACTGCACTCCTGAGCCCCTGTTCCAAAGAAATGAACATGAATATTCATAGCAGCTTTATTTTTAAATAGTCCCAAACTGGAAAATGTCCTTTAAAAAGTGAATGGTTAAACAAACTACGGTACATCCATACCATGGAATCCTATTCAGCATTAAAAAGGAATGAACTATTGAGTCACACAGCAACTTGGATGGATTTCAAAGGATCAGGCAGAGTAAAAAAAGATACAGTGTGATTCCATTTATAAAACACTCTCTACATGACAAAAATCACAGAGCTGGAAAAGAGATTAATGGTTGCCACGTGGGGCAGGTGTATGGACAGCAAGCACCAGGGAGACCTTTGCGGTGATGCAATTTGTTTCTTAAGCTGTGATGGTTACATGAAATCTACACGAATGTTTAAATGGCAGAGAACTAACTATACACACAAAATATATCAATGTCAATTTCGGATTTGATATTGTACTACAGTTATGAAGTAACCACTGGGGGAAGGTGAAGGGTACAAGGGACCTCTACTTAACTATTTTTGCCATTTCCTATGAATCTGTATTTTAAAATTAAAAATTTTTAAAACCCTACTTTCTAAAAATATTTTTTTACCTTTGCTTTAAATTAGATTTTGAATAGAAAATATTGTTCAAAGACTATTCAAGATACATTATTTCTTTCAAATTAGCTAGGAACCTCTAATTCTGCAGTGGTTTCTAGTATCCTGTGGGAATGAAGAAACCTCATAATAGAGGTCTAACAACCCAGCAGTTTCTAGATCAAATTCTGGGTCTTCAGTTCCCTCTATATCCCTCACCCTCTGGCTCTGGGAAGCAGTGGTTACTCCTAGGTGAGAGCTGCTCTGTTCTAGGGGTAGCAAATACAGCAAGTTTCATGCATCCATCTGCAGCAGAATGTACCCCCAAATAATCATCTGCCAGCATGTTCTTTTTCAATTTAGGCTTCCTGACAATGAAGAATGAAAAACATTTTGATATTTTCATTTTCATTTTTTTCTATAATTTATTAACAGTATAATACAATAATATTCACAGTATAAAACTTTTAAATTACTTGACACATCTTCCTTCCCTTTACAAGTAAATCCAATTCAGTCAGTAGAGAAATATGTATCACCCATTTTTTTCCTGTAGAATTTTGAGAGATTACCAATAGGTCATTTGTCGTATTAGCTGACAGGTAAAAGGAGCACAGAGCAAGTTCCTCTGAATAGCTTCACTGTGTATAAACAGTACAATTTTTACCATCAGGAAGAGTTAGGAAATGATTCTAGATTGCTTAGCGTTCATCAATTCTTCTAAAACATGCATTGTTGCAATTTCTCAAATGAGATATGAAGATTACTTAGAATTAACATTATGAACACCAATTACACAGTTACGCTACAATACAGTGAAATCATCAGGGACTAGTGATACGTAGTGCTGTTTGCTCCAGTTCTAAATGGTCCCCAAAGAGTGCTGTGTTTATTTACTTATTTATTTACTTGCTTGTTTGCTTGTTTTAACTTGCATCTCTTTTGTAGCTAAGTTTTCTTCCCCTTGCTAAAAGCTACCTACAATGCATGTTTACTAATATAATAACAGCACTTTTTCCCTACTTTTCATTTATATCATCACCAAGAACTAAAAAACTAGCTTACTGTAGCTCTGTGGTTCAAGGTCTACTTAAAAGAAAAGGAAGGAAAAAAAATAAAAGGCTGCATTTGACAGTCTGATGCTGAGGGTATAAAAACCAAACACATGTTCCATTATGATCAAGTTATTTTTATGCTGTGATATTACAGTAATTTTTAAAAGACCACTTCAAGGAGAAGAAAAAAGATGAGACACACGAATGAAGTCAACTGAGGAAAAAACAAAGATGGGTGGAGCTAAAAACTGGAAACATATCTCAAAAGCCTACTTAACATTTCTAATGAGATGCTAAAACTCAAAATACATGAAACAGAACTCGTTATCTTATTTTTCCATCCTCTCACACATCTGTTCACCTTGAATTCCTTATTTTGTTTAATGCATAACTGTTTACAAGAAAATTTCTTGCCACCACCTTGTAAAGTTGACAGTGTACGTTCCCAAAGATCCAAAAGCTCTAGCTCTAGGTGGATAAAGTATGACGCCTTTGGCATATATCTACCAGAAAGCATGTATAGGAATATTTACAGCATCATTTTCATAATAGCAAAAACAAAAGCAAACCCAAGTGTCCAACAACAGTAAAACGGATAAATTGTAGTATATTCATATAATGGAATTACCACATAGTAGTGAAAATGAATGTACCTCAGATAAGTATATCAACATGAGTGAAATCTCAAATCATAATGTTGGACCAAAAAAACAAGTCCAAGAAGAATTCAAGCCATTTAACCTGTTGTGTAGTATTTGGCTTAATGATTATTTACTAAGAACCTAAAATTACCTTCATTAAAAACCCAATGGCCATTCACCTAAATGTGTGCATCAATGAGACTAAACAAATGACATTATAGAAATTACAGAAAGTAAAATTATTTTCAATTAACAGCACCCATATAAAATCCATCACTTGTACAGGAATATGCAGACTAATCACTTCCAACAAGAGGGGAAAAGGCCTACAGACACTTCCTCCAAAGGCCTGGGGTGGGACAGGGTTGCTACATGTCCATAGGTAGGTAAACACACAGGGAAGACAGTTTTAGCTAGGAAGCCTGCATTTAAGTTTTCATCTATGTGTGATGAGAGTCAGGTAGTTAATTACTGTACAGCACCGTCTTTTAAATCAGTGAGTCACATGCCTAAGGGAGGGTCTTGTAAGCAGGATGAGCAACCAGGGCAATCAAGCAAGATTTCAAAAAGAAGCAACAACAGATTTTGAAGTTTGAGACAGACAATTAGAAGCAACCATCCCAATATAATGCACATAATCCAACAGCCTGACTATGACGTATCCACCTACTTGCAAAACATATTGTTGACTTCTGGGACTAAGTTTGTGAGGCTAGTATGTTTTAATCTCAGAGAACAGCTCTATTATCAACAGGCAAGTGAGCCTGAAAGAGAAAGAAAAAGAATCACTTGATGATACCTCTGAAGGCACTATAGTAAATTTTGAAACATGTAAGACACAGTTCCCTGCTGGCAAGCAACATTTAATCAACTTGGTCAGTCAAGCCATAAATATATTAAATCTTAAACCGTAGTACAAAATGACAATACAAATATTTTCATACCACCACACATGACGATTAACAGAGAAATATAAAAGACGACTGCTTCATACGTAGAGAGATCACTGTGGGCTGAATTTAAAGTGGCACTCCAAAGAATGGCAGGGTTTGATAGTATGCAAGTAGGGACTGGTACAGCTCAAATGGGCATTCTACTAGGAGAGCGGAGGGAGCCCAGGAAGGGTGCACTGTGCCTGGCCATTGTACAACCAGGGGCCTAGATTCTAGAGTGGTGGTGACCCAGATGACAAATACACAGACACACTGAAGCCCATATCCACAGCCGACATTGATACTCATTGTAGTTCTCCTTCCAATCAAGAATCAAAGACTCTAGATTCTCACCCTGAGATGTTCTGATCAAGATGGCGGAGTAGGTAAACACTGTGCTTGCCTCCTCCCATGACCACGTCAAAATTACAATTAAATGACAGAACAATCAACCTGGAGAACCACCTAAACACTAGATGACTGAACTCGTATAACTAAGGATACAAAGAAGAGGCCATGTCAAGACCGAATTAAGAATAAAATTTTCGTTTTCCTAATGTTTGGTTATAAAAAAAGAATGAGAGACTTCACAGTCCTATCACATGACCATAAAAGAAAGTACTGGAGGAAGTTGGGAAAATCATTTCTTCTCCACAGTTAACGTGCACATTAAGGTCAATCACTGAAAAACAGGAGAATCCGTGGTATGCATGGAGACTATGGCCCTATTAGTAATCTCTACGATAACAACCACTACAATAATCTATGAAGTTGGTGTTATAAAGTGACATTCTTTTTAGATAACATATTGTCAAAAGAAGCACCAGAGTCCCTCACACAGCAGCTCATACACTGTGGGTAGAGTTAATTCTCACAGCTAGTCAGCCTAGGAGTCAATCCTACCTACTGACAAGCCAAAAACAATTAAAGCTCAACTTTAACAGGACAATATACACAACACAAGGGTCACCTTTGGAGCACATGCACAGGAGAATAGGGAAGTGGTGCAAGTCAAATATAAAGGACACATACTACATAAGATCACCAGCAAAGACGAAGAGCCCTAAGGAATCTACCTAATACATCAAAGCAAACACAGAGAGTGTCCCAAATAAAAGAACAGAAGAGACCTCCAGAACTGGAACCAAATGAAATAGAGGTAACCAACCTATCAGAGACAGAGTTCAGAACACTGATGATAAGAATGTTTAAGAAGCTTAGGGACGACATAAAGAAGGATAGAGAAATCATAATGAACAACGAGTTAGAAATAAAGAACACAATTACTGAAATAAAGAACTCACTTGAAGGAATTAACAGCAGGTTAGATGAAGCAAAGGATCGAATCAGCGACTTAGAAGACAAGTTAGCAGAGATCACCCAAACAGAACAACAAAAAGAAAAAAGAATAAAAAACAATGAAGATGGTTTAAGAGATCTCTGGGGTAACATTAAGTGCAACAACATGCGCATCATAGGAATACCAGAAGGAGAAGAGAGGGAGCAAGGGATCGAGAACATATTTGAAGTAATAATGTCCGAAAACTTCCCTAACCTGGTGAAGGAAACCAACATACAAGCCCAGGAAGTGCAGAGAGTTCCAACCAAGACGAACCCAAACAGGCCCACACCGAGACACATCATTGTTAAAATGGCAAAGGTTAAAGACAAAGAAAGAATCATAAAAGCAGCAAGAGAAAGACAGCAGGTTACATACAAGGGAACTCCTATAAGACTATCAAATGACTTTTCTGCAGAAACTGTGCAGGCCACAAGAGAGTGGCAGGAGGTATTCCAAGTGATGAAAAACAAAGGCCTATAACCTAGATTGCTTTATCCAGCAAGGCTATCATTTAAAATTGAAGGAGAGGTATAGAGCTTTCCAGAAAAGAGTAAGCTAAAGGAATTCATTACTATCAAGCCAGCAATGCAGGAAATGTTAAAAGGGCTCTGTAAGCAGAAAAAAGATGAAAACAATCTAACTAATAAAGACAGAAATACAAATAACAAAATGACAAAAATTATGTACCTATCAATAATCGCTTTAAATGTAAATGGATTAAATGTTCCAATCAAAAGACATAGGGTGGCTGACTGAAGAAAGCAAGACCCTTGTTTATGCTGTATACAAGAGACTTACCTCAGATCAAAAGACACACACAGGCTGAAAGTGAAGGGTTGGAGTAAGATATTTCATGCAAATGGAAATGAGAAAAAAAGCTGAAGCAGCAATACTTATATCTGACAAAACAGACTTTAAAATGAAGAATATATTAAAAGACAAAGAGGGGCACTATATAATAATAAAGGGATCCATCCGCAAGAGGACATAACCCTAGTAAACATCTATGCACCCAATATAGGAGCACCTAAATATATAAAACAGATATTAACTGACAGAAAGACAGAGACCAACAGTAACACTATCATAGTAGGAGACTTCAACACACCTCTGACAACAAGGGACAGGACCTCCAGATGGAAAATCAATATGGAAACAGCGGCCTTAAATGACACATTGGACCAGTTGGATTTAATCGATATTTTTAGAGCATTTCACCCCAAAGCTGCAGAATATACATTCTTCTCTAGTGCACATGGAACTTTTTCCAAGATAGATCACATGTTAGGCCACAAAACAAGTCTCAATAAATTTTAAAACCTGAAATCATATCAAGTGTCTTCTCTGACCACAGTGCTATAAAATTAGAAATCAATTACAAGGAAAAAACTGGAAAACACACAAATACATGGAGGCTGAATAACATGTTACTAAATAATGAATAGGTCAACAATGAGATCAAGAAAGAAATAAAAAGATACCTGAGACAAACAAAAATGAAAACACAATGACCCAAAACCTATGGGATGCAGTGAAAGCAGTCCTTAGAGGGAAATTCACAGCAATTCAGATCTACCTAAAGAAACAAGAAAAATCTCAAATCAACAGTTTATCCTTACACTTAAGGGATCTGGAAAACGAACAGCAAAATAAGCCCAAAGGGAGTACATGGAAGGAGATAATAAAGACCAGAGCAGAAATAAATGAAACAGAGACCCAAAAAACAATACAAAAGATCAATGAAACCAAGAGCTGGTTTTTTGAGAAGATAAACAAAATCGACAAATCTTTAGCCAGACTCTTCCAAAAAAAGAGAGAGGACCTCAATTAGTAAAAACAGGAATGAAAGAGAAGTGACAACAGACAACACAGAAATACAAAAATTTTTTAAGAAATTACTATGAGCAACTATTAGACAACAGACAATCAAATTAGACAATCTGGAAGAAATGGATAATTTTCTAGAAGCATACAACCTTCCAATGCTAACTCAAGAAGAAATGGAAAATCTGAATAGACTGATTACCACCAGGGAAATTGAATCAGTGATCAACAAGCTCCCAACAAACAAAACCCCTGGACCAGATGGCTTTACAGGTGAATTTTACAAAACATTCAAAAAAGAATTATCACCTATTCTCAAATTATTCCAAAAAATCCAGAAGGAGGGAAGGCTCCGAAACTTTTTACGAGGCCACTATCACCCTGATCCCCAAATCAGACAAAGACATTACAAAAAAAGAAAACTACAGGCGGATATCCCTAATGAACACAGATGCAAAAATCCTCAACAATGTATTAGCAAACAGAATTCAGCAATATACTAAAAAGATCATTCACCATGATCAAGTGGGATTCATTCCTGGTATGCAAGGTTGGTTCAATATCCGCAAATCAATTAATGTGATACACCATATTAACAAAATGAAAAATAAAAACCGTATGTTCATATCAATAGATGTAGAAAAAGCATTTGACAAAATCCAGCAGCCATTTATGATAAAAATTCTTAAGAAAGTGGGAATAGAGGGACCATATCTCAACATAATAAAGGCCATATATGATAAACCCACAGCTAACATCATACTGGGAAAAAGCTAAAACCATTGCCCTTAAGATCAGGAAAAAGGCAAGGTTGCCCACTTTCTCCACTTTTATTCAACATAGTTCTGGAAGCTCTAACCACAGCAATCAAACAAGAAAAAGAAATAAAAGGCATCTAAATAAAAAAAGAAAAAAAAAAGAAGAAGAAGAAGAAGCACCAGAGTTCAAGTATAAGTTTCTAATTTGACAATAAGAAGGTAGTTTTCTAGGAAAAATCAGTTTCAAAGATCTGACACTTTGTATAATTGAAAAGTTTTTCCAACACTGGTAAATTGTTACAAAACATGGTGTTTTTAATACAGATACACAGATCTTTCTAAAGCAGCTTTAAAAAAAATAAGTAGCAATCAAGCTCTTCACTTTATGGATGAGGACAGAGTGAGACAAAAGATATCATACACAGATGAAGTTCAGTACTTAGTATTTGGATAGCTTTAGACACATACATACATACTTGGAAGCCCAGTATGGATTACATATACTACTGCATTTAATCATCAAAACAAATCTAAGAGGTAGGGACTCTTCATTTTCATTCAGTGTACATTTACAGAGCGCTACCCTGTTTCCCCAAAAGTAAGACCTCGCCAGACAATCAGCTCTAATGCATCTTTTGGAGCAAAAATTAATATAAGACCCAGTATTATATTGTATTATATTATATTATATTATATTATATTATATTATATTATATTATATTATATTACATTACAAGACCCGGGCTTATATTATAGTAAAATAAGACCATTATATTAATTTTTGCTCCAAAAGATGCATTATAGCTGATTGTCCGGCTAGGTCTTTTTTTCGGGAAAACACAGTAGCTATGTGCCCCATGAACTACTCTAGGCCTGGGTATACAGCAATGAACAAAAAAAACAAAAACAAAAAAATCCCTGCCTTCTGGGAAATTATATCCTATTTTCCTTTCTGTGTCTTAATGGGGTTAAGTGCTTTCTTTTTGGAGCCTCATCTAGTAGGTGATTCAAATCCAGATGTTAGATCACAAGAACATGCACTTTTACTCAAACTATGATTATAGCATATATAAACCACTGCTCAACAGAGGAAAAAAAATAGCTTCTACATTTATCTATATTTTTCAATAATCACACTCATTTTGAGAATGTTGAGTATTATTCCATTTTGCTTTTATTCTTACTGTAGGCAGTTTTCCTTCCATCAACTTTGTAAATTTTAAAACAAAAGAATAACCGAGTTAAAAGAAATCAGATCTTCTTATTGCTCCCTTAAATTATATAACCAAAGAACTGTTCATACTTCAGTACAATCCTTAAAATATTGGGGGTAAAAGATCAGGGGTGGCATTGGAGATAGCCTCATCACAAAGATTATGCGCTGATTTTTTTCCTTTTACTTGTATTCTCATTAACTGCATTGTCTTAATATGCAAACAACTCACTGCAACTGTTATTATTCTCTTTCCTTTAAGCAGTTACTTTCCTGTTAGAAGTTTCCAAAAAATATCTGGTGATGCTTGTGTACTGTTTATAGCAGAATGAAGCACAGGAACCCCGACTGGACAACTCTGAGCTATAGGAAGGTTTTGTAAACCTGTGGGCTTCATTGTAGGGTAACTGGGCAGTTACCTGCCTGTGCAGATAGGGAGACCCTGGAATGTAAGGCTCTGTTGCTCTTTTCCCTGGAGTTTCTTTAGAAAACAGTCCTCCAATAGATGGAGGGCATACATCTCTGACTGCCAGTCTCTGCAGACAAGTGGGAAAGGGGACATGGGACAGAAAGGGCACATCTCCTAATCTAGCAAGTAGACTTATGCTTAATTCCCATTCACACTGTATTCCTCTATCGTATTCTCTCCAAATCTGGAATCTCACTGGTCCAACTTTTGCTGAATCAGCCTAGGTAGGGTTCTGCACTGTCCCAGATAAATGTAATGCCACAAATGTGACCACATGATAACTGTAAATTTTCTATTACCCTCATGAAAAAAAGTGAAAGAGCTGAAATCTATATATTTTATTTAATTCAATAGATCCAAAATGTTATTACAATATCATAAATATAAAAATTACTACTAAGATACTACCCGTCCTCCTTTTCATACTTAAGACTTCCAAACCTGTGTGTGCTTTACCTTTCCATCACATCTCCATGAGGACCAGCCCCGTGCTAACAAACTGCCCCACAGTCACAGGTGGCTAGTAGCTACTATATTAGACAGCCCCGTCTAAATTATGCCATGGTAACAACTCCAGAATTTCAATGGTTCAGCACGACAAAAGTTTACTTTTGTCTCATGGAAAATGTTCAGCATGGGTGGGCAGGGGCTGTTTCATAGTCATCCAAGGACCCAGGCTGACCATCTTGTTCCTGGATCAAATGAAACATAAGGCGAGGTATTTACCAGGTAAAGAAAAAGACCAGAGAATCTTCATGGGCTTTTCACTATGTCAAACCAGAAGTAACACACATCCCTTCAAAGTCCACTGGCCAGAACCTGTCACATGATACCACCTGACTTTAAGTTAGAGACAAAGGAATTAAATGTTCCCATATGGCTGGAGTAAAAGGGACCCAGATGGTAACGAGCACAAGAAAGTCATTACCACAGGCAGGCACCTGGCTATGTGGACAAGTATGAGACAGAGGACCTAAGCCCTAGATTCATGGTGTAACTGGTTCTTATAAAGATTTTTAACCAGTTTGTAGCCGGAACCCCTATTCCTACGTTAGGTAAAACTAATACCTGCAATTATGGGGCCTTGACAGGAGTAAAAACTGGTTTGCTTGTTAGCATGTACCTCTATGAGCCAAACAGGAAATAAGTATACACTGGAAAGAACAGTAGGCAAACCTGAAAATACAACTAAAACTGGGAAGGGTGGGAGAGTCGATCAATCCAACTGCAGACGATGGCAAAGGGCCCATACAGCATAAGGTTAGAAGCTGACGACGTAGTCAAACCTCTCTGAACTTGAAAAATGACCAACGAGGCCTCCCTTCCAGGACAGAGCCTCTCATGGAAGGAGAAACTGCTGGGAGTGAAAAACAAAATTGAATAGGAAAGGTACAACAGAGACAATGGACAGAGAAGGCTCACATTAACAGAAGGGACATTAACCTGACTGGAGACCTCAGAAGGCAATCAGCCATCTTCTTAAACATAATAAAAAACAACTCTGTCGAGTTAAAAATGCTATCCTGAATCACTATATTTACATCTAAAATTTCAGTAAAACTAATTTTTAAATGACCCATTGGAAAGTTTTCAAATTGAAATCTTATACAAATTAATAAAAGGTTAAAAAGAATTTTAAAAAAAAAAGCAAAATGACATTCCTACATATAATTAAAGCATGCCAGAAGAGCATAAACACAAAACTGATAAAAAGCATTAGGGGGAAAACACAAAACTGATAAAAAGCATTAAGGAAATTATATAAGGCACGAAAAAACAACATCAGAACTGAAGAAAGTCAGAAATGTGAGAATATGACTCAAAAAAGAATTAGAATTAAAATGTTTTTATTTCAGAAATAAAGACTAAAACCAAAGAAATACAAGAATGAATAAACACAACAGATAATGCCTTAAGAGAAATAGAAAGTGAAAAGGAGTCTAATCCTAAAAACCAAAAAGGAAATGAAGAAACAAAAGGACTCTAGGGAAAGTGACTAAAATTGTTCTGATTTTTTATATAACAATAATCACTGAAGAACAAGAAAGGGAACTACATACTAAAAACTGTACTAAAATACTAAAAAATAATTCAAGAAAACTTTCCTAAAATAAGATTTGAAACTGCATAGTTAAGGTATATAATGCATACTTGAGAATACTGACACAAAATAATCACCATCAAGACATATTATATGCACTGCGAAACCAAAAACTTCACAATGCTTTGTTGCGATATTCGCTTTACTGTAGTGGTCTGGAACCAAACCCGCAGTATCTCCAAGATATGCCTAGATTCGAAAGTGGACTTAGATTAGCTATAAATGTATATTGAAAATTCTAGGACAACCACTAAAAAATGTTGTTTTTTAAAAAGTGTAACACATATTTTAAGAAGACACAACAATCCTTACTGTGTATGCACCTAACAACAGAACATCAAAATATGTAAGACAAAAGCTGATAGAACTGCAAGGAAAAACAGACAAATCTATTATAGTTGCAGACTGCAACACTGCTGTCAGAAATGGATAGATCCAGCAGGCAGAAAATCATTAAGGGCATAGGTGAACTCAACAGCACCATCAATAAACTGAATATAACTTGTATCTATCAATTACTTCATCCAACACTGGCAGAATACACATTATTCCCAAGCTCACAAGGAACATTCATCAAGACAGCCCATACTCTGGGCCATAAACTATACTTTAACAAATGTAAAAGAACACAAATCATACAAGGTCTCCTCTTAAGACAACAATGGAATTAAACTATAATCAAACACAAAAAAATAGCTGGAAAATCCAAAAATACTTGGAGATTAAACAATGCACTTATAAATAAGAAATGTGCCAAAAAAGAAATCTCAAGAGAAATTTATAAATAATTTGAAAATGACAAATACAACTATTTAAAATTTGTGGGATGCAGCAAAAGGAGTGCTTAGAGGAAAATTTGTAGCACTGAATGCATATATTCAAAAGATTTAAAATCAATAACCTAAAGCTGCCATCTAAAGAAACTACAAAAAGAAGAGCAAATTAAACCCAAGGTAAGCAGATGAAAAGAAATAATGAAACAAGGAAACTGAAAACAGGTAATCAACAGTGAAAAATCAATGAAACCAAAAGCTGGTTCTTTGAAAAGATCAATAAAATTGATAGAAAGACAAACAACCCAAATTACTAATATTAGAAATAAAAGAGGGGACATCATTACAGATCCCATGATCATGAAAAGAATACATCAAGGAATACCATGAACAACTCTACACCTGCAAATTTAGACACATTAGATGAAATGGACCAATTCCTTTGGATACAATCTGCCAAAACTCACACATAAAGAAACAGACAATCTGAATAGGCCTATATACATAAGAGAAATTGAATCAAAATTAATAACCTTCCAAAATAGAAAGAAGCAGGGCCAGATGGGTTCTCTAGTGAATTTTAGCAAACATTTAAGAAGATATTATACCAATTCTCTAAAATCTTATTCAGAACATAGAAGCAGAGAGAATACTTCCTAATTCATCTCTGAGGCCAATATTACCCTAACACCAAAACCAGACAAAAGCATTAGAAGAAAAGAAAACTACAAACCAATATCCCTCATGAACATATATACAAAAATCCTGAACAGAATATTAGCACATAGAATCAAACAATGTATAAAAAGCATTATGTATCACAACCAAGCGGAATTTATCCCAGGTATGCAAGGCTATTTCAACATTCAAAAAATCAATTAATACAATCTATCACATCAACAGACTAAAGAAGAAAAATCACAGCATCGTATCATTAGACACAGAAGAAGCACCTGACAATATTCCACACCCATTCTATGATGAAAATTCTCAGCAAACTAGGAGCAGAGGGCAACTTCTCCAGTTTGATAAAGAACACCTATCAAAAACCTACAGCTAATATGACACTTAATGGTGAGACATTCAAAGCTTTCCCACTAAGATCAGGAACAAGGCAACGATACCTCCTCTCAACACTCCTTGACGTCTTAGCTAATGGAATAAGACAGGAAATAAAAGGTATACAGAGTGGAAAGGAAGAAAAGAAAAATAACAACTGTGCACAGATGACATAATCATCTATGTACAAAATCCAAAAGCATCAAAAACAATAAAAACAACTCCTAGAACTAATAAGAGATTATAGCAAGGTTGCAGGATACAAAATTAATATACAGAAGTCAATATGCCAACAATGAACAAGTTGAATTTGAAATTAAAAACCCATCATTTATCTTAGTACTCAAAAAAAAGTATTCTTAGGTACAAATCTAACAAAATATGTACAAGTTCTATATGAATAAAACTACAAAACTGATGAAAAAAATCAAAGAATGGAAAGATATGCCATGTTTATGGACAGGAAGACTCAACCTTCTCAAGATGTCAGTTCTTCCCAACTTAATCTACAGAGTCAAGGCAATCCCACCCAAAGGCCCAGCAAGTTATTATGGATCTTGATAAACGGATTCTAAAGTTTATATGGAGAGGCATAAGACCCCAAATAGTCAACACAATGTTGAAGAACAAAGTTGGAGGATTGATGTTACCCAACTTCAAGAATTACAACGAAGATCCAATAGTCAATACAGAGTGGTCTTGGTAAAAGAACAGATAAATAGATCAGTGGGACAGAACAGAGATCCCGGAAATAGACTCACATAAACTGATCCTTGACAAAGGAGCAAAGGCCATACAATGGAGCAAAAACAGTCTTTTCAGCATATGGTGCTGGACAATAAAACATCCACATAAAAGAAAGAAATCTAAACATACACCTTTCATCCTTCACAGAAAGTAACTGAAAATGGGTCATAGACCTAACTGTAAAATGAGAGACTCTTAGAAAATAATAGAAAACCTAGATGACCTTGGATTTGGTGATGACTTTTTAAGATAAAACACCAAAAGCACAATCCATGAAAGAAATAATTGATAAGCTGGAGTACATTAAAATTTAAAACTTCTGCTCTGCAAAAGGCAATGTCAAGAGAATGAGAAGACAATCCAGACTAGGAGACAATATTTTAAAAAAACACCTCCGATGACTGTTACCCAAAATATACAAAGAACTCTTCAATAAGAAACCAATCCAATTCAGAAATGAGCAAAAGGTTTGGATACCTCACCAAAACAGATGTGCAGATAGCAAATAAGCACTGTAAAGATGGTCAACATTACATATAATTAAAGAATTGCAAATTAAAACAAGAGATAGATGTCGCTAAACACTTACTAGAATGGTCCAAATCCAAAACACTGACAACACCAAATTGTAGTTAGGATATAGAGCAAAGGAACTTTCATTCACTGTTGGTGGGAATGCAAAACAATACAGCCACACTGGAAGAGGGTTTGGCAGTTCCGTACAAAATTAACATACTATTAGCATACAATTAGCACACAGAAATCATGCTCCTTGGTATCCTAAATGAGTTAAAAACTTATGTCCACACAAAAGTCTGTACAGAGATGTTCATAGCAGCTTTATTCATAATTGCCAAAACTTGGAAGCAACAAAGATATCCTTCAGTAGGTGAATGGCTAAGTAAGCTGTGGTCTATCCAGATAATGGATTATTTTTCTGTTAGAAAGAAATAAGCTTTCAAGACATGAAAAGACATGGAGGAACCTTAAATGCATATTACTAAGTGAAAGAAGCCAATCTGAAAAGGCTACATACTGTACGATTCCAATTATACGGCATACTGGAAGAGGCAACGCAATGGAGTCAGTAAAAAGATCAGAGGTTGCCAAGGTTATGTGGGAGGGAGGGATGAATAGGCAGAGCACAGAGGATTTTTAAGGCAGTGAAATTATTCTGTATAACCCTACAATGGTGGATACATGTCATTATACATTTATCAAAACACATAGAAGATGCAACACCAAGAGAGAACCCTAAGGTAAACTATGGACTTTGGGTGACGATGTGTCAATGTAGGCTCATGAATTTAACAAGTATCACTCTGGTGAGGGTTTTTGATAATGGAGGGAGGTGGTATATGAAAAATTTCTATACCTTCGGCTCAATTCTGCTGTGAACTAAAACTGGTCTAAAAAATAAAATCTACTTAAAATGTGTGTGTGTCTTAATGGTGTATCTTCTTTTACATTTTATTGATATAATGTAATTCTCAATTTTAGCACACATCTTTTCACATTAAACAACTGTGAGATCAGGATACATCTTAAAATCAGTTCATATCATTGTCCTTGCTTAATGATACACAGAATAGCACTACATCAATACTTGCAGATTACACAGATATATGTGTCTTAGGGTTGATGAAATACATTCCAGAGTATATAGCTTAACTTCAGAAAGAGGTGCTAATACTAACAACCAATTGTTTTTCATATACAAACCTCATTAGATATAATAAGTGTGACTAGCAGATTGACTTCTAATTAAGTCATCAGTTGATTAATGTTTTCAAGATCCTCTTCAACCATAGCACTATTACTTTATATGATTCATCATCTCTATTTGCCAGTGTTCTTTCTTCCTAAACAGAAAATTTCTTAACTCAGATGCTGTCACTAAGATACAAGAATCATTATCCACACATCCCTTGGGTGCATTAAAAGCTGGCTTCATTTGTTGTGCTAAGCATGCTTTGTAAACTCGTCCATTCTAAAACCTTCTATCAGATTTGTAAAGCTATTAAAGTTACTTTCTTTGGTATTTAACTAATGATAGTTCGTTTTTTGAATCCTATAAGATAGAGTCTGGCTTTTTATTCACTACTGTTTCTTTTACCATAATTATTAATTTTTTACCAATTCTTTTATTTTTCCTTTTGGTAATTTTTCCATTCCTCCAAAATTTTACTGATCTGGCTTTACAGAGTCAGCTATAAAATTAATTCAAAAACACTGGATAGATTATCCACTAGAAATACCGTTTCCAAATCAAATTTATGCCATTTCTTTGAAAATTAGTCAACTCTGTCCATTTCTATTCCACCAGTTTAAAAAAAGATGTTGCTGAAAGTTACAAATTTCTGTGGGCAGTGCCAACAATTGATTGGCGGGTTCTAAGAACCACGTGGCAAAACCCCAGAAACCACAATGTACTTTACCCACTCAGAAGGAAACACAGTTTTCTTTACCATCACAATTTACAATTAGAAAAATGTAGTGATACAATCCTTGAAGAAATGTCAACATTTTCTCAGCCCAATTCTAAGAAAATAAAATGCCAATGACTGGTGAGAAATAAATATATCTGCATTAAGCCACAGTATATATAAAAGACCTTTGTTTCATTGATGTAATACCAGTAAACTTACTTTTGCTTACGTGTGTTCAACTGAAGTGCAAATGAATTTGTGAATGAGTACATCCACGGATCAAGTATCTAAAAGTTAACGAATTGATACTACGCACAATGAAAAACAGTCTTTAATAATCACAGATCAGTATTTTGATAGGGGTGTGGGTTACAGAGGTGTATGCATTTTTTCAAGACTAAGTGAACTGTACACATAAGATCTCCGCATTTCACAGTATACACATGTGTACATATATGTTTTTAAACTTACACAATAAATTAAGAATATGGAATGGAAAAAAGCAAAAAATAAAAATAAAATTAAAAAAAATCCTGTGGGGTTGGATTGGAATTGGAGATATAAGCTAAAATTATTTAATAATATAATTTTTAAAACAATATATTTCCTAAATATGTTCCCAGAAAGGGACTCGAAGCAGTGATATTCAGTACCAATGAGAACACCTAATGGTCAGATCTTGGTTTCTATATATGATTTCCCCATGAAAAGAGACCGGATCTCCTTAGAGCTATGACTGACTTTGCCCCATACACAAAGCAAGGAAGGTCCAATATGAGCCTGAAATGTTAAAGTCAGAAAGTAAGGATGTACACACATCCAAAGGACACCAGAGCCAGGATGAAGGGACTCCCACTGTCAAAATGTGGAATAACATGAACATCAAAGAACATAAGGGTTGGGCCGGCCCTGTGGCTCAGGCGGTTAGAGCTCCATGCTCCTAACTTCGAAGGCTGCTGGTTCGATTCCCACACGGGCCAGTGGGCTCTCGACCACAAGGTTTCCAGTTCAATTCCTCAAGTCCCGCAAGGGATGGTGGGCAGCGCCCCCTGCAACTAAAATTGAACACGGCACCTTGAGCTGAGCTCCCTGATGGTTTAGTTTGTTGGAGCGTGCCCTCTCCCAGTTCGACTCCCACAAGGGATGGTGGGCTGTGCCCTTGCAACTAGAAAACGGCAACTGGACCTGGAGCTGAGCTGCGCCCTCCACAGCTAAGACTGAAAGGACAACAACTTGAAGCTGAATGGCACCCTCCACAACTAAGATTGAAAGGACAACAACTTGACTTGGAAAAAAGGCCTGGAAGTACACACTGTTTCCCAATAAAGTCCTGTACCCCTTCCCCAATAAAAAAAACTCTTTAAAAAAAAACAACGTAAGGGTTGTAATGGATTCTAACCCATTGAAATAGAAGTTCATTAGTCCATACTGATGACAGCTAGCTAGCTAGATAAAATAAATAGATGAGAGAGTAAGAAGGATTCTTACAGTACAATGCAGAATGATAAATGTAGAATTGATGAAACCGGAAAATCACTATATTACAACTATAAATAGCAAGTATCAATGAATTCTAAAAGAGGGGATGGGAAATTGTATGAGGAACAATAAATTTGTATGGTCTTCAACTATCTCCCCACAGATTGTTTATTAGTCATAAAGGGGATAACAGTGACTATGTAATGGAGAAATTGGACAACACCTTGACTGGGTGACCAAAATTAACATTACCAATGACAAATACGACAAACATATTATGCCTCTGAATATGACACCGTGAGAAAGGACACATCATCATTTATGCAGAGTGCGGGCCAGAGATGCACTGCCTAAATCTAACAATGAGAAAATGTCAGACAATTCCAAAATGAGGAACACTGTATAAAGTAACTGACCTATAGTCTTCAAAAATGTTAATGTCATGAAAGACAAAAGACAGCTAAAGAGCTGTTCCAGATTCAAGAGATGTAATGACCGAATCCTTTACCAGAGGAAAACAAAGTCTAAAAAGGATTTAGCTGAGACAACTGACAATAGAATATAGACTGCAGATTAAAGTACTGCATTAGTGTTAAATCTCCTGAATTTGATAACCAAAGTGTGACTATATATGTGATTATCCTTGTTCTTGGAAAACAGAGACTGAAATAGTGAAGATAAAAGGGCATAATATGCACAACCTCATTTTCTCAAAGAGTTCATCAAAAATAAACTGCATGTATGTGTGCAGATAGGTAAGAAAGAGGGAGAATCAGAGAATGATGCAAATGTGGAAAAATGTTAAAAATCGATGAATCTAGGTAAAGAGTGTATGGGAGTTCATGATGCTATTCTTGCACCTCTTTGAAGTATGAAGTAAGTTCAAAATAAAAAGTAAAAATAAAAGGGTTAAATTATTATGTTGAAGTCCTAACCCCCTGTGCCTCAGAACGTGACCTTGTTTACTTATATAGGTCATCAAGTGAAAATGAAGTCATCAGTGTGGGACCTGATTCAATATGATTGGTATCCTTATAAAAAGGGGGAATTCTGGACACAGACATACGTGAAGAGAGACAGGCAAACTCATCAAACTAACCAAACTCAATGGACTATCCCTATAAGTGCTGAAGATGGCCACCTACAACCCAAGGAATGCTGAGGTCATCAGAAGTTAGGAAAGAGGCCTGGAACAGATCAGATTCTTCCTTTCCTAGCGACTTCCACCCCCAACTTAATTTGGATGTCTAGATTCCAAAACTAGGAGAAAATAATTTTCTGCTATTCAAAGCAGAAACCAAAAGAATTGGAATAGTAAAAAACAAAACAAAACAAACACCTACAGAAGATTATGCTAGAATAAATACTTTTTATAGGTATGAGATACTTTCACCAAATAAACATGTTTAAAAAACACAAATAATATTTGGGTTATTCACTGTTGTTCACCAAATAGAATTTGAAGAAATCATCAAACACAAACCTTACACTGTGAAGAAAACCACTTGATATAAAAAAAAAAAAAACTAACCAAACTCCATGGACTGTCCCTATAAGTGCTGTTAATGTAAACTAAATCCCAACTAAGAATATACTAAAATTGATTTAACAAAGTCATCATTATTTAAAGATCACAGTATATATAAATGTAAATCCACCATTAGACTCAGCTGAAAAGGTTGTTAAAACTAAAAAAATAATTAAATACTTTGAATGGTTTAAGTATATATATAACAATATGTTGTTTGTATATTAACAAAACAGATTACAAAATATAATGGAAAATAATTTCACTCACAATAGCACCTAAAAATATAATATACTATAAAATTTTACTGAAAGTTAAAAAAGACTAATAAAAGAAAGTATGCCATTTTATGTGTAAGAAAACGATATACTGTAAAGACGTCAGTTCTCTCCAAGTCAATCAATAAATGTTAACAGGCTTGGAAAAATAAACTTTGGAATATCTTAAACTTGGAAAAGTAACACAGCAGGATTTGCCTTACCAAGTATTAAAATATACTGAAAGCTGTATCAACATAAACGGTGTGATTCTACTGTCAAGAGACAGATATAAGAGGAGACCAAAAGTAGATCCAGATATATACGTATACATGAATATAATAAAAGCAGTCTCTCAAATCAACAAAAGGTGTTGAGAGAATTGCTAACCATTTTGAAAAACCTAAGCTAGATCCTTACCTCATGCAACCAAATTAATTCCAGATAAGCAAAAGGTTAAGATGTAAAATGTGAAACCAAAGAAAAAATGTAAAACTACTACAGTGGGGAAGGAATTTCTAAGTTTGACATCAAAAGTAGAAACCACAAAGAAAACGGCTGATGTAAACTGTTACTAAAGATAACAATGAATATAATTCTTCTGTTTTATATAGCAATCTTAATAAACCTATAACATTATGTTGTACTTTCAGAGTTGTGGCTAGAGCAGTAAGATTAGAATATTTTATTCCATTTGTCAGACTTCATTTTTTTTATGGCTTCATTTTTAAAGAGTACAATTTTCCACTCTGATTTGACAATTGGCTTTTCCTGTAATGGTTAGGAGGTTACTGAACTCCTTTTTTTCACATTTCTGTGATCGCTATCTTTAGTTGGCATAAAAAAGTATCTAAAATCTGGGTAAGTAACTTCCTACAAGTTGGTATTGAGTTATTACAAAGGATACATTTTTCTAAATGATTCAAGTTAATATTCTAGGTGACGGAATAAGAAGTATCTACAAGGATTTTTCTTCCCACTCAAGCTAGTACCACTGGATCTGAGTGCTAATTGCACCTCGAATGGTTAAATCATCCATATTATAAGCAAATGTTTGCTCTGCAGGGAAAAAAAAATTGCTTATTTAAATGTGATATCCCATGTCAAATTCCTAGATTCTTCTCCCTTTCCTCTACATCACTGTCATTCAAGCATTTGTAGCTGCAGTAGAGAGGCAAGACGTATTTCTAATGTAATTCAGATTCTTTAAAATGATTTTTACTTTCCAAATCCTCTTTTCTGTCCTTTCATAAATTACCCTAAAATGCAGGATATAAGGTAAAACCTGAGTTATGACACTGAATTTACACAGGGCTTAAGTGGAAGTGCTGAAGCCAACAAGAGTCCTTCCTCAGCCACCATCTGGACTCAGCTGAACGATGTGAAAGGTAGTTTAGTCATATCAGAGCAGGTAAGAGTTTCACGCAGAGGAGTCAGTTGTGTCAAATGCCACTGACAAGCTGAAGATGAGGACAGAAAATCTGGCACCATGGAGGCTATCAACGAACTGACAAGAATGGTTTCTGAGATGTTACTGGGGTGGGCAGGAGGAATAAAGATTGGAGCAGGTTAAAAAGCTAAAGGACAGTGAGGGAGAGGTGGTTTTGCAAGTGAACACTCCCTGAAGCAGGTGGCTAATAAGATACAGGGTGGAAGATGACTATTTCTTACCTAAGTTTATACTAGAGGCTGTTTGCTGATATTTATAAACCAATGAACAGGCAAAGACAAATAAGAGAGGGAGAAAACAGGCAAAATGCTCATAGGTATCATAAACAAACAGAGCTACGTGAGAGATACTTATCTCTGTGCTTACATCAACTTCAATGGAATAATTTAGCATGTTTGTATAAGCTGCCCTATAAATTCTTTTGGTCATATTTTTAACACTTAAGAAACACTTTCAAAATTACTGGTGTTCAAAACATATTAATTTCTTTGTTCTCTAAACATTCTAAGTAATTCAACATATGTACAAGATTTTATACCCTGGAAAGTTCTCTTACTACCGTGTTTCCCCGAAAATAAGATCTAGTCGGACAATCAGCTCTAATGATTCTTTTGGAGCAAAAATTAATATAAGACCCAGTCTTATATTATGTTACATTATGTTAAATAAGACCCGGTCTTATGTAAAATAAAACCAGGTCTTATATTAATTTTTGCTCCAAAAGATGCATTAGAGCTGATGGTCCAGCTAGGTCTTATTTTGGAGGGAACACAGGATATGTACGAGTTCTTTTTTTCTCACAGCACCACCAATAATTTTATTTTATTCTCATTAAAAAAAAATCCCTATTAATGCTGGAGTTCCTGTTCTAGATAAAGCTTTCATGGCACATCTTTTCCACATACCATATTAATCATAGTTCTTACTACTAATTGTTTCTAAAATCCTAAACTGTAGCCTTTTGACAGATATGTGTAGACATGTTCTTTATTTTCTCAAAGAATTATAAGCTCTCCTATCTTTCCTAAAACCTAAACGACTCTATTTTTAGGTTTCCCTCTTTTGATAGAGCCATTAGCACTGTCACTTTAGGATTAGGGATGCAACAGGGATTGCCATATTAGAGCACCCTCTACTTGGCTCCACGGATTTTTGCATTTGGGAAACACAGCAACGTTCTGTGCTATCTTCCAGTTTTTCAAGACAAGCCAGAAATCTGGATTTTCTTTTTGTGAAATCCCCAAGTTTTAATTGTTTGTAACTCATATTTTAAAAATACAGTGTAAGACAAACATAATTTGCAAAGCAGGCCAAATCCAGCCGACAGGCCACTCGTTTATAACCTCTAGGTTAAAGAATCACGGTGGGTCTGCTTATTTTTCTTTCACCTTTTCTTGTTTTTAAGGTAGTTCTTCCAGTCAAGCAAGGATATCATCACAGGTCAATCTATAATATACTCATTCAAAGATTCAAAGTGAGATTAAACTACCTACCACCATCACCAACTGCGATTAAACAGCTCTCTTTTTTAAAGTAACATACCACATTTACATTTTGAAACTAGTTTGGGATGGGAAATAAATTCATCTTTAAATTTATAATTGCTCTTATAAAGGAAAGTTTTCTTCTATCTACAGAAGCATGATAATATTTATAGAAGCACCTACAGTGCACTTTCACACTTTGGTATTTCACTAAAGCCTACATTACCTTGAAGTAGGTTTTATTATCTCGTTTTACAGACGACCTGCGATAGTTCCCAAAGTTCTCAGTTTCAGTTACTCAGCACTCAGAATCTAGCAGAAATGGTTGATGAGGATTGCTTTTGGACAGGTATCATCAATCAAGATTATAACCATTTTAAATCACAGTTTAAAAAATGCAAAATAAAGGTGTTGGAAAAATAGCTAAACCTTAATTTCAACTCCTGAAATTCTTCAGGTTCATTCATCTCCCAATCACTAATATAGTCACAGTTATTTTCAAGACAAGTAATATTGAAGTCTCAGCTCTTTTGATCTAATATGTTTCTTTCCAGGACCTCTAAAAACACTAAACATTTTACAAAAACCAAAGCTTTTTTGTTAATTAAAGAGGACTAAAACAGAGCAAAGGTTGCTGTCACACAAGTTACTGAGCACGTAACTCAGTGCTCAGGCAAGGCCCTGAGCTCAGCCCAGGAACACAAGGAGCAAATGAGATTCTCTACTCACACAGAGCTTAACAGTTTCTAAGAATTGAAACAGATCTTAAAGAAATCTTCATACAGGGGTGACTGGTTAGCTTAGTTGGTGCTAATTAGTTAGAGCGTGGTGCTGATAACACCAAGGTTGCCGGTTCGATCCCCACATGGGCCACTGTGAGCTGCATCCCTCCTTAAAAAAAAAAAAAAAAAAAAGAAAAAAAAATGTTTATACAAATTATAACTTAATTATAATCACGATAAGTGCCGCAAAGGAAATATAAAATGTGGTGCTAGAGGATAGCTTTGACAAAGGTGTGTAAGTTCAAGCATTAATAAGTTACTGAACAAAATCTCAATATAATCAAGGAGAAAGAAAGACAAACTGCTCTGTTAACCTGAAGTGGCTCCTTTAAAAATATACAGTCTGAGGGCTTACATTAAAATCTTAGAAATACAACTCTATTTTTATTTTATATATCCTAGCATAAGTTTCTATGTTTAAGTCAATTTTGATGTTTTTAAAGCCATTCATTTCCCTATAAGACACACACATATAACTAATAAACCTTACTATTTTAAAAAGTAGAACCCTTATTAGGATTTAAATCTAAGGCTCAATGAATATTTAAAATAATTAAAGCACATTATACAATTATTAAAAAAACACAAAACAAATAACATCTATCAAATAATGTATAACATGTAAAAAATTGATAACGTAAGAAATTGATCACGTGTAAAAAATTGATATTAATTTTCCAAGTATGGAAATTGTGACAAATGGGTCAATTATTTGGGTTTTGCAAAGATATGAAAATAACATGGGTTAGGAAGCAGGTCATAGTCTTCTAGTAAAAAATTGTCACCATAAGGAATAGACACAAAAGTTTTCAAAATATGCTTAAGAAAATGTGTTAAAAATGTGTTTCAAATCTCACTAACAATTAGTGATTTTTTGTCAAAATGGCAAATAAACAAAGTGTTCAAATACAATAAAAGATTGAAAAGTCAAAAATATCTCATGAGATTTATGTCCATTTTCCCATTTCCTTTGAGGTTTAACTACATATAATTTTTAAAAATATAAATATATTCACTGAATGACTTAAGTAACAACCTCCTACAGCAGCATATTCTATTCTCCCTAATCACTTTCACACACCGTCTCTGCTTCACGCAGTCATTGCTTTCTTTAACAATATAGGGAACCACACCTCAATTTTTGGGGAACAAGGCCCATACTTAAACACATGGAAGTTTAGAAGAAAAGCCCATGATGGTGCCTGATAATGCCATGCAACTTAAAAAATGAAAAATTCACAAATCCCAACAGTCTCAGCTTCTCTCGCCCCTTCCAAAAACTACCTTAAAAAGAAAGAGTGAACCAAACTCTGAGTCATCTAATCATCCTTTATTTATTAAGAATGTTCAATGAATATTAGCCAATATGTGTAATAGGAGCTAGAGAAAAAGACACGTGACTAAACCTCCAGCACAGCCATCGTCCCAGGTTATTTTAAAGATCCACAATACGGGCACTACTTGACACACCAGAGGTACACCAATAGTAGCTAGTAGAATTATTTTAAATTAGAGATAGAGAACAAATACTTAGGAAGAAAAAGAACAGTACAAAGTGGCAATATAAACCCTACAAAAGCACAAAAAATGGAAGAAATGACCAAAAGCCTAGATGAAATTAAGGCTTCATGGAGAAAGTAAGACAGGCTGAGCATACCAAGTTGGCTTGGACTTATTAAACAAGAAGTAGAGGGAGGGGATTAACACTGAAACATAGACAAGACCGGAGAATTAGGACCACAACGTAGAATGTCAAATCCAACATCCTATTATTGAGCAAAAATATGTAAATAAATTAAAACTCATGAGCTAGAAAGAATAAAACCTGTATGAACATGACAAAACAGAACATCAAGTCCCAGTGCTCAACCACAAATTTTTATCAGCTGTATCTTTTTCCTTTTTGGAAAAAGTGTGTTGGGACAGTCTGTTTAGAAAATATGAGACCTGGGCCGGCCTGGTGGCTCAGGCGGTTGGATCTCCATGCTCCTAACGCTGAAGGCTGCCGGTTCGATTCCCACATGGGCCGATGGGCTCTCAACCACAAGGTATGGTGTGCTCTGCCCCCTGCAACTAAGATTGAACACGGCACCTTGAGCTGAGCTGCCGCTGAGCTCCTGGATGGCTCAGTTGGTTGGAGCGCATCCTCTCAACCACAAGGTTGCAGGTTCGACTCCCGCAAGGGATGGTGGACTGGGCCCCCTGCAACTAGAAACAGCAACTGGACCTGGAGCTGAGCTGCGCCCTCCACAACTAAGACTGAAAGGATAACAACTTGAAGCTGAACGGCACCCTCCACAAGTAAGATTGAAAGGACAACAACTTTACTTGGAAAAAGTCCTGGAAGTACACACTGTTCCCCAATAAAAGTCCTGTTCCCCCCACTCCCCCAAAAAAAAGATTACAAAAAAAAAGAAAATATGAGACCTACTCTCAAAATACTAAAGATTTACACAAATGAGACTATATTTCTACATCATCCGATTACTATTTATAGAGACTTTCTCCAGAAGAGCATTATGCAACCTTAATACAAATGAGGGGGGAAATAATACTTTTTAAAGAACTGATAATGTTTAACAGAGGTATAAGAAGTTTATAAATAATGCTAAAACCCTCAGAAATGGGACCAGATACATATATAAGATATATTCAAATTTTAATAACCAAGATTTTTAAATGATTGCTTAGAGGTTTAAAAAAAGCTTACCTACATTCTAACTAAAACTGAACTGGAAAAATTACAACATAAAAGTCAAATTAACATTCAGAATGTGGCACTGGGAATTTTATGACAGTGCTTATGTGAAAAATCTTTTTAAGGTCTTCATTTATCTAAGAGAAGCAAAGAACTGGAACAAAAGAAACACTGTAACTGCTATGGGTACTTTTTACCACCAAGTTTCTGAAACATACAAACAGTCCAATTCATGCCATTTTATACCAAGAAAGTCACTTTTTCTCAAAATGCAATTTAAAATACTCTCTAAATTTAATTCAATATTAATTTGAGTTAAATTTATGTTATTAAAATATAAATTGTAGGCCTCTCAAAGAAAATATCTCTATACCTTTAAATATTTAAAGAAACAATCTTTAGGCTTACTTGGAAGCTAAACTATATAAAAGTAAAGCCTTTAAAAGAAAAACTAAGTAGTGACTTTTACAAATATTTAAGTTAAAATGGTTCTCTTTTGGGGGCCCTATCAGGGAAAATGTCTTAAGTCTCTCGCTCCCTAAGTGGGGGCAGGGCTGAAGATACTGTGGCAAATGCATATTCTAGCCTCGCCAGAGAGGCTCCAAACTTGAAGTGCAGTGGTAGGCTCTGGAACAAAGAATGTGTAACTTGATCTCTTTCCCTTCTCTCCTCCTTCACGGCAACATTTAGAAAGTAATTTAACCTCTCAAAATGGCATCTTTGTGCTGCTGAGGGGAAAACATCTATTCGCTATTACAGTGTAAGGGGAAAAAAAAGAAATCAAATCACTTGCAAAAAATGGTTTTTGCTTAATATACAGTGATATTTATGCGTCAAACACTGAGTACACAGACAAGCCAATTATAAATGAAGATTACATTTTTGCTACTTGAATGGCTACTACCCAAGATTTAAAAAATGCAACTGGGGTTTTAAGAACAATTAGTCTAATAAAAGGTAGACTTAATATTTATTTTGCTTCTACAACAAAGATAATAATTAGCTCCAAAGACGTTTTCAAAAGAGGAAATAATTAAGAATACAAAAGAAAAATCCAAATAAATTGAACTTTCAATCTCAGTAGCCGAAAGAATCAAGCAAGTTATATACTTTAATGCTGAAATTACCTTTTAATTTACCCTAATTTAATAAATAAGACAAGTAAATCTGAAAATCTGGAAACAAAAACCTGAAAACAAGTTTGTCAGCCAGGAATCAAAGGATCTATTGAACATTCTCACCACTGACAAAAATTTTTAAAGTTATTCTAAAATTAGTACCACCAAAATTTTATATAAGTTTTATAAATTTCAGAGCACTTCTACATTCATGACATAATTTGATCTTCATAACAACCTTGTGAGATAGGTGGTTACAAATCTGTTTGGTAGAAGTCCCCTGACTCCAATCTACAGGCCTACACTGTTATTTCTATTTCAATCTGTACTAGGAAGCACTATTACCTTTCTACCAGAGAGGAGACAGCTTCAGAAGGAAATAACTTGCCTAAGGTCACTATGCTGACACAGCAGGTCCAACTCCAAGTCTGCCACTTGACCGCTACTGCAGTCCTTACATTTATCAAAATAAACAGATAAAATGAAGTTTAATGGTATGTAACTAACTAAAAAACAACTGTGGTAGCAGAATTAACAGTCCCCTCAAAGACATCCATGTCCTAATCCCTGGAATCTAGGAAGGTTCCTTTTCATGGCAGAGGGGACTTGGCAGATGTGATTAAGGTACAAGGCTTGGGGAGATTATCCTGTTGGGCTCAATCTAATCACATGAGTCCTTAAAAACAGAAATCTTTCCAGTTGTGGTTAGAGAGAGAAAGATGACAAAGCGTCAGAGAGATGAGACCTTATTGGCTTTAAAGAAGAGGAGGAAGAAGGCCTCTAGCAGCCTGAAGAAGCAAAGAATCAGGTTCTCTCCTAGAGCCTCCACAAAAGGAATTCTCACCTAAAGACCTGTAAAGTAATACATTTGTGCTGATCCAAGTCTGGGGTTTGGACAGCACAAATTATTTTACAGCAGCCTTAGGAAACTAATACACCAACCATACTATACAACTACCATAGACTCAACATTTGTGTCCCTCCGAAATTCAGGTTAAATCCTAACTCTCAAGGTGATGATTTGGAGGTGGGGCCTTTGGAAGGTGATTAAGTCATGAGAGTGGAGCCCTCATGAATGTGACTGGAGCCCTTACAAGAGATGCTAGAGAGCGCCCCAGCTCCTTCTGCCATGTAAGAGTACAGAGAAAAGATGGCCATCTATGAACCAGGAAGTGGGCTCTCCCCAGACACTTCATCTGCCAGTACCTTGGTCTTAGACTTCTCAGACTCCAGACTATGAGAAATAAACTCCTGTTGTTTATAAGCCACCCAGTTTATGGTATTTTGTAATAGTCACCTGAACGACCAAGAGAATTAACTACTTTATATTGTAAATTAACTGAAAACTGTCTTATAACACAAAAAGCAATCTGGTAGCAAGCAAATGTGTAATCAGAAATCCTGCCCCCTGTATAGATGAAATACAAATATAGGTACCAGTCATGATACACCTGGATGTGACTTGTTGTTAATGACATTCTGGCTCAATGCTGTACCTTTTAACTCTTCTTCCTCCTTTCCTAGCAAGTCAATGTAAATACAAAACTCTGAAATCCCCAAATACAGATCCAACTAACTTTCTTTTGCCTTGTCCACAGTAGCATGTGTGAGCAGATGGGAAAGTCAGGAGGATGATCAAAGAGCATAGAGTAATTGGGTAAAGACTGAAGTGATAACCAAAAAAGAATGGGATCAATTAAGTAGAGGTAGCAGAAGAGAGTTCAGAAAAAGAAAGGAGCTGAATAGAGTTCAAAGAATACTTGCCAAGGAACTGTGCTAGATATAGTAGCAAATGTTATTGATTTAGTGTTATTACTGTCCCATCTTACAGACGGGGAAACAGCACAGACCATTATAAAACTTAGCAGTCACACAACTAGTCAGTGGCAAAGACAGGATTCAAATGCAGGTAGCTGGGCTTCAGAGCTAGGGCACTTAACCAGTAAATCATGTTGCTCTCCGGAGCGTAAGCCTCTCGTTTAACCCCTTACGGCAAAACAGAAATAAAATTTCTTCCTGAAAGATGTGGGTAAGATTACAGAGATAACTTGTGTAAAAAAATTTGAAAGTGCCTGGTATACAGTTATCAGGCAATAAATGTTAGTGATAAGCACACTTGGGACTTAACCTAACCACTGGTCAATAGTTCTTTTGGCTTGAGTATCACCAAATATAATTGTGAAAACCTACATAATCCCTCACACATTTTTAAGTTGACATCTAAAATCTTTCACAAGTGAGGTAACTGCGAAGAATATGATTTATCGCATATTGTAAATACCAACATTTTAAATAAACTTAACATCACTCAAATCTGTTCAAGAGAAGCCAAATACCATTGCGATCTGACACCTTCCATGATCCACTTTAAAACGACGATTTCACATTTTCTTCTCTTTGAACTCATTCCATTTGCCCTGTTTGTAATAATTTCTGTTTGAAAGTTTAATATTAATCACTCAGTCATACATGTCTACAGTTTAAATGGAAATCTTTTAAAATACTACCTTTGACCATAAATAAGCCTCTTACGTGTTTAAAAATTTTTTGGGATCCAATTATCATCACAATTAACATATGCAATAGATTTAAATGAAAAATTAAAGATTCGATAAGTAATTAATATTTAAGGTAAAAATTTACTAGAAATACATTAATAAGATGGATGGGGCTTTTTTCCCAATTAGTTCACTCCATCTGAGTATTACTTAAAATGAAATAATACAGCACAGCCTCACTTTTTAATTTTTGTTTTTTAAAGAAAGCAGTTAAGACATTTGTTCACATAAATAGGTGGAGAATGGATTGTCAGTTGAGTTGCACAATTTTAAAATTTCTTCTGAGTTATTTATTCAAAGCTCCCATAGTGATTTAGCATCAAAGGTATTTTGAATGATCCTCAGCTGCAGGGGCCACTGAGGAGCAGCAGCCACAGCTCTGCGCCAGCCCATGGCCGTCGTGTCAACAAGCGCAACAAAGTGACCAAGAACGTGCACACGCCGAGGCGAGGCACGGCCGCCGTGGTGCCCCACCAAGCACACCAAGTTTGTAGGGCATGAGAGCCCTGTGGTTTTGCGCTACAAACCGCGCGCCATGGAGCTGCTCAAGGTCTCTGAGGACAAACGGGCCTGAAGTTCAGCAAGAAAAGGGTGGTGACACACTTCTGTGCCAAGAGGAAGAGAGAGGAGCTGAGCAATGTCCTTGCAGCCATGAGGAAGGCAGCAGCCAAAGGACTGAGCCCCATCGCCTCTGCGTGTAATAAAACTTTCTCAGAAAAAATATATTGTTAATGACTTAGCTAAAAACGATTATTTTTGAATACTGGAATTGAAAAATCCTTCAATTTTATTGGAAGCAAATACATGGGAAACCATTACTGGATTTGCTCCCCTAAAAATTAGAGCTACTTACTTTCTCAGTTGTAATACCAACATTTGGAACTGCCACTTAAGGTATCCCTGAGGTTTTGTTAACTTTTGGAGATATACTTCATACCATAATACTCACTCTTTTAAAGTGTACAAATTAAATGGTTATCAGCATATTTGCAAAGTTGTGTACAACCATCACCACGGTCTAATTCCAGAATATTTTCATCTCCCTTTTAAAAAGAACCTAGTAACGAGCATTAGCAATTGCTTCCGGTTATGGGAAACCCAACTCCCCCTCCACCAAATCCACTAAACCACTTTCTTTCTCTATGAATTTGCGTATTCTGGGTATTTCATTAAATGTAATTGTACAATATGTGGTCCTTTATGATGGGCTTCTTTCACTTAGCATAAAGTGTTCAAAGTTAACCCATGTAGCACGAGTCCATATTTCATTTCTTTTCATGGGTGAATATTCCATTGTATAGCGAGACCACATTTTATCTGTCACTTGAAGGACATCTGGGTTGTTTCCATTTCTTGACTGTTATAAGTAATGCTGCTATGACCTCTCATGTACAAGCTTTTGTGTTAACATGTTTTTAAATACCTTGGGTATAAACCTAGGAGTGGAACTGCTGGATCATATGGTAACTGTCTAACTTTATGAGGTACTGCTAGTCTCTTTTCCAAAGCAGTTGCATCACTGTACATTCCCACAAGCAGCGTATATTTCCCATTTCTCCACATTCTTACCAACACTTATTATCAGTCTTTTTTATTATAGCCATCCTAGTGAGTGTGATGTGGTATCTCATTGCGATTTTGATTTGCACTTTTCTGACGACCAATGATATTGACCAT
The DNA here is from genome assembly GCF_057876585.1 of Rhinolophus sinicus. Classification (NCBI taxonomy): domain Eukaryota; kingdom Metazoa; phylum Chordata; class Mammalia; order Chiroptera; family Rhinolophidae; genus Rhinolophus; species Rhinolophus sinicus. The sequence continues at coordinate 61,735,887 of NC_142515.1, read as the reverse complement.
TTACCTGTCTTTTAATCTATCTTATTGACCACTAATACATTTTTCCTGGAGAAATGTCTATTCAAATCCCTTGCCCATTTTTAAAGTTTGGGGTTTTTTTAATTATTATTTTTACATAATTATGTATATATATTTAACAAGGTATACACTAGTATATTTCTTTATACAGTTAGTGTTCTTTATGTATTCTGGACAAAAGTCACTTATCAGATATACGATTTGCAAATATTTTCTCTCATTCTGTATGTTATCTTTTCACTCTCTTGATAAGTGTCTTTTGATGTACACAGGTTTTTGGTTTTGATGAAGTCAAGTTGTTTTCCTTTGATCGCTTGTGCTTCTGATGTCATATCTAAGAAATCACTGCCTAATTCAAGACCACAAGGACTTACATCTGTTTTCTTCTAAGAGTTTCACAGTTTTAGCTCTTACATTTAGATCTTTAACTTTTATATATGGTATGCAGAAGGGGTCCAGCTTCATTCTTTTGCAATTGAATATCAGTTGTCCAAGCACCACTGTCTTGGTGTCTTGGAATTGTCTTGATATCCTCTTCTCTCCTGACGTATATGCACCACAGGGCAACTGCATCATAGTTAAGAGCAGGGACAGAGGAAGAGTTATGCCATTCTTTTGTAAAATGGAAAAGGGGACTGGTGGAAAGGAATGCAGGAAAGAAGAAACTGCTCAAGACTGGTTCATAGGAAGATCAACTTTAGGAAAGAGTACACGTGAACGTTTAGGGTGTGGAAACTAATTCACTTACAACTATCCATGTGCTTAAATACCTCTAGGAGTTTGGCTCTACTCTAGGCCCAAGGCTAATGTTTAAATACAGCTCTATACTACTGCCTCCTTAACTCTGGGGGTTGGGGAAGTATCATTTGTGAACAATTTTTTTATATTTTTAAAAATAAACTTTGTTAAATTTATTGGGGTGACATTGGTTAATAAAATTATATAGGTTTCAAATACACCATTCTATGTTATCTGTATATTATATTGTGTGCTCACCATCCAGAGCCAGTTCTCCTTCCATCGCCATACATTTAACCCTCTTTACCCTCTACTGCCCCTCCTCCCTCCTTATCCTCTGGTAACCACTAAACTGTTGTCTGTGTCTATGAGTTTTTGTCTTGTTTGTTCTTTGTGCTTTCAATTTTATATCCCACATGAGTGAAATCATATGGTTCTTGATTTCTTCCATCTGACTTACTTCACTTAGCCATCCATCCAGTTGTTGCAAATGGCATTATTTCATCTTATGGCTGAGTAGTATTCCATTGTATCTATGTACCACATATTCTTTATCAAATCAACCATCGAAGGACACTTCAGCTGTTTCCATGTCTTGGCCACTATGGATAATTCTTAAAATGTTTCAATGTGCAGATCTCTCAGACATGTTTGCATGTTGAGTAGGGAATCCTTTTTGAATTATGGCTGTTCAACTTGTAACTTCAATGGGAGAGACCAGGAAGACCTCTCATGCTGCCATGCTGCTGATGTCACTCCAATTTTTTTATATTTCAATTGTGTGAATAATAAAATGAGATAGGCTTACGATGAAGCCAGTGGTAAGAGGAAGTCTACAGGTTTTCAATCTGCACTACTCAGCCAATAGAAAAGTTCATTTCCATTCCCCATTTTACATGAAACATGCTTGGTTCAATGCAATATATGCATAACAGAATGGAATTATTTTTTAAATTTTATTAATGCAAGAGTAATAATAACAAAAAATCACTAAGAAATTCTACCTTGAGTCCACTAGTTTATTCACCTTATGCGCAGGCTCCTTGAAACAAACCCTAGCTAGAATAGGGATATAATATGTCATTAATGAATGTAAGTTTTAAGGTCAAATCCTTAGCTCCAAGGTACACCACTTTCCTTTCCCCTAAAATGTAAGCTTAGTCGAATGCTTTTCTCCTGAGATTGATCCAATTTATGATACTGACAAAATAGATGAGCTATTTCCTCTTATCACATAACTGCCAATTTAATAGGTTTATAGTGTTTCTCAAGCCTTTTATTAGGATTAAACACAGACAACATTTTTACATGCAATGCTTTATTAAATATTTCCACCCATTTAAAGTAACTGCTCACTGAGTTTTACTCCTAACTTAAGTAGTACTTACCCAACAAATCTGTAGATTTTTTTGGATTAAAAGCTTCCATCTGGTTACATATTTCATACCCTATTGTTGCCTTCCATTATAAATTTATTTTATTGGTTCTTATGGTATAAGAGTTCTTTTTCAAACTAAAGTCCAACTATCCAAAAATAATTAGTGACCCCGTCCTCCACTGGTATGTTGCTCCTGTTTCATTATATGCTAAATTTAAAATATGACTCTGTTTATGTGCTTTTATTCAATTATTCAATTTTTAAACCCAGTTATCAGTTATTCTACATCACATGGTTATGCTCTAAATTGAGATAACATATATCTTAAGGGTGTGAAATCTATAATGAAAACATTAGAGAGTGTTTTTATTTGCAATTTTTAATCCTTATATCATTTGCAAGATGAACGAGATTATATTTCAACCAAATTAAAACTAATTATTTAATAAAGAGTGTTGGGAAACTGGCTAGCCATCTGACTTAAAAAAAAATAAAAATGAGCCCTATCTCACTCCGTAGATAAAAATAAATTGTAGATTAGTAAAATATTTAAAGTAGAAGAAAACAGTTTTGCTTTTGGCTTTGTTTTTATTTTTGTTGATTTTTTAATATTCTAACACAAGGAGAGGCCATTCTAAGTATGACACATTAAGCTAGTGAGGGAAAGAATGATATGGTCCTTTTAGGAAAAGTTACGTATCAGTTGCCTATTAGACATTAAAGTGGAGTATAAATTTCTGAGGAAGAGTTCAGGCTAGAGATTAAAAGTTGGGCATTATCAACACACAGATGGTTTCAAAGCCTTAAGGTCAGATAAGATCAACAGGGAATGAGTATGACTGAAAAAGAGATATGAGGACTGAGCTCAGGAAGCACTCACTCCAAGACAAAAAAGACTGAGATGCAAACTAAGAAGAGCTGGCAGTCCAGAAAGCCAAGTGAAGAAAGTATTTCCAGGAGGATAGAATAAGTGACCATCTGTGTCAAATACTGTTAATAGGTCAAATAATTCAAGGATGAGAAAGGAAGAGTCACAAGTAACCTTCACAAGAGCAGTTTAGGCAGGGCGCTGGGAGAAAAACCCTAATGAAAGTGGGTGGACTCATAAGACATTGGGAGAAGAACACTAGAGACAAACTATAGACATATCTTTTGGGGGGAAAAAGGAGAGGAGAAATATGGAGCAACAATCTGAGGGGGAAGTGGAGTCAACAAAGGTTTTGTTGTTCTTTAAGATGAGACAAGTAAGAGCATATGGGTGTGCTAATGAGAATAATCTTGTATCATGTAAGAGAGAAGGGATGGAATTAGATAGAGAACAGTGGAGGTTGTAGCCTTTGCCAGAAGCATGGTCAGTTCACTCCATAATAGAGGAAAATCAGAATACATGGAGCATAGACAAAGACAGATAGATAGATGTAGTAGCAGGAGCTTAATGGATGATATCTTCTTATGGCATCTATTTCCTCAGTGAGATTAAAAGCAAAGTTGTGCACTGAGTGTAAACAAATACAGAAGGTGGGGTCGGAGGTTTGAAGAGGAGAAGTTTTAAATGATCACCCCATAGGTCAGACTGGGAAAGCAAATGGACTAAGAACCACACTGGTAAGCAACATTAAGGGCTCATCTGACCTTCATGGTCATTAACTTGAAGTAAGACCAATCAGCAAAAGTAATTCTCCGGCCACTTTCACCACCAAAAGTGCAAGTGTACAATCAGGGAACCCAAATAAGAAGCAAACTTTGAAAGAATTGAAGAGAGAAATAGACAGCATAAATAAAATAATAATAGGAGACTTCAACATTCCAGTTTCAATAATGGACAGAACAACCAGATAGAAGGTCAATAAAATAGGATTTGAATAACATTATGAACCAATTGGACCTAATAGACATATATAGAAAACTTCACCTACCAGCAGCAGAATACACATTCTTATCAAGCACAGAGGGAACATTCTTCAGGATAGATCACGTGTTATGCCACAAAACAAGTCTTGACAAAGTTAAGAATATTGAAATCATACCAAGTATCTTTTCCAACCACAACAGAATGACAATAGCAAAACTGGGGAAATTCACAAATATGTGAAAATTAAACAAAACACTCTTAAACAACTAATAGTTCAAATAAGAAATCACAAGGGAAATTAGAAAATATCTTTAGACAAAGACAAAAGCACAACAGGCCAAAATTTATGGGGTGCAGCAAAAGCAGTTCTGAGAGGGAAGTTTACAGTGGTATACACCTATAATTAAAAATAAGAGCGAGACCTCAAACCAACAATCTATCTTTGCACTTCAAAGAACTAGAAAAAGAATAACAAACTAAATTCAAAGTGATAAGAAACCAATAAAGATTACAGCAGAAATAAACAAACTAGAGAACAGAATTAACAATAGAAGAAAATGAATGAAACTAAGTTTGTTATTTGAAAAGACCAACAAAATTTGACAAACTCTTAGACTAAAAGAGAAAACAAAAATAACTAAAAGCAGAAACGCAAGAGGAGACATTACAACTGATGTCACAGAAATGAAAAGGATTTAAAAGACTGTATGTAGACTAGGTTAGAATTGATTATACTAACCTAGAATTTATTCCTAGAATAAATTCGTAGAAACATAAAGTGCAGAGTCCCAAACAAGATGAACCCAGCGAGGCCCACACTAAGACACATCATAATTACAATACCAAAGGTTAAAGACAAAGAAAAAAATCTTAAAAGTGGCAAGAGAAAAGCACTTAATTACGTACAAGGGGGCTCCCATAAGACTGCTAGCTGATTTCTCAACAGAAATTTTGCAGGCCAGAAGGGACTGGCACAAAATATTCAACGTGATGAAAAGCAAGGACCTACTACCAAGGTTACTCTACCCAGCAAGGCCATCATTTAGAATCAAAGGGCAGATAAAGAGCTTCCTAGACAAGAAAAAGCTAAAGGAGTTCATCACCACCAAACCAGTATTACAAGAAATGCTAAAGGGACTTCTTTAAAAAGAAAAAAAAGATAAAAAAGAATAAAGAATAAAGAATAAAATGGCAATAACTATATACCTATCAATAATACTTGAAACGTAAATGGATTGAATCCTCCAATCAAAAGATATAGGGTGGCTGAATGAGTAAGAAAACAAGACCCATACATATGCTGCCTACAAGAGACCCACTTCACATCAAAACACACAGAGACTGAAAGTACAGGGATGTAAAAAGATATTTCATGCAAACAGAAACAAATGAAAAGGCTGGGGTAGTAACATTTCTATCAGACAAAATAGATTTTAAAACAAAAGCTATAATAAGAGACAAGGAAGGATACCTCATATACAAAAAACAGCCAAGATATCGAAGCAACCTAGGTGTCCATCGATAGATAACTGGATAAAGAAGACGTGGTGCATCTATACAATGGAATATTACTCAATCATAAAAAAAGAATGAAATCTTACCATTTGCAACAACGTGGATGGACCTAGAGGATATTATGCTAAGTGAAATAAGTCAGACAGAGAAAGAAAAATACCATGATTTCACTTACGTGTAAAATCTAAAAAACAAAATAAACAAAACAGAAACAAACTCATAGATACAGAGAACAAACTGATGGTTGTCAGACGGGAAGAAGATTAAGGGACTGGCTGAAAAAGGTGAAGGGATTAAGAAGTAGAAACTGGGGGCGGCCGGGTGGCTCAGTTGGATAGAGCATGAGCTCTTACCAACAGGGTTGCCAGTTCGATTCCCACATGGGCCGGCGAGCTGCGTCCTCCACAACTAGACTGAAGACAACAAGCTACCGTTGAGCTGCCGGAGGGGCGGCCGGATGGCTCAGTTGGTTAGAGCATGAGTTCTTAACAAGGTTGTCGGTTCAATTCCCGCATGGGATGATGGGCTGCGCCCCTCACTAGACTGAAGGACAACGACTTGACTTGGAGCTGATAGGTCCTAGAAAAAACACACTGTTCCCCAATATTCCCCAATTAAAAAAAAAAAAAAAGAAGTACAAATTGGCAGTTACAAAAGAATCACAGGCATGTAAAGTACAGCATAGGGAATATACTCAATAATATTGTAGTAACTATTTATGGTGCCAGGTGGGTACTAATCTTTTGGGGGAATCACTTCATAAGTTATATAAATGTCTAACCACTATGCTGCACACCTGAAACTAATATAATATTGAATATCAACAGTAATTGAAAAAAAATTAATAAAAAAAGAATACAATACTTAGGAATAAAGTTAACCAAGAAAGCAAAAGACTTGTACATTGAAAACTATAAACATTGCTGAAAAAACTAATGAAAACACAAATAAATGGAGAGACATCCTGTGTTCATGAACTGAGAGACTTTCTTGTTTAATGCCCATATGATCAAAGTGATCTACAGATTCAGTGCAATCCTTATGAAAAATCCTAACGGTATTTTTTGCATAAATAGAAAAAAAACTTAAAATTCATAGGGACTCTCAAAGGATCTCAAATAGCCAAAACAATCTTGAGAATGAAGAACAAAGCTGGAGGCCTCCTATTTCCTGATTTCAGAACATACTACAAAGCTACAGTAACCAAAAATTATGGTACTGGCATGAAGACAGACAGACAGACCAATGGGACAGAACAGAGACCCCAGAAAGAAACCCTTGCAAATACAGTCAAATGATCTTCAACAAGAATACCAAGACTACAAAATGGTGAAAGGACAGTCTCTTTAACAAATGGTGCTGGGAAAACTGGATATCTACACACAATAGAATGAAGAGGCACCCTTTTCCTTACACCATATACAAAAATTAACTCAAAATGGATTAAAAACTTAAACTATAAAACTAGAAGAAAATATAGGGGAAAAGCTTCATGACAGTGGAATGGATAATGATTTCTTGGATATGACACCAAAAGCCCAGGCAAAAAAACCCAAAAGAGATAAATGGGACTACATCAGAACTTAAAACATTTGTGCAGCAAAGGAAATAATCAACAGAGTAAAAAGGCAACCTTTTAATATGGAATGGAAGAAAATATTTGCAAACCGTATAGTGGATAAGATGTTAATAACCAGAATATACAAAGAATTTCTACAACTCAATAACAACAGCAACAAACCCCTAACTTAAAAATGGACAAAGGACTTGAATAGACATTTCTCCAAAGAAGATACAGGCATACTTTGGAGACATTGCAGGTTCAGGTCCAGACCACTGCAATAAAGCGAGTATCGCAATAAAGTCAGTCAAACAAATTTTTTGGTTTTCCAGTGCATATAAAAGTTATGTTTACAGTATATGGCAGTCTGTTAAGTGTACAATAGCATTATGTCTTTAAAAAAAAATGTACATACCTTAATTTTAAAAAAATACTTTATTGCTAAAAAATGCTAATCATCATCTGAGCCTGTTGACTTGCTCAACACAGGGTTGAGCCAACAGACTTGCTCAATGCAGGGTTGCCACAAACCTTCAATTTGTAAAAAATACAGTATCTGCAAAGCACAATGAAGTGAAACACAATAAAATGAGGTACGCCTGTATACAAATGGCCAACAAGCATGTGAAAGATATTCAATGTCACGAATCATCAGTGAAATTCAAATCAAAACCACAAGCTATCTCCAAATACCTGTTAGAATGGCCACTAGCAGAAAAACAAAATAACAAGTGTTGCAAAGATGTGGAGAAATCAGAACTCTGTACACTGCTGGTGGGATGTAAAATGGTACAGTCGCTATGGAAAACAGTAAGGGAGTTCCTCAAAAAATTAAAAATAGAACTATCTTATGACCCATCAATCCCACTTCCCGGTATATATTCAAAAGAATTGAAAACAGGACCTTGAAAAGGTATTTGCACACCCAAGTCCATTCACTGCAGCACTACTCACAACAGCTAAGAGTGGGAGCAACTTACACGTCCATCACAAATGAATATAAAGAAAATGTGGCAGACACACAATGGAGTATTATTCAACCTTAAACAGTAAGGAAATCCTGTCATATGCTACAAACAAGGATGTACCCCAAGGACATTATGCTAAGTGAAACAAGCCAATCACAAAGACTGCATGATTTCACTTACACTCAGTATCTGAAGTAATCAAACTCATAGAAACAGAAAGGTGAATGGTGGCTGCCAGGGTTGGGGGGGAGAGGGAAACGGGAAGTTGTTCAGTGGGTAGAGTTTCAGTCAAGCAAGACAAGAAAATTCTAGAGATCACTTGTACAACAATGTGCACATACTTAACAATACAGTACTGTACACTTAAAAATTGAGGGTAAATTTATGCATTTTTTAATAATAAAAAAAGTGCAGACTAGGCACAACTGGATTTATCCAGCATTGGAGCTTCTCAACTAAGCAATGAAGCACGTGAGGGCAAGGGTTGTTGAAAGTATTTGCAACTGAACCATTATGGCTGACCACAGAATTTAAACTGAACAGAGAAAGGGGAGTATGCTGAGGAACACTGAAAAGGTAACAGGGTCAATGGGTCGTAGGTACCAGAGAGGTAAGGGATGTTTGTAGGAGAAGGCGTGAGCTGGAAAGGTGACAAGCGATGATCAGAGAGCATGGTACCTGAAATTATAGAGGGGGTTACAGTTACTATAATTATAAGCACATTATTACTGTATAAGAGATCTGAGGTATGAAGGCAAGTGCAGGATACTGGAGGAGGTCAAGACACCAAGAGGCCACAAAGGCCGTGGAAAAATCACCCACTTGACTGATGAGACCAAGAATGAGAACGAGCACTGGCGACAGGGAGCACTGTAAGATGAAACCTTCATGGGATAAGGGGGCACAGGGGTGAGTAAACCAAGGTTCCACGGAAAACTGCAAGGAGCAGGAGCAGTAGCTGGTCCTGTTTGATGAGGAAATTCAAAATCATGGTTTTTATTTGATGTTAAGTAAGGCAGGAGGGAGCGTGGTGTGGAAGTAGCAAAGAGGGACAAGGAGGATAAGCCATCCCAAGGCTCAAAGGAGAGGTGGTCTGGAAAATCCAACCCCGCGTGGACTGCAAAAGAACGTGTCCTCCAGCATGAATCAAGTTTTAGTTGCAGCAGTTCTCACAAATTTCAGGAGGTCCATGAACTCAGAGGGGGGGACATTACATCTTTATTTTCACTAACCTCTAACTGAAATTTAATTATTTAATTATGAGAATAGGCAAAACCCAAAGTAGTATTAGCAGTATCTGTAACTGTGACCAAAAGAAACTGGATATTCTCAACAAATTACATTGTTGGCAAAAAACTCAAAAGTATTATTTATGTTCAACATTATTTTTTAAAAAGAGCATTTAAAACTGCCACTGGGTTTACTAAATGAGTTAATAAAAGAACATACTATAGCCAAAATTTTTTAAAATTATTTTAATAGCTGTACTTCAATACAGTTGGTTTCCTTTGTAATCCAACATATTTTACACATTTAAAAGCATTAGTTTCAGAAGAGGAACGCAGACTGTCCCAAAAAAGTTAAGAATGCTTGACAGCAAGAAGGTGAACAGAATGGTCAGAAAAAAAGGCACAAAGAAAAGGCGTGAGGGGTTGGAGAGCAGTGGGAGAAAAGGGTCTGCCAAAGAGATTATGGGGAATAAAGTTCAATATGAGGTTAGAAAGAATAAGGGCGGTATAGAAAGTGTTAACTGAAAAAGGCAAACTGCAACACAGAATGCATAAAATAAAAAATTAGAAATATATTTTTGCAAATGGAAAGAAAATTTTAGGACACAAAGTAGCAACAATGGTTACCAATGAGAAGTAAACTGAGGAGGAGAGCAACAAGAGAGAAGAGGAAAATTCACTTTTCTCTTCTGCATTGTTTATTGCAAGCATTTTAAAAGTTATTTTTAGGGGGATCTTTTTCTATTTTCCTTAGTACATTCTTTGCCGGATCTCCACACTTCCCAGGGAACTGTGATACACTCTTTCAAGGAATGTTGTCCAAAACCAAACTTCACAGCAAGATGGGATGGACATCAGAGAAACAGTTAGCTATCTGGAGGCTGTCATGAAGAAGTCAGCCTTGTGTTCGCCCTTCAAACATTTGACTTTTGTGTTGAGGCAAGCTGGAAATCAGAAGCTTCTCCTGGAGCTCTCTTCATGAGTCAAAGCATGTCTGGGACAGGAACCTGGCAAGCAGGTCAGGATCAACAGGCACTTCTTATTAAACAGAGCAAACACTGATGGTACTTCTCAAGTGGAATGGCTATTGCTGGTGTATAGGGAACCTATCAGTGTTTTTCATTCACCGTGTACACAGCCACCTTACTGAGCTCGTTTATTAGTTTTCCAAGCTTGTCAATTGATTCTCTTGGTTTTTCTAGGTATATTATATGCTCTACAAAGAGTATATGCAAAGAGTGTAAGTTTTGACCTTCCCTTTAAAATAGTTATACCTTTTTTTACCCTCTCTTATTCCATTGGCCAGGGCCTCCAGCTAAATGTTTAACAGCAGCTCATTTAAAAATGAGTATGTTCTTTTTTTCATGGAAAATACTGAACAGCTGGATTCTCTATATGCCTTCCGTAGTTTTACTTATTATCAGGAGTTTCATTCTTTTCCTAAACCCAGTCTATCAGAAATGGTTACTGTATTTTATCTAGTGTCCTTTTTGTCATCTATTGAGATGACCTTGCTTTCCTTCTTTATTAATATAGTGTAAATGACACTAATAGATTTCCTAACATCAAATCATCCTTGACTGCCTGGGCTAATTTTACCCTATAGTTTTAACATACTGTTGGATTTGGTTTGCTTTTATTTTGGATTTTATAATTAGGTGGTAAATGAGAACAGCCTATTGTTTTCTTGTGCTGTCCTTTTTGCTATCAGAATTATGCTAACTTTGAAGACAATCTGCTCTTTTGCATTTTCTTTCTTTCCTCTGGAAATCTATATAACACAGGAATCGTCAATTACTTTAAAGTCTTATAAAATACCTGGACCTTTTAAATGGCATATCTTTGACAACGTTTCTATATTTCTTCATCAAAAGCTGCATTATCAAGCTTTTCCATTCCTTCTATTTCAGTAATTAATGTTTTCCTAGGAAATAATACATTTCATCCAACTTCTAGGATGTGTAGCATAAAGTTATACATAATATTCTAAGGCTTTCATCTGTTTATGAAAATGTCCATAGCTCGTTTTTAATATTTGCTTCTAGCTTGTTTTCTTCTTAATCAGACTTGCCCAGAGTCTACCAGCTCTTGAACTTACTGAGTTGTTTTGTTATTCATTAATGTATGATTTATATTTATTAAATCATTCTACTTTATTTGGGTTTATTTTGTTCTTTATCAGCTTGAATACTTTGCTCAGCTTTAATCTTTCTTGTGTACTAATTAATATCTAATTATTATGAACTTCCCATAAAGTTTTACATTGGCTACATTGATATATAGTGCTCTCACTGTAATTGACGTCTAAATTGTGTGGCTTCAGTTATGATTTTCTCTCTAAGCTATTTAAAAGGTAGGTCTCTTCTCCACCCCCCAAAGAGGTAGGTGTTTTTGTTTTAAATTTATGTTTCTGTTCTGTATATTTATGGGTTTTTTGGTGGGCGGGGGTGAGGCATCCTATTGTTCTTAATTTCTATTGCACTGTGGTCAGAAAATGTATTAATCCATTTGATTTCTGCTTTATGAAAATCAACTGTATTTCCTTTTGGCACAAAACATGCTCACCAAGACCACACTGTCATCTGTAACAGGGTGTGTATTTTCTTAATGCTGGTCTACCCCACTACAGTAGAAGCGCCTAAGAGAAGAACTCAAGGGTTATTTTATTCACTATTATATAACCAAGTCTGGACAGTCTCTGGTCTGTAACAGGTGGTCATTACATACTTATCAAGTTGAATTATACTTTCCAAGCCTCAAAGACTAGAAATTATCACCAAGACTAAAACTAATCATCTCAGAGTTCTTGTCTGCTTCCTCAGAAAGGCTGCTTCATTCTCCTTAGAAAAGTTAAGGGTTCTACAAAAAGGCCAAGAAAATGGGAGGTTTACATAAAGGGTGCTGAGATAAAGCCTCCTAGAATCCAAATAAACTAGAAATCAAGCTTTGGGGGCAGAGGGAGTTCAAATATGCTAATAGGGAAACAAAGTAAACCTATTTGCATCAATCATACCTCTGTTCCTGTCTTGTTAAAAAAGGAATTCGATGTAAAACATAAAACTAAAATTCCTCCACATTCCATCCAATCAAAATTGAGAAAGGAAATCCCAATCATTTTAATTTCTTATGATGAACACTTAAATCATTGATTTTCAGCCTACTTTTCTATTTTTTAAAGCTATAACATTTCCACTAAGTATGGAATTAACTGTATCCCGAATTTTGACATGACATGTATTTTATTATTATTGAATCCAAAATAATTTCTAATGCCTTTGTAACTTATTTGACCCATAGGTTATTTCAAAGTACACTGCTTAATTTCAAAGATTTTCTCATTATCTTTTTTTATTGATTTCTAACTTAATTCCATTATAGTCACAGGAGATTGTGAATAATTTCAATCCTTTGATATTTGTTGAGGCTTGCTTTATGACCCAGTAAATAGGTCATTTTCTATCCTTATTGGGTATGGTATTCCATATGTATATAAATTAGGTTAACATTTTTCATTGTGTTGTTTAATTTTCTATATGATTACTAATTTTTTACCTGCTAGTTCGACCAGCAGTATCATTATGGTCCCTGATCAAAAATTTTTAGGTAATTTACACAGTGCTTACTATGAATCATATACAGTTCTAAGGTATATATATATATATGATATATATCTCACATACATATGGAGAGAGAGAGAATAAAGCTATAAAGCTAACAACTACTCCATGGTTAGGTAGGGACCATTATTTCCATTTTACAGATGAAGAAACAAGCACAGAAATATCAATTTGCCAAAACTGCTAGTTGCACAACTAAGAGGAAACAGAGTTGGAATTTAAATCCAAGCAGAGTCCAGAGTCCATCCTCTTAACCACTATATACATGTGTACATGTACGTGTATGCGTGTGTGTGTGTGTGTGTGTGTGTGTGTGTATAAAATGATCCTAGGACAGAATGTTTACCTCAAATAGAAAAATTTTTTTATTAAAATGGCACAAAAAAATGGATGACAATTTTTATCACAAATGCTGAAGATGTAAATTTTAAAAGGACACATCCTCAGTATCTGGGAAAACTGTGCAAAAAATATGAATAGAAAAAGAAGACTGAAAAGAATTACACTAACATTAACAATGGTCATTATGAGATGCTGGGGATGTTTTTTCTTTTTTGTTCTATTTTTTTGTGTTTTCTAAATCCTGTATGCTATCATCTTTATGGTAAGCAAAAACTAAAGAGTGTCCTATAATCACTGACTGAATTGACAGTGCTGTCTTAATTTTGAAGCTGAGACAAAAAAAATATTAGTAAAACACTGAAAATCACAGGATATAATGGATATAAAAGTGCTTTGTAAACTACAAAGTTGTACAGTACAAATATTAGTAATTACAAAGCATCCGAGGACTATTTTATTTAAAATAGATATTTTATTTAAAATAGCTTATTTTAATAAAATAGTCTATTTTATTAGGTTAGTACAGAAGTAATTGCGGTTTAAAAGGTTAAAAAAAAACTGCAAAAACAGCAATTACTTTTGCACCAACCTAATAAATACAATATCATATTTTACTTAAAATAAAAGCTCTTTCAAGCCTTTCCCTTTTTCAATTTCAACTGGCTTTAAAATACCTGGTCATTTCAAAATTTAAATATTTAAACGAATTCAGAAGAGTTGACTTTTGAAGGGCAAACATTAAAATGCCACACATCCTTGAATCCTAACAAAAAGGAAAGCAACAAATGTACAACATCACACTCTTTTTCAGTATCACTGAAAATCCTCTGATCTATAATTTAATAAAATGTTGATTCAGTGTTGAAGATAAAAATAGGAAAACTAAATTTAACCCCAAAAGTGAACTGTTATTTTTGGGAAAGAATTTTTATACCTCCTAAAAGAGGAATGATTCATTTAAAGATAAATTAAATACACATTGTTTAACTAAAAATATACATATCATAGTAATAAGAATATATACTCAGTCTATTTACAATGTTTTCCTTTCAAAGTTTCTTTTGCTATTTCTGCAACAGAACCTATGAATAAAGAATGCACAGCTGCCTAGCAGATGTATAATTTCAGTGTTTAGATTCCATTCTTTCTAGCTTCATTCTGCTAGAGGTTTGGATTTTCTATTTCCATATGTTTTCTGACCTTCCTCAGTTTAGGTTCTACCTCCCCACATCTTATTCTATTTTTGTCCATTATTACAGAAAAACACATCAAATTTGAAACATCTTAACTTTTTTTAAAGCTTAAAAGTTGCAAAACTGAAAAAAGGGGAAAGAACATAAAGAAAAAAAATTATCAGATGACTAGAACAAGACAGCCAAATTTCAAAAACTTTCAATTTTCATTTAGATAACTACCCTCCTTGTTCCCTTGATTCTAAGTTTCTTATATTTCAAGTTCAGACATTCAGGTTTAATGAACGAACAGAATGTCAGCTTTACTCACTAGACCTGCTAAAAAATTGTTAAATTATGATAGAAACATTAAGTAGTAAGATTTTTTTAACTTACACATGGTTTATATCTAAATGTTTACACATGTTATCTCTGAGTAGTATGAATACGAGGGATTTTTACTTTTTTCTCCAGGCTTTTCTGTGTTTTAAATTTGTTCAGTGAGCATTATTTTTGTAGTCAGGAAGCACAATAAAAACGCTTTTGTTTTATTTTGAGGAGAAACCTGCAAGGAGAGGGATTATTTTTATTGTCTACATGACATAACCAATTGAGTTTAAATAATTTTTATGGAACACCATAAGCAATTTAATAATATTCCAGAGAACAGTCTCAACATCATTAATGGGTAAAAATCAGTTTCATTACTCAATCTGTTTTGGCTCCAAAAACTGCTCCATAGATGGGTTTATTCACTTTCATTTTTAATTGATGTGGCAGTATTTTTAATCTTTTTTTCTTCCTGTTCTCTCACAGGACAGATTTTAAATGTATTCTAAGAAACAATGCAAATAACATAATTATCCTATGCACTATCTATCCAATTTCAACAATATTAACAGTAGCAGCCATGGTTAAGCTGCTAAAAAAAGGCTTGTCTGTGTGGTCATCAACAATTATATATAGAGAGGGTACCAAAAAAATGTATACACATTTTAAGAAAGGAAAAAACTATTAAAATTGTAATACTCACTATGTACTGATAACAAAGATGAATACAAGTCACATTTGACTTCTGCAATGACAAGAGGTGCTCAAAGTGGTTACCACCAGCGTCCAGACACTTATGATTATGGCAAACTACTGCTTGAGCAACGTTGACCAAAGTGTCCACTTGTACACATTTTTTGGCACCCCCGGTATACACACACAGGAAATCAGATATATAATTGAACACTAATTTAAAAAAATATGTATTTATAGGAAAGGTTCTTGATAAACGTTTAAAAAGCAACTGTATTCTCCTGACCTTTTAATATGTTCTCTACAGTGCAAAGGAAACATTCGGCAAGTCAGGAATATCAATCAAAAAGTTACCCATGGGGCCGGCCAGGTGGCTCAGGCGGTTAGAGCTCCGTGCTCCTAACTCCGAAGGCTGCCTGTTCGATTCCCACATGGGCCAGTGGGCTCTCAACCACAAGGCTGCCAGTTCAATTCCTCGACTCCCACAAGGGATGGTGGGCAGCGCCCCCTGCAACTAAGATTGAACACGGCACCTTGAGCTGAGCTGCCTCCCGGATGGCTCAGTTGGTTGGAGTGCGGGCTCTCAACCACAAGGTTGCCGGTTCGACTCCCGCAAGGGATAGCGAGCTGTGCTCCCTGCAACTAGCAACAGCAACTGGACCTGGAGTTGAGCTGCGCCCTCCACAACTAAGACTGAAAGGAGAACAACTTGAAGCTGAACGGCACCCTCTACAACTAAGATTGAAAGGACAACAACTTGACTCGGAAAAAAAGTCCTGGAAGTACACACTGTTCCCCCAATAAAGTCCTGTTCCCCTTCCCCCAATAAAATCTTTAAAAAAAAAAAAAAGTTACCCATGAAAAGTTTCAAACAAATTTTAAATATTAAAAAGAGGAGTTAATATTTTAAAGTCAATCAACTTTAACCCATCAAATACGGGGTTGCCAAAAAAACGTATACAAGTGGACACTTTGGTCAACGCTGCTCAAGCAGTAGTTTGTCGTAGTCAGAAGTGTCTGGATGCTGATGGTAACCACTTTGAGCACCTCTTGTAATTACAGAAGTCTTGTCTACACATGTCTTGTATTCATCATTTGCTATTGGTATACATTGAGTATTACAATTTCAATAGTTTTCCTTTCTTAAAATGTGTATGCATTTTTTTGACACCCTCTGTATATATATTCAGACCTTGTATGGAGATCATGTTTTACTAGGTACCTCAGGTAACACTAAACCAAATACTGGCAAACACATTTACTTTATGTGGAGAACATGGAATAAAAGGCAAAAATAGTGTGTGTGTGTGTGTGTGTGTGTTATACAATGTCATCTTAAATTAATCCAACTCCATTTGAGAACGAATATAATTCTGCGGTTAAGAACATGTACTCTAAAGTCAGACTACTTGGGTCTGAATCCCAGCTTTGCCACTTACTAACTGTGCAACCCCTGACAAGATATTTAACCTCTGTGGCCTCATTTTTCTCATGTGTAAAAGGAAACTGATAATAATACCTACTGAATACCTCACAGAATATTTGTAAGGATTAAATGGATTAATATGTGTAAAGTACTTAAAATAAGGCCAGGAATATACTAAAGAAAATATGTTAGGCATAATCTAATCCACTTTGATCTTGTATTTTATTACTCTAGATTACTTCAACTAAAACCCACTTACCTTTTACATGGGAATAATGGCTGAAAATTAAAACTTCATAAACTCAAAATCTCCTATACTAATAAAATATATTAAACTAGTGCCTTTTATTGAGTGCTTTTTATTTTATTTAATGTTTCCAAGGTTTAATAAACTCCAACAACTCCATGAAAACTAAGGAGTAAGATATTTTACTTAATACCCAATTAAAGAGGTTATCATATACTTTATAAATTTTGAATAGACTACATAAATTATATAAATGTCTAAACACTATGCTGTACACCTGAAACTAATATAATACTGTCAACTGTTTAACTAGAAAATATAAATATAAAAAATAAATATATGTGGACTTACTATGCTTAATGCAAAAATCATATTTAGCAGAACTGTAATTCACCTAGAAACAGAACAATCAAGATCAAATAGTAACTTAAACAGCAGCAGGTCCTCGAATAATGTTTTGTTCAAGGTCCTGTCATTATGACATTTATGAGATGCCACAGGAACTTAACTCCTGTTATCAATTAGCCTATGGTAAAATAGGTTTTATTATGCGTTGTTTTGTTTAAAGTTGCAGGACCTATCAATGTTAAGTGAGGACTGACTGTGTAATACTCTAATAGCCTTATTAGAGAAATGAATGGAGCCTGGTGTCAGAGGGGCTTTAGTAGGAACTTAAGCTGATATTTATGTAACTTTAATAAAGGGTCTGAAATTGGTACAAACATGAGAAAGGTTTTTATTTTTCTCCAGTTTCTACCCCCAATATGGTTGGTCTGATTTCCCTTTCCTACCCCTTAATGACATCTGGAACAATTCCTACAGTTTTCCAGTAGCTTTTGGTTATTAAAAAGTCCAGTCCAATTTACTTCGGTATAAAAGTTTAATCTTCAATCTTACAATCATTTCCTTCCTCTCCAAACTCAGGCTTGGCCCATGGTCCAAGGAAGGGGTGTGGCTTGATCTATTCTGGGGGGGCGCAAGCATGTTTCTTCTAAGAAATTAGCACTTTCTTTGTACAAAGTTATTACTTACTTAACCTTAACTGAATGAATTTTTGTTGTTTCTTCTCAATGATGTGACCAGTGGAAACTGTTACAAACCATTTTCTATGCAAATTGATAACATGGCAAGAAAGAACAATGGATAACTTTACAAAGAACAAAGGCTTAGTCAATACAATTAAAATAACTATGCCACTCCACAAATAACATTATTATTGTAGGAATATACTGGGGGGGGGGGGGGTGCCTCTCTAGTAGTATATATTCTACTTCATCTAACAAATTTTGGAGGACGCATTTTGAAAAATGTAGCTTAAAGAAATTTGACTTATGCCCTTGATATTTAAAATGCTTCACTTTGTTTTTAGACAGACATAAACTTCACTTGCTTATTATCTCCTTTGCCCTAAAGTCAGAAACAATCAACCTGGCCACTCTAAAGGAGGAAAAACTCCTCTATGCTCTTAGCGACTGAATCTGAAGGCCTGCAAATTAACCAAAAGACAAATCAGGAAGAGAAAAGACAGGTTTTTATTCACTTAACAGAGTTACGGAAAAACATGACTCAAGAAGGCAGTTAAAATATGGGGCTTACATACCATCTTATTAGAAATAAGGGAGGGGAAGAAGGGCACTTACAAGAAAACAAATGACTTTTAGGAAAGATAAATGGGTCCTTAGTGAATAGCTGGAAGATATGATCGTTTTTTTGTGACAATGTCAGTTTAGGCGTGATATCCATTTTTCCTCTCTTCTCCTTAGTGATAGGAGTCAATCTTCCCAGGTTTTGAAACTCTGGGGAGCGAATTTCTAATAACTGAGTTCTTCTGAGAGGCTCTGCGTTTAGGCAGGTAAGAGAGTTTAGGGGGGTAAAAGTCTATTCTCAAATGCCTTCAGTTCAAAATAATTTTTATGCCACAGTGGTGTATTCTGGCCCCTTTCACGATCAACACATACTCTGTACACAGCACTGAATTAGTTGGCAAAATAAAATTCTTTAGGGCAAAATTCAGCCACCAAGGAGCTTATAAAATAAGTTGAGCTATAAGACAACTTAAACTTTCTATATTTTGTTTTTTAATACTCTTACAACAGCAGAAGGAATTTTCATATATCATGAATAAAAATAAAAAATGACAAATTTTAAAAAACGCAATAAAAGAGTTAATACCTATACCTCAAAAAAAAAAAGAGTTCCTACAAATGAGTAAGAAAAAATAGATTAGAAAAATGAATAAAGGACAGAGAAATGCAAAGAGCCAACAAACATAAAACCCTGCTCAACCTTACTCATACTCAAAGAAACACAGATTAAAACTATAATACTGTTTTTTCAGCTGGGAGACTGGCAAAGATTAAAATAGACTGATGTTATTATGTGTTGGTGAGTGGGGGAGAGAACACACTCAAACACTGCAGTTGGTCGGAATGTGAACTGTTGCAAAGATTTTGCAGAGCAGTTTGGCACTATATCAAATCTGCATGGTTTCTCTTACAGTAAAATGCATTTTTACGTATTCATCCTATAAAATAAAAATAGTCTCACAGGATATATACAAGCACCACAACACTTTGTAATGCAAAAGAAATGGAAACAATCTAAATATTCATCAATAGGGGATTGATAAATAAAATTAAGGTATATTCATAAAAAGGAATATCACTTGGCTACTAGAAAGAAACGAGGAAAGCAACATTTACTGACATAAAGAGAGGTCTACATAGTTCAGCAAAAACAAAGTTATAGAAAAGGATGCACAGTATGGCCCCATTTTGGATGGGGGATGAGAAATAAAGATGAAGACAACGGAAAAGAAAGATTATACTTATCTCTATACTTTTAACAGTTGTAATCTGTGGGGGGTGGGGGTAGGGCTACAGAAGACTTTCACTTTCTACTTCACATCTGTATTGTTTGAAATTTCAACCACAAATATGTGTAACTTCTGTAAACAGAAGAAACAAAGTAGGGTTTTAAAGTGATATAAAGTTAGGGAAATTATTTGAGTTTCACTAGATTAAAACCTGAGAAGGCTTGTAGTAAAGAAATCTAATATATTAATAGATGGTATAAAAACACCAAAATATTACCCAAATTAAAGATGTAGAAGAGCTAACTTTTAGGCTTGGACCACTGTGGGAGGTTTCCCAGAAGACAGGGTTTACGCTTGATTTTGAAGCATTTTGATAAGCAAAGAATAGGGGCAATAAAAGTCCAGAGGCAGCACTGTCCAAAATAATGCATAATTTAAAAAATTTTAGTAGTCACATTATAAAAGCAAATAGAATTAGGTGAAATTCATTTTAATAATACATTTACTTAACCCAACATAATCAACATAGTATCATTTCAATATGTAATCAATATTTTTAAAGCACAGAGAAATTTTACATTCTTTTTTTCTTTTGTACTTACATTAAAATCTAGTGGGTAATTTAGCCTCACCACACTGCAAATGTTCCACAGCCACATGTGGTACTGGTTACTGCAGTAGACAGTAGCAGGTCTAAGGATCCTGAACCCAAACCCAGCACTGGATATTTAGGTGATACACACTAATGAAATAGTAGGAAGTGAATGAGGCAGAAAAGGCAGACTGGGCCAGAGCTGAAGACCAGTTTGAGATAGTTTGAATTTTACATTGTAAGCATGTAAGAAAGCAGAGAAAAATATTTAACAAGTAGGCATGATTAAAGCACTAGTTCAGGAAAATTAACTTCTTTTTCTTTACTCAGATATACATATAAATTAAACATGAAGGTTTTTTCCTCAACATTCTTACTGCATGAAAGATTCCTGAAATGGAGAAGTAAAAAATAATCTGTCATCAAGCAACTGTATTTTGTTGATTTGGTGTATATTTAAGATACTTCTGGATAGTTACTCTTGAAATATTTTTATTTCATGACCATTTTAAGATGACTTTTTCAAAATTATATAAGTTCTATGAACTTCACCAAAATTTAACAGCCTTTAGTACTTCCTATCAGGAGCTCCTTTTAGTCAGGTTATCTAAAATATTTTAAATTAAATACAAATTTAAAACACTCAAGATCTTATACTCCTGAAATATAATACCAAAAAAAAATTTAATTGCTAATTAAAAAACTACCTACAAATTTCATTATACATAGAACAGTATCACAACCATGCAAGTCTTTAGATTTCTTAATTTCTAAAATGAGAGCCTGTAAAATTTCAGATAATTTACCTAATGGCTAAAGCAAAAAAAAATAGTGCTCAAAGAAATAAAAAGCAGAGCATGAAAAAACACTGGTCAGAAGTCATTCCCTTCGTTACTTACAGTGACTTTCAGCCAAAAATCAGAAAGCCAATGATGTCATCAGGACCAAAACCATTACGTGAACCTGCAATTTCAGCAACTAACTACTCTACATTAAAGTCACGGAATTTTCTTTTATTTTCTTTTTTTTTTTTAAGCAGAAAATGATCTTTTCTAAAGTAGAAACGATCTTAAAATTCTCCAAGTCCCTTTCACTTTTTAAGATAAGGGAATGGGAGATCCAGATAGGTTTAGAGTAATATCCAAGATTGTACAGCTAACTTAGTACTAGCTAACCAGTACTAGATGTTAGTTTATAAAAAATTAGAAGCCAAAACTTGTCTTCTGTTTCTTTACAATTTTTCATATTTTCCAAATTATCCACAACAGATGTATTGCTTTTATAATTTTAAATAAACCAAAAAAGGTTTGCTCTAAAAACTACTGAATACTTTCAGAAACATGTTCCCTCTTCCTTTCTGGTCTAAGATCCTATTGTATAGGCCTCGATCTCAGGAAAGTCTTCCAAAATTACTTACTCCCAGAATAGACCAGGTTCCCTTATCACACACTCTTATAAGCTCCCTGTACTTCCCTTCTGTGGATCTTTCTATAACTACAATTAGATTACTTATTTGTAAAATTATTTAATGTCTATCTTCTCTACCTAGGTCTTAAATTGGTGTTTCTCAGGGCTATTCTAGACTCTTTGCTGTATATACCTGTATTGTAATCACTCCCAAATGGCTACCTCCAGCCAAACCTCTGTCAAACTACAGACCTATATACGCAATTGCCAAGTGGAAATCTGTTTGGTTATTACAGACGCACCTTAAACCCCATATGATCCAAACTGAATCATTTTCCTCCACTAACCAGCTCTCCCTCCACATTTTTCATTTCAATCAACAATACACATCTACCGTACCCAGGTTTCCAAGACAGAAACCTGGGAGTCATTCTTGCCAATCCCATTCCTTCTCTCACCCACAGCTAATTACCAAGTCCTGTGCATTCTAGGCCCTAATTATCTGCCACCATTCTAGTCTGGGCCAGGATGGAACAGCTTCCCTACAAGTTTCAGTGTCTTCAGTCTTCCTTTCTTCAAACTGATTCTCCACTGTGTAACTAATCTCCCTAAACTGCAATTCTGATTGTTATCTCTACACTTGACATACCCCATCCTCCTTCTTAAGTGAACAGCAATCATATACAGCTGGAACAACAACCACACTCCACTGTTTCTGACGTTATTAGTGGTATTAACAAATGTATTACTATAAGAAAACAAGGTTCACCAGAAACATAAAATTATGAAAGAATAACAACATCTACCATATCAGAGTAGCTCAGAGTCACCTGTTTTTAATAAAAGAAACTCAAGAATAATCTCCTTATTTATTCAACGTTTATTCATCAGTTCTATATTTAACTGCCCATATGAACTTGGTTTAGGGACCCACTGGGCCCACTATGAGTTGGATCCACTCTCAGTCATCTGATCTCCCAAAAGCCCCTACTCTAACCAGTCCTCTCTTCAAAACACACTACTGGGGATCTCCAAACACATCCTTATGTTTCTATTTTTTAAGAACTGATAGCCTTTAAAATGTTGGCTTCAAAAACTGATACACATTATAACTATGATTTAGTAAAATATCCAAACATTTACAATTATTTTTATATTTCCTTTTTTTAAAACCAAGTATATGATTATTAATTAAGATAGATAAATACTGGATATTTTAAAAATAACCCACAAAATTGGCCATCACAACTCTCTTACAATTCCGCCCTTACATAATCTGTGCCATTTTGTGAACATTACCATCTCTGAGAGAATCTATGAGTTAAAAGGAAAAAAGCAAAAGAAATCATGGAGAAAAATACTGAAAGCTGGGGGTCAAAGTACCTTGCAATCAGACTGGCATATCTAGTTGTGGGAGACCCCCATCCTAAAGTAAGTATTTCTCTATACTGCCTAAAAGAAATATTTTACTTGTTAAAGAGGTTTAACAAGCATCCTCTTTTAAAAAATAACTTTTCATAATAATAACAGTAAAGCTATAAGTCATTCCCATGTAAGTGTGGTTTAAATTCTTCTTCCCAACATTTACACTAAAGGAATGGTAGTTTTGATAAGTGAGAGAACCCCTTTACATCAATTCTAAGGTGTATATATTTTTCATATTTTAGCATCTCTGAAATTAGGGTGCATCTATAATCAATGGCTTAAAATTAACTAGAAGCATCTTTTCTTCATAAGGGGTCTATAAAATTATGATGCATCTTATAGTTGATATACTGTAATTCAATGCAACTCAACATTTAATCTTATAAGTATTAAATAACTGAACTGACTTGGTCAGTTTGGAACTTAAGGTATTTAAGAAGGCATTCTAAAAACATAAACACTAATAAAAGCTGGAAGAGGAAAGAAGGAAAGACTTCCTAGTCCAAAATTTACCCTGAGAGGAAATCCATTTTTCTTTCTCTCCATGGTTCCCTGCTCCCAAGATCCAAATGTGAGCTCAGTAACTCATGTCCAACCACACTACTAGGCTAGACAGGGGCCTTTCTTCATTTATTCATTTTAATCGCAACAGTCAGTTACAGGCCTAGTCTGCAGTCTAGTAGCAGAACTACTATTTGTATAAAAATTGCTGTAAAAGACTAAATGACTCATACTTAACATGTGTGCATATAATGGTATATAAATTATACTTCAATAGTTGATTTAAAAAAAAAGACAAATGAGTAAGTGCAGTAAGAAAATATTAGATAGAAAACATGCCTTAAAAATATCTCTTCTTTCAGAAAGGATTTCACCCAGAAGAAAATGGGGAAGACTTAAGAAAGAGATGGAATTTATTTATTTAGTTTAGTTTTCTCGTTGTCATTTGCATTTTTTTTTACCTTCTTACATTTATTGAAGGGTAACTGACATATAATCTTATTAGTTTCAGGTGTGCATCAGAGTGATACAGTATTTATATACATTACAAAATGACCCCCACACGTCTAATTACCATCTGTCAGCAAAGTTATTACAATATTATGAGTTGCAGACTTTTTTTTTCAGAGTAATAGATGCACAAGGTTAAACATTAGCATCCTGAAAGACTATAAAGAAAATTAACCAAATCATGCCCTATCCATCTCCACTGAAGTGCCACTAACCAGTGATAGCGATTTTAACCAATTTTGTTTTAATAAATACCTCTAGTGATAATCTATCTCTAAGGATCACTAAACTTCTATTTCAAGAATCACAATTTAGATACCATCCACTGACTTCCTGTTTTGACAGGTAAGGATTTAATACACTTTTAACACAGAAAGAGACAAAATTTGAAATGGACCTTGAAGAATGGGTAGGACTCGGACACATGACAACTGGCCATCTATGCAAGAGGGGGGTACAGTATAGCACAGCAGCAGCAAGAGCAGTGGGCAAAGAACATGTGCAGGAAGCAAAACAGTGGGCAGTAAGAACAGGTATGTCTGAAGCAACCCCACGGAAAGGACTCCATTTAATAGAAGACCCTGGAAACTTCTGAGTAACGAAAAGTTGACGAGTTTTTAGGCAGAAATGCATAAGATAACCTGGATAAACATGGAAATGAAGGCAAGAAGGTCATAACATTAGTCCAGGTGAGATGAGAACCTGATTCAGTTAGAAATAAAGATTGAAAAGGGAAAATTATCAAATATACAAATATACACACAATATATAACACTGCATACAAATATATATCAAATCATAAAGTTTTAAGGAAAAAGAACTGTGTGAAAACTAAGTAACACTAAATTGGAAAACTCAAATAAATTTCTGGATTAAACACTGAAATTCACACAAGAAGATAACCTACACATAAGAACAGCTATTAAATAAATTAAAACGGTATTCAAAGTCCTCTTCAGGAAAAAAAGAAAAAAATCGAAGCCTGAATTGTCTCATAGGTGAGGTCTGCCAAACTCTCAAGTAAAAAATAATCCCAATCTGAACTGCTCCTGAAAAGAGAAAAAGGAAAACTGTCCAACCTATTTTATGAGTCTATCATAACCTTGATATCAACATGAATTAAGAATTGTTCCAGAGTTAGCAGGAAAAGAGAAGAGTGTCAATACCATGAAAATAGAAGCAACAGATGTTGGCTACAGGATGAGAGGGAACGGGGAAAGGTCTGAGTTTAGTATGGCATCAACAGAAATAAGGAACACCAGGGAAACATGTTTGGTAAGGACGAGGAGTTTAGTTTGAACCAGAATAACCAGGTTAAGATGTGCATAAAGCAGCTGGAAAAAACAGGGATTCAAGCGCAGAAGAGAAATAAAGGTTTGAGAATTATTCAGACAGAAGGGTCTAAACAATAACGTCAAGATACTAGAGACATGGGAAAGTGAGCTGAAAGGTGAAACTTGGAGAATACACATTAAGCACAAAAAAGGAAAAACAGAAAGCAGAAAAGGGGCAAAGAGAAACAAAGTCAGTACAATGTCACAGAAGCCCTCCTTTCATCTCCTTAATATAATATCTTACTCACCCTTCAGAATTGTCCCAGGTTCTGAAGTAACATTTTTAAGAAGGCCTTCTCAGATTCTCCTAGCACCACCAGCACCAGGTCAGGTCCCATTTTAAGTTCTTATAATACTCTGCACTTTAATTACAATCATAATCATACTTAATTATACAATTCATTCTTCAGTATGTCTTCTCCACTTATCTGTTGTTGCAGCCTACTGCCTTGCATGTATCAGAATATAGCATTTGTTGAATGAAATGGATAGATGAATAAAAGCCAAGAAAAGGCATTTCAAAATGCTACAGAAAGCTCAAGGAGTTGACTCAGAAACGGGGCTTAAATGTGTTGATTAGGTTATAGCTGAACTTTGTGAAGGTGAAATCCAGATAACAAGGGGTTAAGAAGTGTTTAGATAGCCAGGAAGTAAAGGTAATCTCTAGAAATGGGATTAATAAAACCGGGTCTTATACCGTATTTCCCTGAAAATAAGACCGGGTCTTATATTAATTTTTGCTCCAAAAGACGCATTGGGGCGTATTTTCAGGGAATGTCTTATTTTTTCATGTACAACAATCTACTTTTATTCAAATATAGTCATGTCATCTACTTCTGGAACATCATCATAATGTACTAAATGCATCCCTCTGGCTGACAATCTTAACTGGGGCTTATTTTCGGATTAGGTCTTATTTTCGGGGAAATACGGTATGAAGGGCTGAATTTTAATTTTACTTCAATTTTGCTCTATTTCACTATTATTCTTTAATGAATATGCATTACTTTTATAAAGGCAAAACTTTTTTTTAATGTTCATATGATTTGAAAAGGTAAAGCAGCAATAAGACAGCTTGAGGGAGTAGTGGACTCAAGGAAAGGTTTTTGTAATTTGAGGGAATTTTTTTTTTTTCTATTTTTCAATTACAGTTGACATTCAATATCAGATTAGTTTCACATGTATAGCATAGTGGTTAGACATTTATATAACTTAAGTGATCCCCATAATTCTAGGACCCACCTGACACTATACGTAGTTATTACAATATTATTGACTATATTCCCTGTGCTTTACTTTACATCCCCATGACTATTCTGTAATTGCCAATTTGTACTTTTTAATTGTAAACTGAGGGAATCTTAAACTCATTCAGACTTTTAAGAACCCTAAAACAAAAGAGAGCGCAATTCATACTCCATTAAGTAGGAAAGAGAAAAATGAAACGAAGTGTTAACTAGTAGAAAGAAAAAATATTCTCCCACTGAGATGGAAGGAAAGAAGCAGATGATAGAGAGAAGGAATCCAGTCAATTACGGAAGGAGCTCCCACTGAATGCCACAATCTTTTCAGTAAAGGGTTTGGAGAAGTGAGAAAGTAGAAAAAGTTTGAAATGAGCTCCACGGATAATGTCCAAAGGGGAAAAAAACCAAAACAGTATAGTACCACTTCTATTAAAAGTGCATTGTGAATTTCAGTCAGCCTTTTGGAAACTCAACTTATTTCTAGTTCAGAACTGCCTGTATTTCAGCTTTAAGTTTAAATATTGAAATCTGGTTCACAAACTTATTTCAACAACTGAAAACAGTGATAAGCATTAAGTTACATTCTACTTTAATTCAGAATTGAATTCCTCCTAACCTAAATATAACAAAGAAGTTGTTTTCAACTCAAGCAACAAAATAGTGATCATTTCATGTATGAGTAACTGAAAAGCGCTCCTAAACGTCAGTGTTTGCAGAAAGGGAGTTTTTGTTGTTGTTGTTGTTGTTGCTAACTCCCCCTGTGCCTCACTTTAACAGTTCCTGAATAGTAGTAAAGAAAAGCCTGGATTCAAATCCCAGCTCACTTAGACAACTTATTTAACCTTTTCGTCTTGGTTTCCTCGTCTGAAAAAAGAGGAATACAATAACCAGGGTTATCATAAGGATTAAATGACGTAACGCAGGTGAATGCGCCAAGTCTGTACTATGTACTCAGAACAATTTGCTAACCATTTAAAAGAGAAAACCTGCAATACTTTGACCAAATTAAAACATCCGAGAGCGTGGAAGAGTACAAGTCACAAAACGCCAGACCCTAGCACATAGCACATTATTTTTCTTCCCTGACGCAAGCTATTTTTTTTCTTTGCCAACCTTTCCACTAGGAGTCTGGAAAAAGAAAAAAAGGGTTACATTCGATCCAGCAGAAAGTTTTCATAAACTGAAGTGCAGAATCACAACAGACATGGCAGCGGAGGCAGCGCGGAACAACAGGTGAACCTCCGAGAAACCTGGCAT
Organism: Rhinolophus sinicus; assembly: GCF_057876585.1. Taxonomy (NCBI): domain Eukaryota; kingdom Metazoa; phylum Chordata; class Mammalia; order Chiroptera; family Rhinolophidae; genus Rhinolophus; species Rhinolophus sinicus. The sequence goes on along the minus strand of NC_142515.1, from coordinate 61,707,716 downwards.
CTTCCCGCGGACAAGTTTTGAGGGAGGGCTTGCCAACTCCTCCTGGCTTTACCACCCCACGAAACAGACTGTTTTTCTTTTTTTCTTTTTTTTGCAGAAGCGTATAGAGACATATCACTAATATCGACCTCGCAGCCCCTAAGCGAGGGAGGTGAGCGCCTTTCCCATTTAAGGATTCAAGAAGCGTCCTTGGAGGCGGCTTTCGCCCACACCGCCTCCCCAAACTCGGCCTGAAACCCGGGGGTGGGGAACAAAGGAGGGGCCGGGAGGCAAGGCGGCCGCCAGGGCCCGACGTCGGGCGTCCAGGGGCCGGGGTCCGCGGCGGACTCCGGCCCGGGGTGGGGGCGCGGGGCAGCGGGGCCCAGTCGGCCGCGGCCTGACACAGCCCGGGCGTCAGGGACTTCGCGGGGCGGCCGAACCGGGCCGCCCACCGCTCGGGTCTCCAGCACATGCCCGGCCCCCTCCGAAAATCCGCCCGGAGCCCGCGCTGGCCTCCCCGCCGCCGCTGGCCTCTCCCGACGCGTATACGCACTCTCCTGTCGAACCTACTCACCCGGACCCCGGGGAACTCATCCTCCAGCCCTCGGCGCAAAGCGGAGTGGGCGCGGCGAGCCGCCGAGACGCGACAGGGGCCCCGCTCGGCCTCCGCCCTGGGCTTGCAGCGGCCCCGGCCCGGTCGCCCCTCGCGCGGCCGTGCGATCCTCGTCTCGCGCGGACCGACGCACCGGAGCCCGAGCCTGCCTTCCTGCCCGCCCTCCTCCCTCTTCCCTCTTCCCTCCTCCCTCCTCCCTCCTTCTTCGCCCGGAGCCAGCAGGCGGATTCCAATCTCGGCAGCCGCCGCCGCCGACACTCGCACGGGGGGGCGGTGCGGGCGCAGGGCCTGGGGGGAGGGGCGGGCCTCCGCGAGACTCGAGCTGCGCGCGTGCGCGCGCGCACTGGAAGAACACTAGCCGCGCTCCGCCCCGGACGCGAAAGGAGCCGAGCATGTGGCGGAAGCGCCCGAAGGGTCCGCGAAACTGGCGCCCCGCTGCCGGGGAGGAGGGCCTGCTGCCGGCCTGGGGGCGCCGGGCTGCCTTCGGTGGGGGCTTCTCCTCCGCGCGGTTCCGCCGGCCCCACCTCACCAAGCACCCCTAGCGCTGCCGTCGAGCAGACGCTGTGTGCGTGACGCTTGGATACCACAGCCGCGTGCTGCGCGCGGGCCGGACCCCCTTGGATGGCCTTTTTTGGGGGCGTTCTTTGCGTGACCCCTTCTCAGACAAACTCCACGTGAGCGGCAGCCGTCTGGCTGGTTAAGTAAGCCTGATCGCTCAGAATCCACACACCACGGCGTGGCGACAAAGAAAAGAGAAATGTAGCCACACTCCATCCATTATTCACCCACCGCTGCCCGGCTTCTCTTTCTGGGCTCTTTGCCAACGAGCCGGGGCACGGGTAGGGAGGTGGAGGTGGACCGGCTCCGAGTGAGCTGCAGGGCACAAAAGCATTTCCGCGTCGGGCCAGGAGCTCCGAGGCCCGCGCTGCCCGGGGCCCTGTGATCTGCAAACGCGTGAATTCCAAAGGCAAAAGATGAGGAGCGGCGTTACCCCAACAGAACTGAAGTCAGCACACTATAAATACTGCTCCCTTCTCCACCTTTGGCTCACTGTAGTGACCTCGTGTACCCTCCGGAGTCTTATTCCCCCCATTTGGAAAATGTAAATAATTCTCGCTACTTCTTTTCTTCCATTTCCCCTCACTCTTTGTGGAAAAATGCTGTTAAAATATCCTTGGGCCCCGTATGTGAAGAAAGAGTACAGGCCCCCTTTTTAACACCATGTGTGACCTTAATCTCTGGTAAGTATTTCAACAATTGTACTATGTTAAATTAAGTCTGTTTCCAAAAGTACCCTTTTTTTAAAAAAAAGGTCTCTTTAAAATCAGTTTTTAAACTGGGTAAAAGAAAGAGGGAAGGAAGAGAATGTGCCAGGCATTAATATTTGTTTTTATACATATTCTCCCTAAAGAGATGTTTAGATTCCAGAGTACTCCCTTATATTGTTTAAATATCTGAAATCCCTCCATTCTTTTTTGAAGTTATTTTGGTCCATCTTTCATTCTGCCCCACCCCCCACCCCTTTTCTGCTTTTATCCACCTTTGCCCTTAATACCTCAGATACCATCCATAATTCCAAATTCTTTTTCAATTCTATTTACTCTATTTTTTTTCCTGAACTCTAGTTGTCTCAGGTTTGAGACTCATGGATTACATACAGTAACTTGCAACAAGAATGTATGATATGGTCAGTTCCCTGACATCAACTAAAATCCATCACTTGTTCAAGTTTTCTGCATTCTACACACTGCTTTAATTTTAGGGAAAAGGCTGGACCTTTTGCACGACGAGATTCAGACAGATTAACATACCTGAAGCTGAACAATAATGAATGTCAACTACAAGTTTATATATATATATATATATATATATATATATATATATATATTTACAAGAACCGGAGTACAGCATTAGGAATAGAGACAGTGGAAATGTAATGGCTGTGTGCGATGTCAGAGGGATAGTGGATGGAGGGAGGGGGGTTGACACTGTGAGGGATATAAATGATGAACGGCTAAGTATTACTTTGTTTTGTGCACCTGAAACTAATAACAATAAAAATAAATAAATACATAACTTGCATACACACACACACACACACACACACACACACACACACACACAGAACTCATTGATAATTACTGAGCAATGTGTTATGGCAGATAAAACCAAGACAGCTGTGTTAATATACCCTCTAAAACCTAATTCAATTTTCAACCATGAATCAGTCTATACAATAGACCTGAATCTCAGGTTGGAACTTGAGTACAAGTTTCTGAAATGTACAAACTGATGTTGCCTGGGTTCTGTTTTATGCCACTGTATAAATGAGCAAAATTGAGGCATCAAATTTAAGTCATGATTATCTTTGTTTTCTATAAAAAGTTCTTTTCAAGTCTTTGGGAATTGACATTGTTTTGCTCTCCTTAGATAAGGCCTACCTGGTGCCCAGGCTTAAATCCTTAGCAGTATCACAGTGGGCAACCAACCTCCTGACAGTTGAGCAGGACACAGTGTTCTCTCTGGTTCCTGGCACATGTATGCATGCCAGCCTGTTTCTCCGGTTTGCCTGTCCACTAAATGAAGAGAGCAGCCAGGTAAACCAAGGAGACATCCGGAGACAAATGGTCTGGCTCCCAAACTCAAAGGCCACACCTCAAGGTCCAAATTTAATGTTCTCTAATGTGATGATTTTCCTTTAAGTAGATTAATAGAATGGACTGAAATGGGCCTTTTTTCTCTGCACCGTTAGTTCCCAAGAGTAGTGGTCACATGCCCAAATTACATGGCATTAGTTTGGAATGGAAAATTATCCTTCCCTGATCACCTGTCTTAAATTAGCACCCCAACACAGCCAATTTCATTTTCTTTATACCACTTTTTACTCTGAAATTACCTTGTTCTTTTAGTTATCTGAGTTTCTATACCCCACTAGAATGTAAACTCCATGAGAGCAAAGACCTTGTCAATCTTGTTCTCAACGCTTTCCTCAGAGCCTAGTTCTTGGCTTTTGCAACAAGTGCTCAATATTTGTTAAATGAATGAAAGAGATAAGGATAGCATTTCCTCTAAGCATTTCTGAACCTTGTCATCAAGACCCAGTTTTAGAAGGTGGCATGGACTGTGTTGAAAAGGATGAGGGTACATCAGGGAAGCTATGGATCACCTTCAGTGAAATGGAGACTTCTGCTTTCAGGAAAGGCAGTAGTTTAATAGATTAATCCAAATTAATCCATCCAAAGTCATTTTTCTGTTGTAAAGACTTTATGAGGCAAAGGCAGCACTAAGTCTTTGTAGGTATGGAGATAATTTAGAGCCCAATAAGGAAGGACGAGTGAAGGGACACCCTGGGCAGGGTGATGTTGAGGTTGGTTTCACACCCAATATTAAATGGACAAAAGCATTGTGAAGACTACAGGAAATAGCTACATTTTTCAGCATGGACGCTACTACATCCTTTTATTGGTTCACTATACCCTGTCATGGTTTAGAAGGATCAAGCCAAAACAAACAGGGATGATTATATATAAATATAATTTAGTGCACAAAGTAGAGAAAAGTTTAAAAATCTTCACTTTCCCTTCTATTTTTACTTGCTCCTTTCCTATTTCCATTTTCATTTTGTTTCAAAGCACTTGTTTATTTTGATGAAAAGACGGTTTTACTGAGGCTCTTGCTGCAAAGTAGCCACCACTTGATCCTACCTGGTCCATGGTCTGTACCGTCCTCCCTATCAATAAACCCTTTATCATAAAACCCAATCCTCTCCTGGCCCCATGGCACGAAGAATTCTCAGAGCTCCAGTCCCAGGCCCAGGACTCAGCCTCCTGCTGCCTTTGCTACTTACTTGGGGAGCCTTAACCTTGGCCGCTTTGTTAGAACTGGCTCTCTGCCCTTTACTTTTGCTTGAAGCCCTAGCCTGCATGGGCTTGGTTTCTCTGCCTTTTGTTGGACCCTGCTCTCTAGAGTCTGCCCCAGCCCTGCAATACCGACTCTGCTCTGCACTAACAGATAGCCCTGGTGACAACACTTAACTTGCCTTCAGCTCTGTATTCCTAGTTTCTCTGCATTCCTATCCTATCCATCTACCAGGCCTCTTTTCCCCCATTACCTGATGCCTACTGCTCTCCTGGACTACCACCTGTTGTTTGCTCACTGCTCTCTGGCTATCAGGTACTGCCTAGAGGACTGGAGTTCCTCCCACCCAACACCTGGAGCTGGGGTTTCCCCACCCCAGCTCCCACTCAGCCCATGGGAGTCTTCTTCCCCATCCTGTGCAGTTCACCACCCTCACCACCCTGTCTCTCTCTTCCCTGAGAGCAGTGGGTTTATGACCTATTATACTTGGATTACTTTTTAACCAGATAAAAATTAAACAAAGTGTAATAGGTGTGTTTATGTGTGTGTATATACATGTATTTGTATTTATACATATAATTTATATTTATACATATATGTGTAACCCATATGTGATTCTACTTACTACTCCTAAACACTAATTCTACTCAAGAATATCTCTGGGACTAGTAGTCCAGAAATCCCAGTAGATGGAGTTGAGTATGATTGCCTTGTGAATGACTAGTCAAAGCACGGTAAGGTGTCAGGATAAAGATTCAAGCTGAGATAACTAGGAAGATACAATCTTGGATTGGGAACACGGAGTCATTAGCAGCCATGCTGTAGCTAGTGTACATGGTCGACAAGGTTATCTGGATGTGTTCCTAGGTGTGGTATAGTGCCACCAGTGTGGCCAGGCATACTGGTAGTTTATCTACCACACAGGGTGGAGGTACCTATCCCTGTGCTGGACATGAAGTTCCACAGGACAAGAACTGTCTTATTCTCACTCCATTGTATCCCTGGGATATAGTGTACTGCCTGACACACTAAATACTCATTGAATGAACGATTGAATATACTAGGCTTTATAATGGACTCCTGTCCTCTGAAAGCTTAAAATCTAGTTAAAATAAGACATGTACGTAACTCCTTCATTTGATGTTCATTTCTGAGTCAGGATTTATTGCCCTTAAGATAGTTGATACTTCATTTTTTTCTCTGTTAATAGTTTGCCCTCACTAATTTATTTTTAACAGCCAAGGCAGGGTTGTTTTTGTTTGGTTTGGTTTGCGTTATTTTGTTTTGGGTTTTTTTTGTTTTTTTGTTTGTTTTTAGTATTCTTGAGGTTTAATTATACAGCACTTAACTTGATGGAATGAGAGTCTAACAACACGGAACCATCATTGACTTTAAATTCTAACAACTTGTTTTCAACAAATAACGCTTGAGTTCTGGAGTTCCATTTGCTCTTTGAAACCATTTCCTCAATTATTTCATGAGGAAACATGATCATATATTTAACCAGTAACCAATACCTGTCAGTGTTTCTTTTAAAATGTAGATTATTTTACATGTAGTTTGCTACCACCATAAAATCTGTCTTCCTCACTGTATACCTCAATCATACTAGCTATCATCCTAATTAGTCATTCCCTCTCTCCACTGATCTTGGTCAGATTTTCTAGATTTCTCTTAATGAGACACTATTCTTATCAAAATCTGGGAACCGCTGACGTATGGCAATATTCTGTTAAACTGGCCTCTCCACTTCCTGCAGTGTGGGGCCCATTCATTCTCCTTTTCATGCCATCCTCCTGCCTGCAGTGTCCAAGTACCACCTCTCACAAGAAGTCGTCTGACTGCTCAATCTTAAACTCAGGCTTTTCTCTCTCTGGTCATATCATTGACTTTTTTTGCATAGTTTAGCTGTTCTATGTCTTGATCCCAAATAAGATTTCCGACCTTTATTCACTTACATATGAACAGGGGTTTCCCAGCCTCCCAGCCTGAGGGAGTACAGTGTAGAGGGTATCAAAATGCACAAGATATCAAAATAGTAGCCCCATTGGGGCCTTCCATTGTAATTATCAAAATCCACCTCTGCTAATCCACTGGTTTCAAGGTCCAACTGGAGGTAGGGGGTGGTCACAAACTCCACTTACCTTCTGTGCTGCTCTTTCCCTCAAGGTCAAAGAGAGCACTCCTGTTCCTCCCTCCTTTCTACCCTCCCCTGCCCCAGTTGTTACCACAATTGCTGTAGTCACTGCACTGAGCACCAGGATGACTACACTGCGGGACTCCCAGGGGCACATTCACGTCAGGCTCTGTGTGAAAGGTGCCCCTTGGAGCTGTGCTATGCAAAGCCTGCAGCTGGCCCTACTGAACACCACGGAAACGCCACTCCAGATGCAGACAGGGAGCCTAGACCCTGACTTGCTTAAAGGAGCAGCTTTTTAATTGTTTACCATTATATAATATATATTATTATCAAATATATGATAATATGAGGTGTGATCACAAAATACGGTGAATGCTGCTGCCAAGTGCAATCAGAAAGGCAGGGATCTTCAATAAGGGAAGTGGCGCATCGAACCTTAGTAACAGTGTGTGACAAGTTTCAACTAGTTCGATGCAGTCAGATGGGAGCTACAGTTGAGAGAAGGTGTGTTTTAAGGTTTGTTGCAAATCATGGATCGCGAACAACGCATGAAATTTTTTCAAACTGCAAAAAAGTGCCAAAGAAACACAAAATATTAACATTAGTTCATGGTGATGCTGCAGTGACTATGATCTGGCACCGTGCGACTTCTGGTTCTTCCCCAAAGTCAAAATGACCATGAAAGGTAAACATTTTGAATCAATTCAGGACATAGAAGCAGCCATGACAGCGCAACTAAAGACCCTCACGAAACTGCTTCAGAAAGTAGCAAGAATGATGGGTTAATTGTGTTCAAAGCGAGGGGGAGTATTTTGAGGGCGATTAATGGCAATGTGTCTTTTACTGTAATGAATCTTTTTTATTTAAACATTTACTCTATTTTTTTTATCACATCTTATAAATAACATTGTATAACATATACCTTTCAGAGCATTTGGGGGAAATGAAAGTGGCAAGATGGATATTTATCAAGATGAAGTCAATTAGAATCTCCTATGTGAATGTTCTTAATAACAAACGTTACCTTATTGTTATACTTGTAATAATGCATCATACAAGGTCGGAGAATTAAGTTCACAAACTCATCCTAGAAAAAGTACTGCATACCTCATTGCTGAATATCACTATGGTCACCTTCGAAGTACTCCCCTTGGGAAGCTATGCACCGATGCCAGCGCCTAGTCCACCCTTCAAAGCAATTTTGGAACTCTTTCTGGAATGGCCATCAGAGCTGTCGTCGCATTACCCTTGATGTCCTGAATGTCATCAAAATGATTTCCTTTCAATATTTCCTTTATCTTCGGGTAAAGAAGGAAGTCACTGGGGGCGAGGTCAGGTGAGTAGGGAGAGTGTTCCAATATGGTTATTTGTTTATTGGCTAAAAACTCTCTCACACAATGCCATGTGAGCTGGTGCATTGTTGTGATGCAAGAGATGTGAATTGTTGGTGAAAAGTTCAGGTCGTCTAACTTTTTCATGCAGCCTTTTCAGCACTTCCAAATAGTAAACTTGGTTAACTGTTTGTCCAGTTGGTACAAATTCATAATGCATAATCCCTCTGATATCAAAAAAAAGTTAGCAATATCATTGCAACAAGTTTGCAAACTTAACTGTCAGACCTCATAGTAATCAACTTTTAACTATATATAACCATATTTCATCAAAACTAAGAGATCATTGATTATAAGAAACATCATTTTTTTATGTACAACTATGAAAAAAACGCTGCCAATTAAAATAGGACATGTCATCGGTTGTAGGATTAATTTCAGAGATGATGGAATGTCCAAAAATATGTATCTAAGTATTGATGAAATACAGTGCATTTTAATGCACCTAAAAGGCAGAGCAGTGCCATACAGGCCAGTAGTTTGAAATGTTGAGTTCTAGATTTTTGACATATAATTTTATTTGTTAGTTATGCACAATCCTCAAATAGCCACAGTATGAATGCTAACCACAAAACCAGAGACAGTACAGTTTAACTGTATATAAACACGTGAAACAGACAAAAGTGAACAAACAACTTATGATTTAGTCACATAAAGTTTAGAAGAAATAATAGCATCAAGTCACGTGCTTGGATTATATTACAAATAAAAAACTAACTTTCTGACAGCTGTTTATTATATTGAAAATGTGTGATGACAAAAAGAATTGAGTTTTAGATGTTCCACATGTTTTTGTCTTTGGAAAAATCAAACTAAACAATCAGAAAAATCTCGACAGTGCAGTAGAATGACTTTACATCTATCCCGGAAGCAGAACAATAGTGCTTGGTGCTTATGGGGCCATCAGGAAAAGCCAGCTGTGGGTTTCTTGCTAGTACAATTAATTGCTTCCGCTGTATATGAAATTGAAAGAATTGGGTGCTTTAGTGCGGAAAAAGGATATCCTGCTACACTGCTCCTATTTCCTCACAAAGGCTATTATTGAGCCTTTTGCCATTAATTCACATGCATTGGATTATCCTGTGATGAAAGACCGAGAGGCTTTTCCTTTTTATAGTCTCTTATCTCCTATTTATTTGGCACCTCTCTGGAGATACCTGCTCTTCTCTCAAAACTGGTTAATTGCTAGGATGGCAGAAGGTAGCTAATGACTGACTTCCTTTTCAGGGACTAATTGTGAGCCCATCTCTATACTTTTTCTTGGAGTGGCCTTTCTCGTTGCTGAGAAGTATTCTGAGTTCTGTCATTATTTAAAATGACAGATGTGGCATTTCTAATGCCAACTTTCAATCCCTGCCCACCATACACTTTGAGACCAGCAAGTGACTTGTATAAATCCTCTGTGTAGATCTGTACTGTCCAGTACCCTAGCCACTTGCCATGTGTGGCTACGTAAGTTTTAAATTACTTCAAGTACAGTTAAAATTCAGTTTCTCAGCCTAAGCGCATTAAGTGCTTGATAGCCATATTGGAAGAGTACAGATACAGAACATTTCCCTTTTCACAGAAAGTTCTACCGGGCCACGTTGGTATAGACTGACCTGCTCAACTCAGGCCTTATGAACAGTATCTGAACACATCTCGCTAACCGTTGTTTCAGTTCTCGCCATTGAAACCAAATGGTAGCAAGACTAGTATTTTCAGGGATTATCATCGCCAGCGGAGTTTCTCTGGACATACAGAGCCCCAGAATGGGGGGTGTTGTTCGACAAGTATAGAGTTACAGTTATGTTAGACGTGTTCTTACCACAGAAAATAAATTCTTTAAGTGATAGAAAATATGCCAAAAAGCTAATTGTGGTTGTCTCCAGGTAGTGGGACTATGATTACTTTTTTTCTTTTTCCTATTTAAATGTGTTTTTTGGGGGGGTTATTCAATAAGCACATACTCCTTTCTTAATAAAAATTACATTGAAGATACTTAAACCCATTCATTTCTTTTATCACCAATTTCAAACTAAGGTGGTTTTATCCAGCCTCTGTCACTAAGAGAGAACGTAGTAATCATTTTGAGCAACTGTTTCTTTAAAAATCTCAGTGAACCGCTTTTAGTTAAGAGATCTGTGTTCCCTTCTATCCTAGCGTGAAAAGCATGAAAGAGCCTGTGTTTGGGGTGCCCTAGAGCCCTGCTAAATAGAATCACAGAACATCTCTTTGGAAGAGATTGCTCATGAGCGCCAGTGATCCTCTCACCCAGGCTTTTGTTAGGCATTTTGCCAGGATCCACATGTTTCTAGACTACAGAGTCTGGGAGTCAAGGCCCAACAGGTTAAGGAGGTTCGTGGAGCTGAAGAGGCTCTAGTTTTACCTCTGCAAGAGAACCATAAAAAGAAGTCCTCGTTTCCTAAAAGTTCAGGCATGATCACACAGGTTTAATGAGAAACAGCAAGCTGTTTACAGCAAATTATAAACTGTGTAAAGCAGACCTCAGTGGACACTCCCAAAGGATGTCCCAGGAAACCTTACTTCTCCAATTCCAAATTCAGCAGATCTGGCTTGGTGTGGTAGGGTACTGCAATTCGAGTCAGAGGAGTATCTCAGAAGTCCCTTTCCAGAGTTTTCCATGACCAAACAGCTCACGGAAAGAGCTCATGGAAAGCCTGTTTTTCTTTCCCTTCGTCCTTGAAACCTGAAGCCAATCCACTGTTTTCTTGATTGCTATTGCACCCACCCTGTAGAGAGACACTTCAGAAACAGGCTAAGCAACACGATCTGGTGGGAAGAACACCAACTTTGGAGTCAGAATTCTGGCTGAACTTCCTAATGTTTGACCTTGGGAAGAGTTTGTCAACATCTCTGAATCCAAATTTCTTCATCTCTCAAGTAGCGATAAATAATATCAATCTAATGAGATAAATGTGAGAATTAACTGCGAGTATATAGAAAACAATTGGCACAGAGTCAACAGTCAATTAATTTTAGTTACCTCTCCTTTTCCTTCCAGAAAGTGATTGGTCCATTAGTGTTTATGTTGAAAGGGAAAGAAAACAAACTGTAAAACTCTTAATGATCCTTACTTCAAATACAGCCCAGTGCAGTTCAGTAATTAGTATATGAGTTCTGCTTCAGCTTGGGCTGGGCTCCAGTTCTTCGTTCCAGCCTCAGCTCAAGCATTTCCTTCTCCAGAAGCCTTCAGTGTCCCTCCCGAGTCGGCCCACGGTACCCCCAGTAGTCCCATAGTACTTCTGTCCTATCACTCTTCCTCATGTTCTGTTTGTCAAGCCAGGGTACCATTGAGCATGGGATACCTGATGTTACAGGGCACCTTCTCCAGGGCATGATTTTTACTTAGTAATAAATAACTTGAAACAAAGGGCATAATTTTTTCTTAGCCAAAATATAAGATCATAAAACAAATTTTACCATTGCAGGGGGTGCCTAGAGGACTGTGTTTATTGTTCTTTGCTTTTAGGTCTGCTTTGCAGAAAAGTTGGAGAAACATTTATTGTCAAATGATAGTGAAATTATATGATAACTTGTCTACTTCTTCCACCAGACTATGAGCTCTTAGGCAGAGATCGTGCCTCATTCACCTCTGCATTCACAACACTTAGTAGTTACGTCCACAAGGCCTGGCTCAAAGTACAGGCTCCAGAGTGATTGTGAACTGACTCAACTCTGTCCTCTCCCAGTACTTGGGGGAGAAGATAGTAGTTCCATCAAGGAGAGGAACTTTGAAAGTGTTTAACTGACAGGACTTCACGTCGAGTGCCTACTGGAGAGAATACACGTACGATCCTAGCTGTACTTTTTGGAAACGGTATTTAGCTTACCTGACCTTTGGCTTCCCAACCTGGTAGGGTTGTGAAGATTCAATGAGAAAAGACTCATAAAGTGCCATGCACTGTGCTTGGCATATAGAAGGTGCATGAAAAAACAGCTTCTTTACTTTCTTCTAAAGTCACATTCTGGTTATTAATCTACAAGCTAAGAGATGATTCTGTTCTTTTTAATCATCCCAAGCAACTCAAAAAGGACCTGATACCCATGGCTCAGGTTTGAGCGACTGTCTGGAGCTTTTTCTGCAACACCCCGGTCCTTGCTCCTAAACATCCAACCTATTACCTCCATGCCATTCAGCAGATTACTTACTGTCTTGGTTACCTTCACATTAAACCTGGGCTTCTAGGAGAGGGATAATTCAACTAAAAGGTGGAGAAAGGTAACCACCTGTTAGAAGGGCCCATTTCAAGCCTTGCCTAGTTCAGTAATCTGGTTTACTCTCCCAACATCAGCATGTCTTGGTCCTGGTCCTGGGGACAGCCCTGGACAAATACTGCCAGTTCCTAACGTAGAGAGCTGGCCAGGAAATAATCAGGATCCCCAAATGGCTGTGTACTTCACTCTACCGCCCTGGGTCCACAGTAGCTTTACCAGGAAACTAATGAAACTTAAGCTTCAGGGTCCCTCACTTTCAAAGGCCCCTGCAAATGCTGAGAATTGCTGGAATGTTCTCGGTTGAAAGGGGAAATCAGGTTGCAATTAGGGAACATTCCTATGTAAGCTTTTTGGATAACTTGCCTAGAGATTTCAGAAGAAAGAGACCTAGAAATCCACGATTCCAGTAATTTGTTATGATTCTTTCTTTTCGTTCTAAATGAATACTCAATTTTGTAATTAATTTTGTGTTTGAAATTTTATATTCTTTTACTTAAAGATGACCCCCCAAAACCTGGATCCTAGGCTGGATCAGGTTCTTCTCCAGTCTGTGTCTACTTTTCTCCAATGCTTCACTAACCTGTAGTTCACCAGAAAGTCAGAAGTATGGGAGGAGACTGCAGTCTGTGCAGTGATGACAGCATGCAGGATAGACTCACCCTCACTGTTTGTATTCCATCTTCTTCCGCAGGCGCACATTGGCTCCCTTACACCCACAAATGTTTGGACCCTCTAGCTTCATTAGAAGTAAAAGATACAATCTCTATTACTTGGCTTCTGCCCTGAATCTAAAAAGTATTTCAAAATAATCTCTTTATACCTAGTTTTATGCGTCAAATAGACTTCGAATTAGAGTTAGATAAGGGAATAACTGATTTGTAAATGGGAAAGTAATCTATAAGAATTTACTTCATAAAATGTTTCAGATTTTTAATGGAATTTGTTTGTGAAAAAAGGATCTCAATTCCCAGCTAAGTGATAACAATGATGGCATCCTTTTGTCGTTTCAGGTGTAAATCTGTCCAGTCTAATGCCTAACTGTAGATGAAAAAAACAAAAATATAATCCAATGCACACACTGCTGTGGAAAAGTATTCAGAGTTTTTCACAGTTTGGCTCACATGAACGTGCTCCAAATAGCCATTCCTCACAGCTTCTTCTGCGTAAACAGGTAAGAAAGACATACATAAACAGTCAATTATTAAATAATGTGAAAATGCAAGAGTGTTGTAGAAATACTGAGGAGGGAATGCTGACCTACAGAGTGGCCAGGACGATGTGTTATAAGAAGGCAACTCCACGATGGCTTAAGAGGCTAGAGAGATCAATGGGGCCAGAGAGCAAGAGTCTTGTATGCAGGTTAATTTGGCCTCTATCGAGGGATATTGGGAAGCCATGTATGAATGTTAAGCAGGGCCATTTTATGGTCAGGTTTGTTGGAAGCGATCTGTCTAGCTGCAGTATGGGGGAGGGGGAGGGGTAGGTAGGGACAGAATGGAGATAGAAGGTCAGTTAGGGAGCTGTTGAAAGTGACCTGCTGAGATAAACTGCTCTAAAAATAGAGTCTAATACATACCGTGTTTCCCTGAAAATAAGCCCTCGCCAGACTATAAGCTCTGATGCGTCTTTTGGAGCAAAAATTAATATAAGACCTGGTCTGATTTTACTATAATATACGATCCAGTCTAATATAATATAAAATATAATATAATATGATATAATACTGGGTCTTATATTAATTTTTGCTCCAAAAGACACATTAGAGCTGATTGTACAGCTAGGTCTTATTTTCGGGGAAACACGGTATGCCCAAGTTGTCAAAATGGTTTAATCCTGTGAGTAGAACATCAGGAAAGATGTTTGAATGCAGGAAGGAGTCCTGAGGATGGAGAGAAGAAAACAGATTCAAGGCAGATTCAGGAAGTAAATTTGGTAGCCTGTGGTAATTATTGGTTGTCAGAAAGAGCAGTTGTGAGAGAAGAAAGACGCTTAGATGACTCCCAGATTTCTAGTTTCAGTGACTGGGTGGTGCCTGCAATTCACCAAAAGACAGAATACAGCAGGAGAAGCGGGTTGGGGGGTAGCGTGGTAGCAGTCCAGAGTTCCTAACCGAAGGTGTGGAGGGCAGCAGGACTGTGGGATTCATCTCGAAACGATGTTTACAATGATAAGCACTCTGTTTGTATATATGTTTAGATGGGATAGCATGGGTAAGGTGAGTGGTAGGCTATGAGGGCTTAAAGTTCCTCCAGCATTCTGAATTCAGCATTGGACAATTGTCTGTACCAGAAGAAAGGATAGGTAGAACATACATATGGCCATTCCTCCAACCTGTGAAACAGGCAGGCGTGGAGGTGGCTGTGGGACACCAGGTGAGGCAGCAGAGCAAAATCTGGATATGTAAATCTGATGCTTAGAGGACAGCACTACACTGAAGATGTAGACATCTAATGGTTCAGAAAAGTAGTTGATTGCCTGGACAAAATTAATGGCAGGGGATCAAATATATGGTGATGGAAGAAGAACTGACTCTGGGTGGTGAACACACAGTGGGATTTATAGATGATGTAATACAGAATTGTACACCTGAAATCTATGTAATTTTACTAACAACTGTTACCTCAATTAAAAAATAATTAATGGCAGGGTTAATTCCACAAGCTTAGTAAATAGATTAACTCATGATCACATTACTCAGATAATCCTTAATATATATTTTATAGAGATTTAAGTGGGATCAAACAGTGAAGTTCGTAGGTTTTAAAATTTTTTATTTATTTTAATTTTTCAATCGCAGTTGAAATTCAATATTATATTAGTTTCAGGTGTACAGCATAGTGGTTAGGCATCTATGTGACTTACAAAGTGATCCCCCCCAAATAAATTGTTTTTAAAAGAAGGCAAATCTCAGAACAGTATGGATAGCATGATTACAATGAAGGAAATCACACCGTGCAAGTGCAATTTGTATGGGCATGTGTACCAGCAAAGGGCCGTGTTTCCCAGACTTCGGAACACAATTCTGTGCCCCACTCGCACAAAACAGAGGTTTCCCAGACTTTAACAACTGCATTAACCCGTAACAGTTTTACCATATTCATCCAGAATTGCTGATGAACAGCTTTGAAATTTTTTCAAGTAAAAGCCTCATAGGAAAAATAAAATTCATTCTTCTATCAAAAGTGAGGTTCTTGTAGTAAAATATTTATTTTATCTCTCTGCAATTGGCAGGCATTTGAAGGCTTTATCTGGCATGTCTTACCATGGCCTGCAACGCCCTCCATGCTTTCTACCTCCTCTCCTACTGCCACTTCCTTACTCGATTCTCAAGCCTTGTGCTGTCGCCATGTCAAAGGTTTTCCCTTAAAGCCTTCACATTTATTTCCCCCTCTGTCTGGAACACTCTACCTCAAACTTTGGTATGGTTGGTTTCTTACCATTCAGACCTCAGCCCAAATGTCACCTGTTCAGCAAGGTCTTCCCTGACCACCCTCCAAAAGTAGCTTACTCCAGCCCCCAATGCCTCGCTCTGTTTATTTTTCCATAACACTTTCTTAAATTATGATGATTATGTATTACTTGTTTATTTCTGATCTCCTCCCTTTAAAGTGCAAACTCTATGAAAGCAGGAATCTTGTCTGTATGGTCATTCTCCATTCCTACTGAATGTTTATAGAATGAAAAGATAGACTGCTGGAATATTATTCAGCACTAAAAAGAAATGAGCTACCAAGCCATGAAAAGACATGGAGGAAAGTTAAATACATATTGCTAAGTGAAAGAAGCCAATCTGAAAAGGCTGCATACTGTATGATTCCAACTATATGACATTTTAGAAAAAGCAAAACTATGGAGACAGTAAAAAAAAATCAGTGGTTGTCAGGGGTTAAGGGGGAAAAAGGTATAAATAAGTGAGCAAAGAGGATTCTTAGGGCAACTCTGCATGATATCATAATGGTGGATACATGTCATTTGTTCAAACTCATAGAGTGTGCAACACGTAGAGTGATCCCTAAAAAAGGAGAATAAAAACAATTTTAAAGAGTGAACCCTAAATGTAAACTGTGGACTCTGGGTGATTATGCTATGTCAATGTGGACTCATTGATCGTAATAAATGTACTGCTTTTGTAGGGGTGTTGACAAAATATTACAAAAGATTAGAATATAGCTAGAAAGGTTTGCTTTTCATTAATTCTGAGTCATTAATTCTGATGGATTTTTTTGCTTTGGGTTTGTTTTTTTTTAAGTTTCAGGTGTACAAAACAATGCAATAGTTAGACATTTACTCTCCTCACAAAGTGATTATCCCACCCCCAATCTACTACCCCTCTGACATCATATATACGTAGCTGTTACAATTCCATTGACTCTATTCCCTATGCTGTACTCCATATCCTGTGACTATACATATATTAAATTATGATTGACATTCAGTATTATTCAGTTTCAGCTTCAGGTGTACAGTGCAGTGCTCAGGCGTCTACATCGTCCCTGAACTGGTCTCCTAATAAGAGATACCACCTCACTCTGGTCAGAATGGCCATCATCAATATATCAACAAAAAACAAGTGCTGACGTGGATGTGGAGAAAAGGGAACCCTTGTGCTCTGTTGGTGGGATTGCAGATTGTCGTAGCAACTATGGAAATCAGTATGGAGTTATCTCAAAAAACTGAAAATGGAACTACCTTATGACCCAGCAATTCCACTTTTAGGTATCTATCCAGAGAAATCTGATGTGTTCTTAAAAGAATTACATTTTCCTTAATACGTTCTCTATAATGTACAGGCTTGAAAATTTCAGACATAAAATCTTTGGTGAAAATTTTATTACTTGTTTAGTGTTTGGTTTTGACTGGATCCATTGTGGTTGTTAAACACATTCATAGAGCTAAAATCTTGTGGTAAATTTTTAAAAAAGATTTTTATTAAAGTATATTGGTTTCAAGTGTACACCATACTTATTCAACATTTATATACCCAAAGAAGTGATCACAAGTCCAGCCACCATCTGACACTGTACCAGCTATCACAATATTACTGACTATATTCCCTATGCTGTACATTACATTCCCCATGACTTATTTGTTTTATAGCTGGAACTTTGAGCTTCTTATTCTTCTTTACCTTGCCCCCCTTTTAAAAATTTTCCAATTATAGCTGACATTCAATATTAAATTAATCTCAGGTGTACAGCACATGGATATTTATATAATTTAAGAAGTGATTCTCCTGACTAGTGTAGTACCCACCTGGCACTATACATAGTTATTATCATATTATTGACTATATTCCCTATGTTTTACTTCACATCCCCGTGACTTTTCTGTTTGGGGCCAGCCCATTTCACGTCTCCGTCCCTCCTACTGTCCTCAGGGTGCCTTCTTCTTTAAATCCTTAGTTATACAACTTTTGTTCAACTAGACTTCAGATAGTTCTCTAAGTTGATTGTTCTAGAATTTAGTTGTAATTTTAATGTGTTCAGGGAAGGAAGGAGGCACAGTGATTGTCTACTCTGCCATCTTGGATCTCCCTCCTAGAGAAGCTTTAAGTAGTCAAAATATTTCTCCTCAAAACTAATCCAACATAATATATTTATTTTGTTTGGCTGATTCCAAACTGCTAGAACCTAAGTTCCATGAGAACAGTGTTTTTTGTCTGTTTTATTCAATATCATGTTCCCAGTGTCCAAAGCAATGCCTGACACATAATAGGTGCTCAATAAATATTTGTTGAAAGAATGAGTGAGCAAATAATTTTTATTCTGTCCACAAGTCCTCAGTACAGAGGGCAGAAATTTTAGTACAGTGGTTCCTTCTTATGCATGGTTTCACCATCCATGGTTTCAGTTACCATGGTCAACCATGGTCTGAAAATATTAAATGGAAAATGACAGAAATAAACAATTCGTAAGTTTTAAATTTCATGAGTTACATGATGAAATTTCACCTGAGCCGGGAATCGTCCCTTTGCCCAGCATAACCACACTATACATATAGTACAATAAGATATTTTAAGAGAGAGACCACATTCACTTAGCTTTTATCACAGTATATTGTTATAATTGTTCCATTTTATTAGTTATTGTTAATTTCTTACTATGCCTAATTTATAAACTTTATCATAGATATGTATGTATTGGAAAAGACATAGTATATATGGAATTCACTATATATAAGCATCCATTGGGGGTCTTGGAATGAATCTCCCACAGATAAGGGGGGACTACTATAATTACAAATTCTGATCCATGTGGTTCATATTTCTGGGCTATTTGTGTAATCTTTATTCTTGCTACTGGTTTTCCCCATGTATTTTTTCTGGAAGGAGAAGCTGGAATGAAAAAAATGAAGCAGGAGAGAGGGTTTAGGGTTCTGACCCCACTCTATTGGTGATAATAACTAACATTTTTACTGCAGTTGTTTTCCAAGTTATTGCATTTGGTTGGTTCTCACTGTGAGGCAGGTGTTATTCCGTTCATTTTCACTTTCATGTAGATAGGCAGGCTTAGAGAGACTCCCCCAATGTCGCTGATCTAAATACAGGTGGTATTTAGATCAACCTTGATATAAACCCTGGTTCTTACCATGTCAAAGTCCATGTTTATACTCCATTGCACCAGCTGCCTCCCTGGCTGATTGTGTATTCTGGGAAGCCACATCTCCTTTCTGGGCCTCAGTTCCCTCGCCCAGGTGAGCTCTTAGATTCCCTCCAAATGTAAATTCTGTGATTCTATGAACCTTATTTTCCTCCATCACCTATTTTTAAAAAATGCTACAGCTTTAAAAAGTACTAAAATAATGAGATTTTATTTCTATTTGTAATTGCACAGCTCTTTCAAAATCTGATTCAGGTGCTAATAACCAAATTATGAAAAAGTTTCCTTTCTTTTAAAGTAATGCCTAGAAACAGAATACCTTGAAAAAGAATCAATTGGTTTTGTTAAGCATAATACCCTAAGAAGGGTCTTCATTATTTAAAAAAAAAAAAAAAAAAAAAAAAAAAAATGGCAGGAGAGGATTTTTCTCTGAGCTTATCTCAAAACTAAAGATATGGAAGAAAATAGAGCAACTTTTCTAGGAATTAAGTCATTTAGAGCAGAATAAATATTAATATGAAATATTTAATCACCAAGTAGCTAAATAAATAAACTTTTCCAAAAAGAAAAGGCAAAGTTTGGTCTTCAGTTTATTATTTACCTGGAAAATTCTCTGTGCATGCAAAACGATTTGTTTTGTATTATTCACATGTAAACTGCCTTTGGGCCACACAGCCAACAGAGCAAGTGAGTTGTATCTGTTTCTTCTCCACAGGGTATTTTGTTTTGTCTTGAATTTTTATTTATGGCCACATAGAAAAAATACCTACTTTTGGTATCACATGCAAAAAACTTTACACAGAAAAATCTGTATTTGCACAGCCTTTTGGGGGGTTTTATTTTGCTAAAAAGTAGAATTCACACAGGCCAAAAAAAAAAAAAAAACATGCAAAATATTTTTGTGCACACCTCTAACACACTATAATCCACTTCTGAAATCTTAAAAAAAAAAAAAAAATCCCAAAGCAAAAGTACATGGGTTGAAAAGTTAACATTATAAAAGCTAGATTCCTAACACAAACACTGCAAACACAAGTCATTCAGTTGCAAAAAGTTAATGTTTACAAATGTTATATAAATGTCAACTATGAGACAAGAACTGTAGATCCAAAGTGTACTCTCCACCATGAACTATTAAAAATTGTGTTAGGTGTTGTAGGCCATACATGATGTTAATTTGAAATAGATACAACCTTAACCCCGATGCTATGCCAAACTTACAGACATGGAGGAAACCATATTCAAAACTACCTTCTTTCCCTGCTACTTTTAAAATTTTTGTTTGTTTGTTTTGTGTTTTGGTAAATATTTTGTGTTTTGGTAAATAAGAGTCCCTCAGAATCTACACTAGCTCTGAGATGTAAAAAAACAAAAACGATTCAATAAATGACTATGAGGAAGTTCTCCTTTGCGATATTTCAACTTTTCTTTTTAATGATCACACACTTTTTTATGATAGTGTGTGTGCGTGTGTGTGTGTGTGTAAATTCTTTTAAGTTTTGAACACTTAACTCGAGGGAACTTTTTTCCTTTGCTCAAGACCAGTCCTTGATAAGTTAATAGTTTTGGGTTTTTTGTTTGTTTTTTAAGAAAAAACCTGCCTAGAGCCTTTCTGCAGAGTCAGCAACCTCCTTGTCCTGTATATTTGAATTTTCCAAAAATAACAGAATGCTCCAAGGTACTTGTTTGCAGCTCCTGAAAAATCTCCAGTCACTCCCCACAGATTTGACTTTGCCTGGTGCTTTATATTCACTTTCTCACAGCACCAAGTTCAATAAGGGTCCTGTCGTACGAGAACCTGTACATCATTCCCGGTGCTCCGTGGGGAACATTGGTGGCTTTACCCTTGGAAAGAAACACAGGCCTCCTGTTGCGAACACATCTCTTGGGGAGAAGGGATATATTCAGGTAGAAATGCAGTCCCCTGGAAGCCTCAGTTCTCAGAAGAAAAAGTATTCTATAATATATTCTCATAAAAGATTTCAAGCGTGTAAGGAGAAAATGCAAAAGAGGAGTGAGAAGAGAGTCATAGTAGTGAGTTGGAAGAGTGCCTAAGTATTGTGCTCAAGTGAGAAACATCCACTCAAACTATTTGTTTCAATGCCATGTTCAACGAGCATAATAACAGTGTCTTCTAAAAGGGAAAGAGACTATATACCATTTCCAACCTCAGAAACTAAAGCTTTTCTCTTTATCCTCAAACAGCTTTAAATACTTGCTTAACTCAAACTATCACTAATATTTTAAAGAAGTTTGGAGACTCAAGTCTATTTCAATAAATATTTAAATAATTGCTAGATCAAGCCAGCTCATACATTTTTCAAAATATTGGCCAAAATGGAAGATGAGTACGTATCAGCATCTTTTTCCTCCAGCAGTCAATGCGATGGTACATAATCAGTGCACTGCATTCAAAGGAATATATGAGAAGGATGGTGCTGATCAGAGGTGGGACGGCCTGCCCACTCATGCATTCTGGCTGAGACTGGCAGAATGGAAGGTGCCTCTTCCCCACTTAGAGTTGGGGCACGTCCTCAGCCTGTTCTGCCATCCTGTTTCAGACACTGTCTCTCCTCCTCCACAGCTCACTAGCCTATTGGGGGCAGGGGTGCTGAGGAAGACTCCCTAAGTGAGTGGTCATACTACTCACTGGGAGAGAAGTACATGCACATGACTGGACATTCATGCTAACTAACCTCACAAAGCAAAACAAAGGCCAAACACAGCGCAGCGTTGTTTTAAAACTCTCACACACAGCAAAGTAAAACCGGAAAAACCCAATTCCACTTTCCTGTCGCAACTCAAAAAGGAGCTAAGCCTTCTGGAACATCGAAAGTTTCAGACTGAAAGAGGGGAGCTGAAGAGCCCATCTTCCCTCAGCTGTCAGCAGTGTGAGCCAGAGCCCTTCCAGAAGCCAGGTCAATCGCCCAGGGGCTCCAGAAAACATCACTCCGCATGTCTGGGCTCCCTTTAGAATGTTCAAGTCTTTTCAAGGTCTGAAGTCTGATGCACAGAGGTAGCTCCATGACGTGAGTAATGGAATAACACTTCCTTTTTTGGTGAGAAAAGCCCAATTGGTCTTAGCTAACAAGCTCTCAGCTCTGGTTCTAAAAATACCCTGCAGCGAGGACTATTTGGCACTTCATTTTGTTTGCCAGAGGAGCTCTAAAGAACTCCACAGAACGCTTCAGATTCTCCACAGCTACTCTGGGCTCTGTCCCTGCTCTGGTGACTGACCTCAGGAAGTGTATCACTTTGGGAAAGTTACTTTTTGTTTTTCACTTTTGAGTTCTTGGAATTCTGTCCTAATGTCTGAAGTACAATTCCAGCCTTGGAAGAATTACTAGCTTGGTTTAGGAATCTTCATTTGGCTTCTAGTCTGAACTATGCAAATACGCAATCTGTGTGCAGAAGAAAGGACTAAAATTATACTTCAAAAGGGCTCAGTTGCTTCCTGTCTTCCCCCTTTCCCCCTAAAAGAAACATCAGCCTCCTTGAATCCTTTGTTGCCAGTGGCAGGAGCAGCTCCCCCACCTGTCCGCGTCAGATGCCCTGGGCTCCCTACACGTTGATGGCGTGTGCGTGCTTCTTGCACAGGGGTTTGTCCTTCTTCGAGTAGAACGGCTGCCCCTCCAGATTCACATGGCAGACCTGGGACAGAAAACAGACCAGCATGACACAGGCCCTGCAGCCCATGAGGCAGGGGGACATGGCAAATGATTTCAGTCACCCCTTTAAGAAATACCGCTGTCACATGCAGATGGGCAGAAAGGCAACAGCCTATTTCTCCCCACTATAAATTCTTAACAATAAAAGCAGAATAGATAGGTTGAACTATATAAAATTTAACATATCCATGGAGGAACATGGACTAATACTCAAATTAATTAAATTTAATGAATTGAGAAAACGTACATGATGAAGAGCAATTTATGCTATCCAAAATACATAAGGAACCAATACAAGTTCATAAGTCAATATCCACAGAGATGATTAATAGCTAAAGAAATACCATTTGTAAACTAACAAACACATCAGAAAAATTATCCTTACTAATAATAAAAGAACAAAATAAATAAAAACCTCCGTACATACCACTAGATACCTTTTAATATAGCAAAAACAAAACAAAACAAAACCCCAAAGCTCAATGACTTGTCACCTTTAACCTTATATGACTGTAGCCAAAAAGTGGGGGGAAAAAAAAAAGTAATCAAAAGTACAATGCCAAAAGGGAACCCAGCCTATTTGTGTACTGCTAGGGACACATGAATCAGCTCAGTCCCCTGCAGGGGACATGGCAACCCTGAAGAGGAGCCATAAAGATGTGCCAGCATTGTACTCCAGTAACCTCACTCTAGAGACTTTTATCTTGAAGAAACTATTGCACAGACCAAGCAAGCAGCGTGTGCTCAACTAAAACCTAAAAACCACTAAAACTTCTCTCAATAGGGAGGTGATTAAGTAATATATTATGGTACATTTTTCCAACAGAATGGCACCATGAAAAAGATACATCAAATATGGAAAAGTGAATCCAGGGAAATATCATTTAAAAAAGGGGCAAAATTATATACTCCCATGTTGGCAACATATGAGTGCGGTTTGAAGATGGAGATGCCACAGAAAAAAGGGAGCTGAGTAATACCTGTTGAGGTGCTGTGGGTCAAGCAGGATGCCAGACTTTCTATGTACATGATCTCATTTAATTCCTACAAAAACCTTACGGGGGTATGACTTTCCCCCATTTCACAATTGAAAAACTGAGGCTCAGAGAACCCAAGTGTCTTGTTTAAGTCACAGATCTAGTAAGTTGTAGAGCTGGGAACCCATGTCCAGGTCTGCAAGACTCCAATTCTAAGCTCATTTTCTCCACAGCCCACAGCAGAGAGGGGCGATGTTTACTTGAAATTTTTCTGGGTTTACAGACTTGTGTAGAGGCAGCCCTCTAAGTCTGCTGGACTACCAATACATAGGCTGGCCCTGGGTGGGGAATAACACCAGTGTGTCAGCGTCAGCTGGGAAGTCACCTTGGCTAGGATGGGCCCCAGCCTCAGAGACAGCACTGAGGATCCGTAGTGGGGAGCAGAACTGGGGGCCACACTGGGAGAAATGCAGGTAGAGCTCCCATGTTCAAGTTGGCATGATAATAGAGAACTCACCCTACCGAGATGAGCATAGGTCAGTGAGCATGTGTCCACTCGAAGAGGTGGAAAGAAAAGTGGCATCATGGTGGCCCCATGTGCATGGCCCTGGTGGCCAGTCACGGAGATTATATTTAGGGTCACACAGAACTGCCAATGAGCCCTGGAAACTATGACCTGCAAGTGTCTGTGTCCCAGGGGGATACAGTCATTTTGAGTGTAACCAGGCTCTTGTGGTGGCCTCAAGATGCTGATGACAACTTCAAGAAGATGGCACCCAAGATCCAAGTGAAGATGGGTTTCAGGGGAGACAGAAAGGCAGCTCTGGAGAGAGTTGGCAAGGAGATGCCCGCCAACCCTGCCTGATTTGGAACAGTACTGGTAGCTTGTGAGACCTTGGGGATGAGGCAGGCTGGAGAGGGGATTGGAGGACTAAAGACCAACGCGTGAGGATGGGCCAGAGCCTCAGAGATGGCTCACTGACAAGAGGGGGCTGAGGGCAGGAACTTCCATGTAGAGGCCGTGCTCAGTATCTTGGGCCAGGAGACTGCAGACGGGATGCAAGGTGGCTTCATGGTGGAGATGACCTCCAGGCCACCCAGCACTGGGGCACAGCAGCGACAGTCCATCTTCCAGGATCTGTGGTCAAGTAGCATCAGGGCCTGGCTGGGAAGGAGTGGTGGCCATGGACAGTGCTGACCACAGAGTGGAAGGCAATGAAATAGGCCAGGTGCAGGGGCCCTTAGGACTGCTCACAAAACTGATACCCCCCACCCACCCCCCCATACCCACACCAGGGGGGAAGGGCTAGAAACTGACTATACTTAGGGGAAACAGGCAGCCAGTAAAACCTCTTTCCCCCACTAAGGTATGACCCAAATCCTCTCCCTAGAACTCAATGACAAAGGCAGACAGGAGCTGAACCATCACCTTGACCCTCACTGCTCTTTCTCAGTCTTCATTTTACATGCTTGGGACGTTAGAGACGTCTTGTTCTGTTTTCCAATTGCTTGTATATGTTAGTTTTATTTTCCTTTCAAGATTCTAAATTCCTTGATGGTGGAGACCTGTTCTGGAATACTCTTGTGTTCCCAAAACTCAAAGGAATTAATCTAATGGATGTGTTCTCCCAAGATATAACTGATGGGAAATACAGCACATCAGCTGGGAGAGCTAGTCCTGATTTTCTTTCTTACTAGTTTTTGTTTGTTTGTTTGTTTCTTAAGTTGTAGGAAAATTATGCGCTCATTACTAGTGATTTGGAAATATAAAGTGATAGAAAGAGTTTTCCAATGAAAAGATTGCTTTCCAAGAATTAAAACCACACTCCACTTTGATATATCTTAATGGAACAGTGAGTTTGGGGGAAGCCTAACGAGTCTCTGTGTTGATTCTCCAAAGGATGGGATCTGCCTGGTGTCTTTGGCCTGATCCTTGGGGCAGCGCTATGGGCGTCTCACACCTAACTAGAACTTACTTGTAATCTCTGCCTGAACAACCCTGAGCTTTATTGCTTCTTCTGAGCTCCCTCTGGGCCTTGTGCTGTCGTGACTTTCAGCCCAACATGCGGGCTCAAGGGAGCAGACCTACGCTGATCTTTGTCATGGTTCCCTCTCCGTGTGACACAGACCTCTCATCAGCCTGTCCTCAGAGAACAGGCCTTCTGTGCCACCGTCTTCCCTGGACCTTCTCCAAATCTTTTGGATCCTTCTAGAAGTTGGGTAACCAGACTCGCAGGCAGCATCTTAAGATCAGACAAGTCATAGCTTGAACGTAAGGGTCAGAGGGCCATATGCTGTGCCTTGCTGAGCTGTGGCTCTGCAGGGGATAACCTCAAAGCCAGTATACTTACATTATTGTCCCTTTTTGGAGTGGAGGCCCTGATGTATTTAAAGGACCCTAAAAGGCAGCTAGAGAATCTATTCAAAGAGCTGGAAAATCAGTGTTATGGGTTGAGTTGTGTTCCCCACCAAAATTCGTATGTTGAAGTCCAAACCCTTAGTACCTCCAGCCTACCCAGCATGGGGACACAGCAGTGACTCATTTGGAAATAGGGCCTTTGCAGATGTAATTAAGAAGTAAGTTAATGAGGTCATACTGGAGTAAGGTGGGCCCTCCATCCAGTATGATCTTGTATTCTTATAAGGATGTAAGAAGAGGAGAAGGCCACAGAGACAGACACACACACAGAGGAGAATACCGTGTGAAGACATAGACACGCAGAGGGAAGACGGCCATGTGATGACGGAGCCAGAGACTGGGTTAAGCAGTTACAAGCCAAGAAACACTGAGGACTGCTGGCCAACACCAGAAGCTAGGACAAAGGATGGCCCTGCTGATGCCTTGTACTTGGACTTCTAGCTCCCAGAACCGGGAGAGAATAAATTTTTCTTGTTTAAGCCATTAGTTTGTAGTACTTTGTTATGGCAGACCCAGCAGACTCATACACAGAGTGAACACAGTACACCCCACTAATGGAGAGGAGGGGGGCACTATAGAAATGAATTGTAAAACCTGAAGTGTATTGTAGTAAACTTTACGACTAGGGTTGTCATCTGTCATAAGTCTATAAAAATTCTTCAAGTTTAAACTATACAGATCTTTCATACAGTCCCAAAATTTTCCTTGAGCAGCTCTGGTAAAAAAAGAAAAAATAGTAGAAGCAGCACATTAATTTTCCCAAATAAAGTTCAGTCAGTGACAGACTGACATTACAGGGCTTTATCAGGGACGACAATTTCTTAACTCTCATGCAGACTCTAAATGTCAGTAAGCTCATTACCATGTCTCCTCCTTAACCCAAAGCTCTTGGAAGGAAAATGCCAAGCTCTCATGGTAAAAATGACCTGGTTGTTTAGCAGAAATAAATTGCACACAGTTAGTAGTTAATCTTGGGCTTATCTCCTGGCAACTATCTATCAAGAACAAGACCATTTAGGAAAAAGAAATGATACTCAGTCCTGCTTTCTAAAGGTTCTGTCAAAAGAAACCTTATCTCAGCTTTCCAAAGGATTAGTCAATAAGCTCCAATCTAGTGTTCCTGGTGAAAATTTAGAGGAAAACCCTTGAATCACTTCATATCTGAAACAACCTATAACAATAGGAAGCCATCCACTGTTTTTTAAATCCAAGCATCATTCACTGCTCCCACCTACTGAGAATAATTTTGGTAAGGCTGCTGGACAAACCCCCAAATCACTGGGCTGGGGCAGTGGGTGAATACTAATTGGTTACTTGTCATCTTGCATACAAAATTCTCAGTTACATGACTGGTTTGTTTTTTTGGTTGTTTTTTTCCTTTCCCAACAATTTGCACCGGTGTATAGATTCAGGCTTAGTCACCACCCTGTGCTGGTTTGATTTGCAAATGCTTTCTGAAACTGACATTAACTTTCTGCAGGGTCATTTTCTCCTTTGTCTCTGTCACCTCTTATAGCCCAAATAGACTGATCCCCCCCCAAAAAAAAAAAAAATTATATTACCCAGATCCTGGCACTGTATTGTCCTTAATGAAATGGAGAGTAACAAAGCCACACTGGTTTATAAAAATGATTAGTAATAAAACTTTGCTCAACTGTGACATATCAAGCCATCATGGTATTTGTCAGCTTTTAAAAACGATCAGATTTGAATGTCAGAATTGAAAGGACGAAGGGTGTTGGTCACCTGACCCACTTGGTCCCTCCTGCCCCTTCTCAGACAGTCAGAACCCCAGCTAAAAACATACCGCGCAAATGAAGCAGGTGTCGTGCCAGGTATGCCCCAGGGCTTCGATAAACTTGTCACCAGCCTCCACGGGGAAATCGCAGCCGTGACACTTGGTGCTGAACAGATTGATATAGTCTGAAATGAAAGGCAGAGTGAGGGCCAGCCTCTAGGCAGGCTAGGAGGAGTGTCCTGGCCATATCAACCCAATGCCAAGACAATACCCCAAATCACTGGGCTAGGAGCAGTGGGTGACTCCTAATTGGTTGTCATCTTGAAGACAAAATACTCAGTTACATGATATACTTTTTTTTCACTTTTCTAATAATTTGCACTGGTCACTGGTGTATAGATTCAGGCTTAGTCACTGACTCAAACCTGTGCTGGTTTGATTTGCAAATGCTTTCTGAAACTGTCATTAACTTTCTGCAGGGTCATTTTCTCCTCTGTCTCTGCCACCTCTGATAGTCCAAACACGCTGATCCCCAAAAAGAAAAAAAAAATCATATTTCCTAGCAGCTATGCTTATTTGGAAAGAATAAGAGCCCTTAACATTTTTAATAGTTATAGAATATTCTTTGCTTGGTCATTCCTCTTTCACTGGGCATTTGTGTTAATAACAAATTTTCACTACTAGAATCAATATTTGAGCTCCTTTGTTGGGACATGTCCCCTCCCCCCTCAGCCAAGGAGATAATAATACCAAATATTCTTTGTATAATGCTTCATAATTTACCAAGCATTCTCACATAGATGGTATTATTTACTAGTATCGCAACGTCAAGGTCTTTGTACTCCCAGCACAGAGCCTGGCACATAAGTCAGTACTCAACACATACATTGTGAATGAATGAGTGAATGGATGAAACAATGAATCAATAAATCAATGAATGAACTTAATCTTTGCAAAATCCCTCAAAGACTGAACTGTCATTGTTTTTCTGTTTTGCTTGGTTGTATTTTGTGGATGAGGAACTGGGGAACAAAGAGGTGAAGAGCCTTGCCAGGGTCACACAGCTGCGACACTGTGGGCCAGTCCCGTGCGTGTCCCCCACAGGAGCTGTCCTCTGTGGGTCACAGTGGCAGTAGTTCTACTGCACTCACTGTAGAGCTCTTCCAGGTTCTTTCTAGGAAAGCTCGATGACTTCCAAAGCCTTCATTTCCCCATAAGTGTGTATGTGTCTCCTCCGCTCTGCCACAGTTGGCTTTTTCTTAGAGTGATTTTTCTGTTCAGATCTCCTCGTGGACAGTATGCCTGTTCACTGTCTTAGCCCACACGCTAAGAGGCAGAGTGCCGTGGGGGTTATGAATTAGGATTCTGAAGAAAGAAAGAGCTGCATTCAAATACGAGCGCTATTAAGGAATTGTTCAAATGTGAAGCATGTCACCTAACTTTTCAGCACCTCAACTTTCTCATCTATATAATAGGAATAACTATAGTACCTAATTCATGGGGTTATTGAGATAGATTAGTGAGTATGATTGTTAGGTAGATAAGTAGGTCCCCGGTAAGATAAAGAAAAGACAGCCATATCCTAAAACTTCAGGTTTTGAAATCACTCCTTTGCTCCAGGACATAATGTAACAAGGCCTTGAGGTTAATCATAAAATTCATTTTGGCCTAACAAACGGAGCAGATCTGATAGATAAAGAGTAGGTTACTTGCTAATTTCTTTAAGATGGGCAAGCAGAACAAACTTGGTAGATGAATTTCATTAGAAGGCGCCAATTCCCTTCTTCAAACAAGTTCCCTTCTTCAAACAGCTCCCCTTCCCCAAGCAGGTAAGGGAAGGTATAAAAGTAAGAGCTTTTGCCTCAGTCATGGGGCACTCCCATTCGAGATCCCCGCTCGGGAGCTGCAACCTCTTCTCCTGCCTCTAATAAACTATCCTGTTTTTAAAACTTTTTGCCTCTCCCTGGTCCGTGTTTCCATTCTTCGGCTTCACGAGACACAAACCGCACTCAGAAGCTGCCGGCAGATCCAACATCACCTACATCATTATTATACAGAATAAATAAGATACTGTATGTGAAGTACTTGGCACAAATGCTTGAAATGTTGGCTCTTATTTTGAATGTCTTTATAAATGATGAAAGGAGGGAAGGGAACCGATTCAAATGCCTACTATGTGCCAATCCAATATTAGTACTTGTCGCCACGCAGCAGCCTACCCGTCTGTCTCCTTGTACCTGCCCCTAAAGAAAGGAGAGTCTGTGAGACAGATCCTTTCAGGGACATTGCTTCACCTTTGTACTTGCACCTTATATCTCCCTGTTTGGCCCCAGAAAGATGGCTGGTCAGCCAATGACGAGTAAGATTCCCCAAGGGGGGGACAACTCAAGCAAGGCGCAGTCGAGTGGGGACCAACAGGAGAACCCATGGTGTTCACAGAGGTGGGCACATTTTAAAGACAAAGAAACTGGCTGTAGAGGTTCCACCACAGGAGTAGTAAGGAGCCTGATGGGTTCCAAATTTATCACTCTCCTTCCAAGACTTCGCGCTGTCTCCAGTTATCTATTTGCCATGGAGCTTTGGTAAGTTATATCTCTTGCATATTTTTCCAATATGGTTCCCGTTTTTGGGTTTAATTACAGTTTGTCATTCAAGTGCTTTTACCTGTATCACAGTCCGTGAATGTTGTTTTTGACAGAATACTTAACATCTTCTGTAGGCAGAAATCTATCACTTCACCAGAGCTAAGAAAACATTATTCTACTTCCTTTAGGAAGTTATAGCAGGTTTGCTGTTCACTCTGCGCTTTGTGGGAACTTAGTGTGGGGGGAGAAACAGGGCTATAGGCTAACCCATCGCCACTGGAGGGCTAGCTCTTGCCCCACTCCTGACTTCTCTCTCCTTACTCCCAGTTGGTCTCCAGATGCTCTGGGCTCTCTCCTCCATGTCTGTGCCTCTGTATGAACCAGGCCTCGGGCTTGGAAAACTCTCCCCACTTTGCCTACCTGAACCTCGGGCAATCCTTTGGGCCACGCTTTCCTTCTGGGAAGTTGTCATCCCCACCCCAACCAAGAGATATGAGACAGCCTCCCTGAGGGCTTCTCCTGGGTTTCTTTTCCTCTTCAGTCATTGATTCATTAATTTTTATTTCTTAACTGTGCATTTAGGTGCTGGCATGTCACATGCTGACAGGTCTACTGGAGGTTTTTGAGGGCAGAGACCCCTTCATTTTGCTCAGCATCTTACACAGGAATTGGCACACATTTGATGGATAAATGATGAATTGACAAAGAAATGGTTCAAAAAAACGTATTAAATAGTGATTCCTTCTGCTGTTGTGCAGTCTATGGTTTTTCACAGATTAAGCTTTTACAATGGATTGATTTTATTTCTGGAATATCTAGTCTTCCCTACTGGTTAATATTTCTGTTTTAAACTTGATTCTGTATGATCTGGAGGATTGCCGCTTTGTTTTAGAATTTGGTAGCACAGGTCTAACCCTAATACATTAAAAAAAAGAAGCTGATAATTTTCCTGTTATTCTATAAAAGAAGAATGTAATTGTATTAAGTTTGTGCATGGGCCTCTCCCACCAGGAGCATAATTTAGTTCCTCATTTATTTATTCCTTCCTTTATTTCTCCTATAAGGAAAATTTATGATTTTCTTTGACTAACTCTCCTATGCCCCAAGTTGAATTCATACCCTGTATTTAATGAATTTTATTACTGTTGTAAAAGCAATCAAATCACAGATGCTCTGTATTGAAAAAGGGCTTAGTGCTTTACTAGAGCAGTGGTTCTCAAATGTTAGAATCATCTGGACGATTCATTAAAACACAGATTGCCAGGCTCCACCCCTCAGAGTTTCTGATTCAACAGATCTGGGGTGGGGCCGGAAGATCTATATTTCTAGTACATTCCCAGGTGATATTAAAGTTTCTGGTCCTGGGACCACACTTGGATTCCCAAAAACCTAACTGAATATTGGAATCACGTGGATGGGAGAAGGGCACCCCATGAAATCTGGCTTCTGGAAGTCTGGGGATTTATCTTCTCTATCTCGTTAAAGTTCCCCCAGGTGATTGTGCCATCCTGACAGGCCTGGGCACTGCTTGGCTGCAGGCCCATCTGTGAGGGGTTGACACTCCCACCTGTCTGTCTTATACAAGATGTCATATATAAAAATGTCAGCTCATCATTACAGCCAACTGAAATTTTGTGAGTCTACATCCAATTTCTTCCAAGTTGTTGATAAAAATGATGCCAAAGTACCACAACGAGATACTACTTCACACCCATTAGGATGCCTGCTATCAAAAAAAAAAAAAAAAAATCAGAAAATAACCAGAGTGGGCAAAAACGTAGAGAAATTAGAATCCTATGCACTGTTGGTGGGATGTAAAGTGGTGCAACCACTATAGAAAACAATATGGAGCTTCCTCAAAAAGTAAAAAATAGAACTACCATATGACCCAGCCATCCTTCCTCTGGGCATATAACCAAAAGAACTAAAAACAGGATTTTGAGGAGCTATTTGTACACCCATGTTCATAGCAGCTCTGTTCACAATTGCCAAGAAGTAAAAGCAACCCAAATGTCCATCAATCTTTTTGAAGGGCTGCTATGGAGAGAGGCACTGGTGGTAGTGGAAATCTATCATTTTTTTTGCAAACCTGAGACACATATTATGGCTCATAACAAATTTTGAAAGCTAGAAGCTTTTAGTTAATTAATAGCAATTCTCATTGGAATAATAGCACTTTTATTAATTACCAATCATCACCATATGCTCATAAGAAGGGAAAAGACAAGTGTTATCTTCTCGCTTTTACAGATATGGAAACTGAGGCATTGTGTTACTAAGTGACTAAGTCACTCAGTTAACTTCAGAGCTGGAAAGAGAATTCACTGGTATGTAAGAATCCTAGAAATTGCTTTTATAATTTATTGTCAGGGGAAAAAAAGTTTCATTTTGTTTTGCTTTTCCCCTTGAGGAACTGGAATGTTTTCTCCTTTCTGATTTTAAAGTAAACTAACTTACTATGTCTCTTTTTTGCCCTCAAATGTGCTACCGAGTCACTGCTTCTCTTTTAACCTTCTTAATCAGCATGCTTGCTTTTCCCTCCTCTACTTAGTATTGATTTTCTATTTCTAGTGTCTTAACCTTCAAGCCTTTGTTACCTTTGTTGGAACCTGCCTCAAATCCTTTTCTGAAAGGGGCAGGCTGTGACTAAATGAGTGAGTGAGTAAATGGCTAGTTGGCCAGGACACCCCACTCTCTAGTACAGTGCTTTGTCTTCAGAATTTATGATAATTTTCTCCAAGTTTTAAGATAACATACATCCTTTTGGGAAGCAGAGAAACTCTGAATTCAGACAGGGAGATTATAGGACCCTGAGGTAACATCGTAGGGACAGGGAGAGGGACTTTCACGTATTTGATGCTTTACACACTTTCTCTGATTTAAGCCTCACCACAACTATGTGAGACAAGTGTTCAGTCCCCCCATTTTACAGATGGGGAAACTGAGGCTCAGAGAAGTTTAGTGACTCACTCAGGGTTACAAAACCAGCCTGAGGTGGAGCCTAGAGCAGAACCTGGGATGAAGTCCAGAGCCAAAGCCTTTGCAGACTGGACCATGTGGTCTCCAAAATCATCTGAAAGGTTTCCCATGGTGCTACAAGATGCCAACTGGTGATCCACAAATTTGGTGCAGGGAAAGGAGCAGAGATTGAATATGTAACAAAAACAAGTGCCATCCTGGCCAGGAAAACTGCAACCAAATGGGCAGAGGAGATAATAGTTTAGTGAACTTCCTTTGTGTAGTGTTAGCAGGATTCTGCCTTGCAGCCTCCTGATGATTCCATGTGAATGACCCAGGGAGGAGTTCCCTGTGCCTGTCCCTTTCTTTCAGACAGGGGTGGGGGTGGGGGGCTTCCCCGCAACACAGCAGCCCTACCTTTCTCACAGTAGGGCTCCCCATCTTCCATATGGAAAAGGCTGTTGCCAAAGGGCTTCTTGCAGGCTGCACAGATGAAGCAGGTGGTATGCCACGTCTGTCTCAGGGCATGCATCACTTCCTGAGGGAAAGAGCCTCAGCTCAGGACAAAAAGGTCCAGGAGAGTGGGGGAGCTGGGCGTGACTTCCCTATCAGGCCCCAACCACTGCCAGAGCATCCCATCTGGGAGCAGGGCAGGAGAGCCCAGGAGGCGGGCCTTGGATGCACTGAGGAAAGGCCTGGGGTGGCAGAGGAGGGCTTCCTGCCCATGCGGCACTGGCTGGGTGCCAGGGTCTGCATGTGCTTACATAACTGTGATGCCGAACATTCCCATCCAACCTGGGAGAGAGGTACTGCTTGTGACGGCCATTTTACCACATGGGCATAGAGGGTCCAGGCCACACGCAGGCACGTGGTGGGGTTAGGCTGTGAAGTGATGACTTGCTTGGTAGAGGCTCCACCACCACCTCAAAGGTGTGCGGCCCAGGCTGATAATCGTCTCTCGCTTCAAGTGCATGAGCTTCCTAGTTCATCAGTGGTAAACCACCTCCCTTCCAGGATAGAAATGGAGTTGCTCTCTCTCTGTTAGCAGCAACTTCCTGGCTTCCTACCGTGTTTCCCCAAAAATAAGGCCAACTTGGAAAATAAGCCCTAGCATGATTTTTCAGGAGGACATCCCCTGAACATAAGTCCTAATGTGTCTTTTGAAGCAAAAATTAATATAAGACCCGGTCTTATTTTTGGGGAAACACGGTAATGGTAGCCCACAATCCTGGGGAGGGTCAGAGGAGAAGGATGCTACCCACTTACCCCCATGATTTTGGTGTTGCACTTGGCACAGATTGGGGCAAAGAACTGCTCATAACACCGCTCGCAGTAAACGTTGTTCTGCTCTTCCACAAAACACACATCTGCCAGGGACGTCTTGCAGTAGGCACAGTTGAACTCTTCTGGGTGCCAGGAGCGGCCCATGGCTACCAGAAAGGGACCCCTGGGAAACAGAACAGCACCTACTAAGGTAGCCCCAAAAGCGTGAGAAGATAGCGTGAGATCCCCCAAGGATGCCCATACCTTGACCCAACACCCTGACTTTTGTGACTGTTCTAACAAAATTCAGATAAAGTGCCATGCAGAAAAAAAATGTTCATTGTTGTGTTACTTACGCTAAAGAAAACTGGGAAGCAACTCAATCATCCACCAGTAGGGGATGGGGTAAGCATATTATGGAATATCCATTCAGTTGATTAAATAAGTTGATTAAAATAAGAAGCACAAAGACGGTACTGATGGCTAACATCTTTTAAGTGCTTACACTGTGCCAGGCACTAGTCAAGAAGAAAGTTGTATTTATTAACTTGTTAATTCTGACAACAATCCTGTGAAGTAGGTTCTATTATGACACCCATTTTCAGATAAGGAGCTGAGGCACAAAGATTAAGGTGGTTGTTCAAGGCCATAGAGCTAGTATGGTAGTAGACCCAGGACAAAACCTGGGTAGTCTAGTTCACGTTAGTAGTCAGAAGAGTGGGGCTATGAGGAAAGGTTTTATATTTTAATTTGTCCTTTCTGAATTTTCTAATTATTCTCCAATGCGTGTTACTTTATTTTTTTTAAGTGTATTTTTCATATACTCATATATAAGCTTACCATCCCCAATCCCCCTACACAGAAATACTACAAACATACTATACTGGGTGAACAAACTGAACCCCCACCATTCCAGGAAGCCAGCACAGGGGAACAGCTGGACCGTACCGGATGACATTGTTGCAGTGTCCACAGAGCGGAGTCCGACTGCTGGCTGGGAAGCGCTCAGCCCTCTGGACGGTGCCCCTGGCAAGGGGGGGCACCTGAGAACCTATCAGGGTGTAGGCTGGAGTCCCTCGGGGCACAGTCTGCTTGCTGATGGAGCTGGTACTCTTGCCAGGGGCAAACTTCTGAGAGAAGCTGTCATCTGTCACCCATGGCGGACGGCTGGCAGATTCCGTAGGGCCCCCACTGTAGGCCACCGAGGGTGTAGGGTTATAGCTTGGGGCAGGTGAGGAAGTATAGGCTGGCGCTGGGGAGGGGGAGTAGGTGGGGGCAGGCGATGGGGTATACGCAGGGGCAGGGGAGGGGGAATAAGTGGGGGCCGGCGAGGGGGTATACGCAGGGGCAGGGGAGGGCGTGTAGGGAGTTGGACTGTAATTGACCCCTGGGGATGGGCTATAAGTAGATGTAGGCACTGCAAAAAGATCCAAAGAAAATGTGTCAGGAATTCATTTTCCCCAAATCCCCCCACCCCAGCCAGAGAAAGGCAACTTTAATATCAGACTAGGACAATTCCAACTTTTACCGGAGACACAGTTTCGACCTTCTTGATGCCCTAGATTTGAATTTGCAGTGGGACACAGGGAGATGAAGAGCCCTCAGAGCAGAGCCCCCAGGAGCTCCGAGGGCTAGGAAAGGGATAGAGCTATAAATAGCTGCAGCTGCTTGGGTGGAGCCCACTGGGCTTGGCTGCTGGAGGCCTGCAGAAGGCAGGGTGCAGGGCCAAGCTCCTATCTGGGTCCCTTGGGAGTGGGTCAACTTGGCCCTGACTGGAAGATGCTTTGGTTGCACTCTGACCCGTGATTTGACATCCGAAATGCCTCAATCGTGTGCATTTGCTGAACCTGGACCTACTCCAGTCATCGGAACAAAGCACATACAGGGCAGTAGGGTTTTCAGGTTCAGGTTGCAGGATTAGCTACAATAATTTTCCTGGGAAACATGTTGGCTTGATCTGTATTGGGGGAAATTCCATCTTGGTTTGATTAGGGTGAGGGGTGTTGAAGGAGTCACTCAGAAGAAGCCTGGGCAGAGATACTAGGGTGACACAGCCTGAGTCTAGCTGCTTTGGGGGCACCTGTGCTCTCCCACATTAGTTTGGTGGAAAGTGAGAGTGGGTCCGCGTGACTAGAGAGGTTGCCAAGGGAGTCAGAGTGCAGGAGGAGACCGCACTGCCCCACTTCTGGAACCTCGTCCTCCAGTTCACTGAGAGCTGAAAATATTTTTGGGGTGACAGCACAAAGAAGCACTGCAGCTGCTCACCCAAAGCCCTCCAAGGCCTGGGCCCTCAAAACCCAGGTATCTTAGTGCTCTATTGCCTCTGTTGTGGAACCAGCTGGGGCAGACCCAGCTGCATCCTGCACACACCATCCAGCCAGCCTCCTCTTCAAGAGAAGAAGGTTCCAAATGCCTCACCTCAACTCAGTCTGCTCTTATGGAAAGAGGCCTCATTCCCCCACCCTGGGAAGCAGCATGTCAGGGCAGCCTCCCTTCCCGTCTGGCTGGATGGACTGTGCTGAAGGGTACTGAGGCAGCCCCCACCAGGGTCCAGCCTAGAAAATAAGGACCTGGCCTTTGGTCTCTCACACCTGCTTCCTCTGGACCACTTTGGGTGGCTTGTGGCCTGTTGCTCCAACTCTGCACCTTCTATTCCTAGACAACTGGTACTTCAGAGCTGGGTATCATGGAAACCCCTGCACTGGGGGTGGGGAGGGACCTGGCCTTTGTTATGGAAGGCGCAGGGGGTAAAACTCTCCACAACACTGCCCTGGAGCCAACCGGGGAGGTTGCATGCTGGTTTCTTCCCACTTACTAAGCGGGTAGACTAGGTACTTAATAACAGATCATCTTTGTTAATCCATTTACAGCTGAGGTCACTGAAGCTCAGACAGAGCCAGTGAGTGGCAGAGCAAGTCTCCAAAACCATTCTGTCTATCACCCCAACCTGCATTTGCAAAGAATACTCCTTGGTCCACTGTGTCATCAGGCGTAATTGTCAGCATGGAGGAGGCCCTATGCTCTGGCAAGTAGCTCAGCCTTTATGAGTACAGTTCTACTACCTCTTGACTGTGTGTCAGTGGGCAAGTTCCTTAACATCTCTGTGCCTGAATTTCCTTGTCTAAAAATGACAATAATTCTTAGTTAACCTTACAGGGTTACCTGCCACAGTGTGTGTGTGTCACTGAAGATGACAGGGATAGTGACTCCTGGGTCTCAGGGTCAGCATGAACTGTCAGCTCATTTCACAGCCTGGTGGTCACCTAGGGGAACTCAGCCCAGGTAGACTGTGGGATGTTGGGGGTGGGAGTGGGAAATGTGACATCCTGAAGTTCCATAACCTGGGACTAAGTCTACTCACGAGTGGTGGAGTGCATGACACTCTTGCCTGCCTCACAGGAAGTGGTAAGAACCTACCAGAGTGACACGGTGCATGCACTTGGTAAATCTCTGAAGCCCAAATTCAAGGTGTTGTCACCCTCCCTAACAACTTTGCACAGCGGCCAAGTGCCTGCAGCGGTCTCACAATGCTGGTGGCAAGGGTGCTGGGGGGACTGGCACAGAGAGAGGCTGTGAAGAAAGGTGATCTAGCAGAATCCCTCTCTGTTATGAACGTATGAAGGGGTTCTGTCCAAGATTTTATTTCCTTTTTTGTAAAGTGGAGGATCACTGCTAAAAGGCATTCAGAACAAAAGCCCTAATCCTGTGCTGATATATTAGTCCTATGTGGCTGTTGAGCGCTTGATATGTGGCTTGTCTGAATTAACAAGTGGTATCAGGGTAAAATGCACACCAGATTTTGAAGACTAAGTACAAGAATACGTTGCAAAATATCTCAATAACTATTATTTTATATTGATTATATATTGAAATGATGTCGTGAGTATAATGAGTTAAGTAAAATATATTACAATTAATTTCACTACTTCCTTTTACTTTAAAATGTGGCCGCTAGAAAATTTCTTTTTGTTGAACGGTCCTGACCTAATCAGAACAGTAGCTACCAAGTACTGACTGCTTCCATATGCCAGGCCCTTTATGTGCATTATTTCATCTAACGCTCGCCGCAGTCCAACGAGGCAGATAATATTTTCAAGTCCATTTTATAGATGAGGAACTGAGGTTTGGAGAGCTTACGTGACTACCTCAAAGTCAATGAGCTAGTGAACTAACTACCTGGCTGAACAGGAGCGCAGATGGGACTCAACGCCAAATCCTCCACCCCCAACCACTCCCTAGGCAGCACAAGCCCCTTCCCAAAAGGGCCCTTGCCCACTTTTCCTGCCTCCCTCCAGCAATACTAACCCTATTCCCTCTGCGTGGCAGACATCTCTTCCCTCCTCCGGAAGCTCTTCCAGGCTCCCTGATCCAACCCCTTCTAAGCCTCCACAACACGACGCTCTCAGAAGTCAAAAACAGGCCAGAATCTGGACCCAGGTTTGGCCGTTTCCTTGCGCGGGGCTACTCCCATCCAGCGCCCAGGACCTTTCCTTCCTCGAGGCACGGCCTGGCAGCTACGCTCCCCCATCGCGTCTCCCCATTCCTGTTGGGGAGGCAGGGAGGGGCGCAGGGAGCAGCTGCTTCCCGGGCCCCTTCCCTCTACGCCCTCCAGCCCGGCACGCTGAGCCAACCCCGACATGCCAGGAGACTTGATATCCTAGTTCAGAGCCCCCGGCTGTTGCTATTTCTGCATGACGGAATTCAGCCCGTCCAAATTAGAAGGTGATATTTCATCTCTAATTGGCAAGTTCAAAAGGCCCGTATCGCACTCGGAGGCCTCGGGAATGTGTAATTAAACAAGGTGATTTCTGACTCACTGCAGGTCGGGCCTGGCTCCCCGCAAGTGCCCGGCCCGCGGGCCGACGTGGCCTCCTCCGGCCCGGGCCTCCGCGCTGCCGCCGCCTGGCTGCCGCCCGGGCCCCAGGTGCTCTGGAGAGCGGCCGCCCAGCCCTGGGGCCAGCGATAACATCTGGGCTGCGAACGCCACCCTTGGCCCGGAGGAGCCCCGGCCGGAGCCAGGCTGTGGCACTCCCGCTCCGGGGACACGGTCGGCAGAGGAGGGGACGGGGCTCGAGCCC
This sequence comes from Rhinolophus sinicus, assembly GCF_057876585.1. Taxonomy (NCBI): domain Eukaryota; kingdom Metazoa; phylum Chordata; class Mammalia; order Chiroptera; family Rhinolophidae; genus Rhinolophus; species Rhinolophus sinicus. The sequence goes on along the minus strand of NC_142515.1, from coordinate 61,668,232 downwards.
ATGTTTCCCGCTTCTCCCCGGGCCGCCTGCCAGTCGCTCCTGGACCTCACCGGGCAGCTGGGCCTCCCCGGGAGAGAGGGTGGAGGCGCACTGCCTCTTTCCCTCTGGGCAGGAATGAGTTAACGTCTGCCGGGCCTGGGAACGCCGCGGAGGCCTGGGGCTCCGGCACGTCTCGCCCGCCTGGACCACAGCCCGACAAAGAGAAGGAAAAGGGCGCCGCGCGGGCCAGGCAATGAGCGCCCCCGGAGCCGAGCCGCCCCCTGGCGGGCCTTGGGAAGAGAGCCGGCGGCCGGGACACGCCCCGGAAGGTGCTGTAAAGTACTCGCCTCGCGGCAGAGCTGTGCTCGGGCCCGGACGGATGTGCCCTCTTGGCGCTCCGACAGACCCTCGTCTCCACCCGCTGCTACTCCTCCAAACTCCTTTCTATCCTCATTCTGGTTGTTATCCATGTTCCGCAGTGCAGCCGCTTCCTCCAGCTCCACTGAGATTTTTCACTATTGCAGCCCGCTCAAAAATTGTTCCCTAATCCTGTGGATTTTTTAACCTCAGAACTTCCTGTCCCTGCCTCTGAAGGAACAGAGGAGGGCACCTCCTGTGTTCCCAGCGCTGCGCTAGGTGCTTCATTTCATCCCCAGAACACGAGGTGCACACAGTATCATGTCCATTTTTCAAATGACATTCCAGCCCAGGAGATGAAATCCTTTGCCTTAAATGGCAGAGTGGTCCCTGGCAGAGGAGTCTGTTAAGGCCCCTTCTACTGCCCACACTCCACACTGCCGTCAGGGTGAGCTCCGTAGCAGAGCTGATGGGGCTTGTCTACCCTACACAGTCAACGTCCCCAAGCAAGGCCCTTTCGGACTCAGTCCCTGTCTTGTCTCCCCTGCTCTCCAGCCACAGTGAGAAGATTCTCTGGGGTCTCTCATTTTCCTTAAGTCATGCTCCGGAGTTCAACTGCCCTTCTTTTATTTACGTCATGGCTGCTTGACCAACTCTCTCTCTCTTGCATGACACAGAGAAGCCTCCTCCCTGCCCCCTGGGAATTAGCTACCTCATTCTTTCCCAAACAAGACATTAACTTTCTGGCTTCCTCACTCCCCATTACCCATGGCAAGTGGGGGGATGCTTGCAATTTTCACCAGCATTCATTCATTCATTTGTTCTTATTCACCTCCTTTGCGGAGCAGCTGCTCTGTGCCAGACCTGAGTCAGGCGCCGGAGATACAGTGGAGGCAATCTGCCATAGCCCTGCCCTCCTGGAATTCAGAGTCAGAATCCAGTCGGAAGGAGATACATGGTGGTATTAGCACCCGGGGCCTGGATGCCAGGAGCCCTCCTATGGGCTCATCTTATAGACCAGGGTACTCGGGACCTCCCCCAAGCCTGGGAAAACACCTGTTAAAGAGCTCTTAGGTTTACTGAAAAGGGGTGGGCAGGGGAAGGCAGGGTGCAAGCCAGCCTGAGAATTGCCCTGGGGCTCTGGGGAGCAGGCCCAACTTTGGCTAGTAGAGAGAGGGTCATGCAAGGGGGTCCTAGGCAGTGAAGAGGGTGGAGACCAGAGCGGTGGAGCAGACAGCCAGTGAGTTCAGTCACCAGCAAACCCTGGCTGGCCACTCTGCTGTCTCACCTATGCTTTCCATGCCTGGAGTTATACTGCCTCAGCTGAGGAAACCAAAGACTGGACAGGTTGAGCAGCTTGCCCAGGATCACACCATGATGCAGTAGGTCTGTCCAAAACCCATGGCATATTTGGTAGAGCTGCCCGTCCTCCAGCTTGAGCCAGACCCAGACTCCCAGAGGAACAAGCTCCTCCCTTTAAACCCTCTTCCCTCAACTTGAGCCTGAAAAATCCCCAGCCAGGAGTGTCTTCCTAAGAGCTGGGAGGCTCCATCCCTACCTGGCACTGCCCACCTCTCTCCCCAGGGCCAGAGGCAGGCTCCATAGGACTGGCCCACAATTGGGGGAAGGAGGGCTGAACCTCATTAGCAGGGCTTCACTGACCACCATCCTTCTGGGGATGTGGCCTTGGGGCTGACCCCTGGGGCCCACTCTCAGTCTGACAGCCTCCCCTCCCACTCTGCCTCTCACCTGGCTGGTAGACAGAAGGCCGAATGCTGGCAGTGGTGACAACCCGGGGCTTGGGCACAGGGGCTGCTGGGGCCTCGCTGTATGTATGGGTGGCAGGTGCTGGAGAGGTCGCCTTGGCTGGACTGCAGGCAGAGGCCTGGGGCCTGGAACCAAGGGGGGAAGAGTTAGAAGACAGAAAGACAGCCCCACCCAGGCCCTGGGGCCTGCAGCCATGGCAGGTTGGCTCTCCAGTCTTCAGGGGCCTCTGCGAGGAGGAAACATGACAGAGATGATCTCCGACAGCTGCCAGAGGCTGTGAAGGAAATATTCCAGGGGGTCTTAGAGGGGAGGACGCTGCTCCTTGGATGCTAAGTTTCAGTGAGTTTGGTAAGCCACCAGCTGGACAAGAAGATGCATGAAAACCTTTCACGCATCCAGGGAGAGATTGCCAGGGTGGGTCTGGGACTGGAAGGGACAGAGGCAGGAGGGAGGAGAGAGACGGAGGTGGTTGGAGATGCCCCACACCCTCAACCTTCTGGCCTTCTGGGGCACCTCACAGCTTCACACCACCTGGCCCCCACCCCCAGACCTTTCTATTGTTGCTGGAGAGAGCAGCAAAGTCTCAGGTTTCTGGGCAAGAGTGCTCCAGGGAGGGCTCATGAAAAGGCAGGAGACTCCTCCTTCCCAACACACACACACGCACACGCACACACACATGCTTCTCTTCCATATAGAATTCCTGTTGCCTGCTTCTCACTGGGTTTGCTGCCAGGAGGCCTAGAACAGTCTTTTCCTACTTGTGATCCAGGGACCATGGGACCAAAGAGATGGAAAAAAAAGGTATCCCAGTTCATTGCCCTCAGGAAATGCTGTACTTGGCCTCTCCTCTTGGAGAGCTAAAGGCTCCAAGAACTCTTGCAGTTCAGCAGCCCATTAAACTTTGTCTGATCCAGTGTTTCCCAGTTTCATTTGTCTGTGAAACCCCCCATTTTTTTTTGCATTTAAAACTAATATACACCTTACAGAACATGTCCCTGGTCTCTCCCTGCATCTTTCAGATCCCAACAGGGACTGTGTGACCACACCGAGGGCAACGGGTCGTTGATGGGGTGCTAGAGAAGTGAGCCTCTGGAAATATTCTGCCCATGGCTTCCTGCCTTCCTTCCACTTGTTCCCCATGGGCCCAGGGCCTGTGCATCATTCTGGGCAGAGTTATAGGATAAGGATGTACCTTCTTCTCTAGGGCTCTGGCAGGGAGAGGCCCAAGCTAAGAACCTACTGCCAAGATGGAGAAAGGCGTGTGGTGCTGCCCCAGACAGTGCGGAGGCGGAATGAGCCTCAGACAGCCAGCATCCCAGACATGGGCGGTGTGCAGACTTGCCCTGCCACGTTGCCATGTTTCTGGTTGAGTGAGGCCATTGTCACCCCTTCCTGGGCCTGCCTGCCTTTCTCAGATCAACCCCTGCTAAGACCAGTGGAATAGGGACCTCAATGGAAAAGGAAGAGGCAGTGCCCACAGGGTGCCCCGCTGCCACTGTGGTGGGAGAAGGCCAACTCAGTGTATATTAGCCAGACTTCCCCGCCAGTGGAGGATGCTTTCCTAGCATCCCAGGAGCGACAGATCCTGTGTCAGTGTTTGGTGTTGAGGGAGGTAGCAGAGGCTTAAGACATCCAGCAAGAATTCTGAGGCCATTTTCTGATGAAAGGCTGGGTGGCCATCTGCCTCCCACTTGCTTCCTCTAGCTCCATCCAGCCCTTGTGCAAGAAGGAGAGGTAGCTGGGCCCCAAGTGTGGTCCCCTGATCCATTCTGCTCCAGCCTGATGCTGGGAGTATTCCCGGTCTCTCTCCAACTTGCACCCAGGCCTCATCTCTCTTTGCAAGGCAAAGTGAGGGAAGGGTTTGCCCTGTTGAGGGAGTCCCGAGGGCCCCAGGACACAGAGGCCTGGAGTGTGGTGCTGGAGCCTGCCCTTGAGCAGGGCCACAGCATCTAGAGCTCCCCCATCCAAACTGGGGAGGCATCTTCCCACTCAGCAACAGAGACATTTCTTACCCTCCTCTAAGGTTCTTCTTGGTGCCCTTACTTGAAGAGACTGCGGTGTGCAGAGGGGCACTTGCTAAGTGCCCTCAGGAAGTGGGGATAGGACAAGCCCTGGAGGCCTGGGGAGTCTCACCCTTGAGGCTTGAGTTGGGCTGGGGAAAGGCTGAGCTCAGCACCACCTGGGTCATTGTGCAGCCCTGGGGGTGGGGGTGCAGCCCACAAGCCTGTGGGCCACTCTGCCCACCCTTTGTCCACGTCAGGCTGCACCAGGGACCTGTGCACCCTGACTCAGAGAGGCATGTCCTTTCCAGCAAAACCCTGGGAGGGGAGCGTGGGAGACTGAGAAAGCTGGCTCTGACCCTAATGCCAACTTGATAGCTCCACACAGCCCAGAAAGAGCTGGGTGCCCAGCCTGTCACACTGCCTGGCTGCTCCATCTCCCAGCACCTCCTGCACCCTTCTCACACCCTGCCCCCACCTTTGCTGGGTATCCAGGAGGGCAGGCTGGAAAGCAGTAACTTGCAGTCTAGGCGAGCATTTTATGTGCTAGGGGTTTTATGTACAGTTTTTCTATCCCAACCCTATAAAATAGATGTTGCATTAAATGTCTTAGCAGATGAGAAAACTGAGGTTCAGAAAAGTTCAGTCACTTTCTGATGTAGAGATTTAAATCCCACTGCACCAGGTGTCTCTAGGGTGCTTCTCCATCGAGGAGAGGCTAAGGGACAAGGGCAAGTTAGTTGCTAAATATCTGACCTGCCTTCTGTACCCAGGCCAATGCTCCCTCCTCCATGGGCCTTCCTTGACTTCCCACAGGGACAACTTTCATTCTCCCTAATCACAGTTCCAGGAACACAGACTTCCCACACCATCTCGCTTTGTTATCTCTGTGTGTGTGTGTGTGTGTGTGTGTGTGTGTGTGTGTCTTTTACCACTCTCACTAGAGCATGGAGGGCAGGGCAGCACGCATCCCTGCGTCTGTCCTCAGCCCTGCAGTGCACTCCCCTTTACTCTCTGCAGCAAGTAGTGCTAGCCTTTCCCGGGGCCCCGGGCTCCTAACCACCTTGGATGGGCCTTTCTGAGGGCCAGACCCAGCTGCCAACAGATGGACCCAGGGTGAGGCCTTTCCTGTCTCCCTTCCCCACGGCTAGGGCTGGCACCAGTGGGCCAGTTACCTTGGACTGTCTGCAGCGCTTGAGGCAGGGGCTGCGGCAGAGGCGGTGGCAGCGTGGGCAGCGGCCAGGGGTGGCGAGGCTGCGCTGGGAGAGGCAGCAACAGGTGGCTGGGCAGAAGCGGGCAGCAGCGGGGTGGTGGCCTGGCTGGTGCACACTGGAGCATGCTCAACAGGGGTGCTGATGAGGCGGGATCGAGAAAGACAACAGGTCAAGGGGATCCCTCTGCATGGGGTGGAGGGGTGGATGCAGCAGAGGCAGGCTGGGCAGAAGGCACCGTCAGTACTGCCAACAGAGCAGGATCTTCCAGAAGGCATGTCCCCAGGCTCAGGGAAAGAGCCCCCCACCACCACCTTCGCACCGGACCCCAAGAGAGAAAGGCTCAGACCACAAGGAGGATCAGTTACATCAGAATTATTCTCAAGCCTGGTGCGATTTCCCCCACCCATTTTTGTGTACTTCCTAATTTTTCTGTCTGAGTAGGTATTACAAAAACACAGTGTGGTGGAAAAGTAGATTGAATTATCAACCAGTCCTGTTTTTCTTTCTCCCTTCTCCATTGGGTCAGAGGCACACATTGCCTTTGAGAAGGTATGATGGATAAGAAAAGCAGAGGTCAGATATTTGAGGGTCAAGAGCTTGGCTCTGGAACGGTGAGAGCCTGAGCTTTGGCCTGCGAAGGACTTTGCACTCACAATACATTTGGAAGATAAAAGCTACCATCCCAGGGAGATCACCATTATCTAGACCGGAAAAGTGGCAACGTGGTGGCGGCGGGGTTTGAGAATAGAGGCAGCTGTGTCCTCCTTCTGCGTAAACTCTGGGGAGATTGCAGGACCCCAGCATCTCCATGTCCATGGTGAAGGGGCAGGTGGACCCAAGACAGCCCAAAGATCCCCAGGCTATCCTGTGCTCGAGCAGCTATAGAGGGTTTTCCATACACCCAAGGTGACCTGGACATGGCCCTGAGTGCCTGCCCATCTGCAAGGCCCTGTAATTGGGAACAAAAGGGGTGATTGCTGTGCCAGTGTGGACCAGCGTGACCAGACGGGATGGAGATATCCCCGCAGATGCCAGCACAGGTGGACCATTATCAAGGACCAGGTGCCCGGATGCCCCACCCTACCCGCCTTGCTATTATGTATGTGCCTCTTCCCCAAAACATTCCAAGCAAGAGAGGAGCATCAGAACCTGAGTTGATGGGATTAGATTTCTGCCACCTGTGAAATGGGGCAGAGAATACAAATTAAATGACAGGAAAGCAAAGATATGCACATTCTTTGTTCATCCAGGTCATTGGATTAAGATTAGTACTTGTTACAATAACAACAGGATACGGCAGCTCCTGCAGGTGGGAATGGCTGTCCCATGCCATGTAATTCATTTTCTGACTTGGCACTATGCGGTACACATCTGCAGTTTCTCACAACTGCCCTCTGATGTGGATATTAGCGACTCTATTTTAAAAATGAGGGAATGGGGACAGAGAATTGCATGGCTGAAACTCCTAGAACGTCTGGGTGGTGACAGCAGGATCTGACTGAGGGGCGTTTGGAGCCTTACCCAGTACCACAAGTGGCCGTTCAGGGAGGAAAAAAGAAACTTCTTACAGTCAGGCAAGTATAATCTTTCCCCAACAAAAGGTACTATTCTTATTTGAAAGAAGTGGAATAATCATCTTCCCTCTGTGAGTGCTGACCACATGCCAGGCCTGGTGCTCACAGCTGGATAAGCATTACTGCATTTGATCCTTTCAACCTTGCTGGGAGATTAGTATCAAGATCCTGATTTTATAGATGAGGAACCTGAGGTCCACAGAGACTGAATCTCTGCTAAAACATCACACAGCTGCCAAGTACCAGAGGAGGGTGTGAGCCCTAATCACTGTAACACTTCTCAGACTTTAATATGCAGACAAGTTGCCTGGGAATCTTGTTAAAATGCAGCTTCTGGTTCAGTAGGTCTGGGTGAGGCTGAGAGTCTAACAAGCTCCCAGGTGATGCTAATACTGCTGGTCCATGAACCACACTTTGAGTAACAAGGTGCTACAGAGGTCTGTTCCAGACGGGGATGCCAGAGGGCCAGGAGCTATTTACCAAAGCATCGCTGAGGTGCTGTCCTCCATCTAGCACAGCGTATGGCAGAGAAAGGCATGTGAGAGGGCTGGGGAAGAAGCGAGCTGGGGAATTCGCGCGGTTGTGGGCTGACTGCCCCATGAGATGGAGCAATACTCTTCTCTGAGATTGTGTGGGAAGCCTCCAGGATGGACAAGGACCATCCCTTTCCCAGCTTAGTGGTAGTTCAGAGGGAGGGCCTTAGGCAGCCCAATTCTTAGGCCTGCAGCAGTGCCCAGCCCTGGCCTTTCTATGAGGCCACTCACTCATCCTCCATGAAAGAACCTGGCTTCTGGAACCTACTCCCATGAAGCAGCTACCTCAGAGAAGTAGCTGCTACCTCAGAGAAGTAGCTGCAGGTCCTGAAGCCATATCGCTGAGCTGGCTGCTAGAGCGTCCTCAGAGCATGGGCAAGTATGGCCTACGAAGGCCCAGGCTGACAGAGGACACCCAGTCTCTGTTATTTGCTTCTCCCTGACCCTGTGGGCTTCTGGGAACTGAGGACACCACTCAAGACAGGAGCGATGATAATGTCTGGGCTGCCGGACAAATAGGAAGCTGCTTTGCCTGTTCCCTTTGCTCCAATTCCCTGTCAGACCAGCGTACCTGGTGCTATCCTCAGACATTGCTCCAAATGAACCCTGGAATATGGGGGTGGTGGTGGTGGTGGTGAAGTTGGAGTTGGACGTGGGTCCTAGGAAAACCCATGAGCTACTTCAGGGCCAGGACAAAGGGCATGCACGGGAGCACGCCCCTGGGGGTCTTGCTGAGGGACATCCTCTCTAGGACCATGGTCTGCAGACGCCAAGCAGCCAGGGCCTTGGGGAGTAGGGGCAGCACTGAAGGGCATCCTGAAGGATCTTGTCTAGGCCAGTTACTGCCTGAAGTCTCATGAGCCCCCAAAACCCAAGGAGGGTATCTCAGAGAGCCAGCATGAAGAGAATTTACTTGGCCCTGGCTTCAGTCCTAAAGACAGTGCTCGTGAAATCAGTTCAGCCTGGTTTAGGATTCTATAGCTGCCTCCTGCCTCAGTCATAATTCACTTTAAATAAGCAAAATCCAAACCAAACCAACTATATTCAACTGCTCACGGCTGCGTGGGGAGCGTGTGGCCAGGCGAGAAACACAGCCTGGCTACTGTCCCCTTTTCAGCCCATCTCTTCCCTCCACCCAGTTGGCATTAAGGTGGAGTGTGCCAACCCTGTGCCCTGCTCTGCTGTGGTGGCCCTTGGTTGATGCTTTCATTGATGGCAATGATATGTATGGAAAGGCCTTGTGTTGGTGGTGGTGCTAGGCTTGGAGTCTGTGATCACTGGGCTCAGGCTGGAACTGTCGGTGGTGGTCGAGGTGTTGCAGTTGATAGTGTTGGGGGGTGGCTGCCATTATTGGGGCGATGCTGCTATTTGTGTTAGTTACAAGAATGGAATACGAATATCTCGTTGGTTGGATAATGACAGAACACCAATCAGATGGTTGCTCTTGAAATCGTGCCCTTGCCGCCCACCTAGCTGGTGTTTCATCTTGCAGCCTGATGGCTATTGCTTAGGGCGGACCTGACCATGTCACTTTGCAGCAGGGCCGCTGCACTGCACTGCACAACTCCAGGAGGCCCTTTAACACATAGTCTACGCGAATGACAGCGCTCGAGCACGTGCACAGCAGTCCCCACAGCTGCAGTGTGAACGATGCCCAGCAGTCTTCGCTAGTTCAGTATTGCCTTCAGAATCCAGTCAAAATCCCATAGCCAACATCCCAGCTCTGGACCACTAATAACCAAAACATCCTCTGCCGTCCCTCCATTCCCGCCAAAATGACTAGCTCGGGGTTCTGGGACACCTCTTCTCATCAGCACCTCTGCTCCCCTTGCTTGGAGTACCTATCCAGCCTTCCCTAACTGCACATGCCCCAATCCTAACTGTTCTTGAGGATCAGACACACAGACGCTTTCTTCCAGGAAGCCTTTTCCGGTCCTGCAGTCGAGGGGGGCAGAGGGGGCAGGGCGCTCCCCATCTCTGGATCTCACCTGAGCAACCTTGCACCATGTCAGTTACATCCACATTAGCCCTTTCGGATTTCTTTGACCCCCACAGCAGCCACGCGTGCTGCCTTGACTAATGCCCATGGGCATGGAAGGCTGAATGAAGACATCTTTCCTGTTTACTCCAGAGGGCGTGATGCAGACCCCTGGCCTGGGGCCACCTGAGGCACTGCCTGCAGGGGCCTGGGGTCACAGGGAGGCACCAGGCAGGCTGGAAAGCAAATGAGAGCCTTCCAGAGCTTCAAGATGGCTCTGACAGGCTGGGGGCCAGGGCCAGGGCATTGTGCGGCTACCAGTTCTGCCTGATTGGCTCAGGTCCTTCTGCCAGCCTCAGAACAACCACTGCCTGGGACCTCTCTCTGTCTGGCAGCCCCCGGCCCCACAACCCACCATTGGACCTTAAAAGTCCGCAGTAAACGCTCAGCTAAATGTGAGTGTGCTCCAGGATGCCCCCATCACCTCTGTTGATCCTCAGCCAGCTTGCCCTGCCTGGCCCTGGCTCTGGAGTCAGACTGCTAGAGGCAGGAAGAGATGGGAAGCCAAAGTGGAACAGGCTGGTGGGAAGCATCTTAGGGTGGTGGGCAGGATAGAACCATCTCCCTAGCCAGCCCTTCTTGATGGGATTGCCAAGGTCCCTGGAGGCAGAAAGAAAGCCTGTGCCCAGATAGCAGGAGTGGGAGTGAGGCTCTGGCCCAGTCCAGCCACAGCGGGAAGTTCTGAGGGATTGGCCTCAGCGTCTGCCTTTATGTGCTAAATGTCGTTGGTCTCATGTTATCAGCTGGTGGTTCTTGCAACCAGGGACCAGGCTGATGGGTAGACAGGAGGTGGAGAGGATATGAGCCTGCCAGCCTGGCCCTTCCAAAATGCTCAGGACCAGGGCAAGACCACAGGTAGGTGGGGGCCAGGGGCAAGACCCAGCTGGAGGTCTTCTCTGCCTTCCTGCCACTTGAGCAAGACTCCACCAGGCACATCTTCCACCGCTTCTCCCCTGGGCCATGATCCCGGCCCACCCAGGACCCCCAGCAGCTCTGTGACCTTCTCCTTAGTCCAGGCATGCCTTCCTGCGCCCCTGAGCCCACCTCCTGGAGCAGGGCTGAGCATGAACAGCACCTTCCTGGGAGAGGGTTTGTCGCTTGCTTTCTGATGGGGAGCAATGGATGGCTTGGCCTGCTGGTTGCAGCTGGGCATGGGAGCCAAGGCAGGGGGCATTCAGGTACCCACCGATACACACTTGCCCGCGGGAGGCTAAGGCTGCCCGTCTGGCCACAGCACAGATTCCCACCCGCCATTTGCCAGCCTGAGCTTGCAGCTCAGGTGGTTCCCTCGAGGTTGGGAATCAGTGGAGGGCAGAGCTGCACCAGGTCCTAGCCCCAGTAGGCACTGCCCCTGCCCCTCTTCTGGATGTGCCTGTCCTCTCCTCGTCTTAGACATGCTCCTCTCAGGTGGTACAGCATGACTGGGGCTGCTTTGGTTCATTTCAAATCCTCTTTATTTCAGAACAAGCATGCTTATATGTACAGGAGAGAGAACTAGGGAGCTAGCACACACAGTACAGAGAGGCGAGCACATGGCCCAATCTCGCCACAGCCAGGAGGGACCTCTGCCTCATCTACCTGGGACTTCCATTTCCTCCGCAGAAAACCCTGTTCCAGGCTGTTGGGGCTCCAGAGGGCAACAAGGGAGTAAGTAGGGACAAGGAGTCAGCATCTTCCCAGGACCCTAATCTATGGGCAACTCCTTTCATGATGGCACTAGGCTGGGGTGCCTCTCCCAGGAGTTGAGGTTGGTAGGAAATTGACCAGTGGCATGTTCTGTTTCCCTTGGTTCTGGGGTGTTACGCCAGCACTCCTCATCACATCCTCTCTGATGTATGGCTAAGGCCCTGGGCAGGAGAGCAGAGGCTTGGGCTGTTTGGGGGGTGGTGAGGGTTGCACTGAGGGGTGGGATGGATGGGTGCAGTCTGCACAGGGGCCGGGCCTTGGCCGTCAGCTCTGGGGGTGGGGGACAGAGAGCAAGACTGCTGCACTTGCCTATTTAAGATACCCCCACAGCTCTACATTCTCAAGCATCACCATGGGGCTCACATGCCAGATCTGTGGGGAGGAAGTGGGGTGGGGGGGACTCCAGACAGCTTTTAACTTTTAACGTTAAGGATTTGGGCTGAAAGGCCATGGTGCCAGTTGCGCAATTTGGCAAAACGTGGGCTGTTACGTTCGGTTTCAAACCTTTCCCTGTGGCACAGAGAGAGAGACAGAGACAGAGAGAGACAGAGAGAAGAGAGAAAGAAAGAAAGGGATTAGGGAATGTGTCCGCCATTCCCCTGTCTGATAGCTGGGGCAGAGGGTATGGGAGGGGAGAATTTGGCTTGGAGAGGCTTTGCCATCCAGGGGGTACTTTCCAAGTGGTCAGCCCTGGGTTGAGGGCAAGACCGCAGTCCCAAGGAACAGGATGGAGGGGCTAAAGTCCCTGACTTGAGTGGGAGGACATGGAGAAGGAGCCTGGCTAGAGGGCCTGAGGGCAGGCTGGGCAAAGGGAGGCCTCTGGGTTCTGCCTGTCCTATGTCATTAGCGCTGGGCAGGGCTGCTTTGGCTGTGAGCTCTCGGGCTGAACCACATAGGCAGGTGGGCCTAGAATGGTCTCTGTCCCCTAGCTGGGCATAAAGAAGGAGAAACACCTATCCCTGTGATAAGGCTTGGTGAGCAGATCTGTCACCTCCCTATGTCGCCCCAGGCTCTGCCAACATTTTTCTGTCCCCAGAGAGAAGTCTTCCAATACCACCAACTGCCCCTGCCCTGTGAGGCCTGAGCACAGCCAGGCACACGTGTGCACACACATACTCACAAGGCCGTGGCACACATACAGAGGGACAGGACTTCCTGCTACTTCCCACCAGCAGGGCCTCTGCGATTCAACCCACAGCCTGCTGGGCCGAGGGCACAGGACAAAGCAGGCAAGGAGCAGCCAGAAACAAAGAAATGGAGGAGAGGGTATGCCTGGGGGAGGCCAGTGACACAGATGCCAGAATCCTAGAACCACTCCCCGCCTTCCCCACCAGGCTGGAGGAGTTCTAACGTCCTCCAGAGAGGGGCACGCTGCTGGCCCAGGCCACATCCAGCCACAAACGCCATGTATTTAACCTGGACAATGTTTAAAACTCATTTTAGAAATTAATTGCTACATCCAGTCCATGGAATACCACTCAGCAATAAAAAGACATGAATAAACCACTGCTACACTCAGCAACGTGGGTGAATCCCCAGGGAATCTGGCTGACTGAAAAATCCAATCTCATGAGGTCGCAGGCTTTATGATTCTATTTATACAACATTCTTAAAATGACAAAATTATAGAAATGGAGAACAGATAACAGATTAGTGGTTGCCACAAGTTAGGGAGAGGGTGTGCGGTAGGGAGGTGGGTGTGGTTATAAAAGGGCAACATGGGGCAATGCTCGGGTTATGGAAATAGTCTGTACTTGACTGTATCAGAGTTAATACCCTGGTTGCAATATTGTGCTGTAGTTTTGCAAGACATTACCATTGGGGGTAAAGGGTACATAGGATCTCTCTGTATTATTTCTTACAACTGCATGCCAATCTGCAATGATCTCAAAATAAAGGGTTTAATAAATAAATTGCCAGCATATAAAAATCAGAAGATCAGCTCTAGGTCTTTAGAAATCAGAGGATGGGGCAGTGCCAGTCTCACATTTCTCCGTGGTAATAGTCCCGTGTCCACACATTTACACCTGGCCACCTTCCTGCACCTGTATTACCTGGTGGACTTGCCCCCACACACACCTTGAGTCCTGCATACTGGGTCTCTGTGTGAGATTCTGTTGGACAAAAGGGACCCGCTGATAACATATTTGAAAACCACCAGTCGAGTCCAAGCTTTCCTAACACCAAGAGGAAACCAAGGCCCAGAGACATCATGAATGGCCCAAAGCCACCCGGACACTCAGCATCGGAACCACAATCTCAGTGCCGGCATCTTCGCTACCTGCTTCTCTGAGGTCAGGGAGAAGGGATAGAGGCCCTGCGGCAGGGCCCACGCACACCTGCTGACGGCACGGAAGTAGCAACAATCCACCATCCCAGACAGACCCCCCAACCAGGACACAGAGGCAGCCACTTTGTCCAGCCAGGTCTGCAGCCATTGCATCAGTGCTCAGTGACAGGACAGGGACAGTTCTGGAGAGCCACAAGTCTAGTGAGCCTGCTTTGCTTAGAGCTGTTTGGAAATTCACAGCCAGCCAGAGAAAAGAGCGAAGACGAGAGGAAGAGAGAGGCGAAGACAGAGAGAAAGGGAGAGAGATCCTGGTACACCCACAGCAGCTGCTCAGGGGGTATCTAGGGCTGTGCTGGCCTCTCCAGGTGTGGTTTTCAAACTTGCTAGGCTGGCTGAACACTGAGGACAAACAAATCCACAAAATGCAGGTAACTTTTGCTACCCATAGCTGCCCACTGCTCCTCACGAGGCTTCCCTTTGAGAGAGGGCCCTGAGTCATGTGGCACCATGGGAGTCAGCCACGTGAGCAGGGACAGCTGAATATGAACAGGGAGGGAAGAGGGCACTGCAGGGGGAGGAGGGAGGAACCAGGGAGTCCTGTTCTCTGTTGGAAGGGGAGGTGGGGTGAGGAGAGGAAAGAGAACCTCAGATGGTTACAAAATGGAGAAGGGACTTGGGAGGGTTTGTATGTTGTCTGCAGAGACGTGTGCAAGGCAAGCCTCACTTTCAACTCCTCTGTGAACCCGTCACTCAGATCAACTTTGCTCCTTAAGACTTGGGGACTCAGAGAGGTACAGATTCTTTATGTAGGTGAGCATCAGGTAAACAGAGACTGCACCTATAGATGGTTGCACCACAAGGCGGGGCCAGGGAATGTCTGGGCTACACACTGTGGTCCTCCAGGATGGTTACACCCAGGCAGTGGGGTCCAGATGCCTCACAGATTCAAGCCCTGCCTAGGACAAAGCTAGGCTTTTCCTACTCCCAGTCCCATCAGGGCTGCCACACGTGGACCGAACCTTCCAAGCCATGAGTGCCCAGAATGCCTTCCCAAAGTCAGAGGGAAGCTGTGGTGACCTCTCTGAGATGGAGGCTCAGCTTTTGGATGGAGGCACTATTGGTGCTCTGTTATTCAGAGGACAGAGGAGGCTGGGAGCCACAGCACTCCTGCACTCGCTAGAGCAGGTCCCGTGGGGAATCTGGCAGGAGGCTAGTGTTTATGCCCACCTGGGCAGTTTGCTAAGGTGCTGGGTCTTTCCTGGGATGGGAGCCAAATCCACGGCTGATGCCTGGGCTGTTCAGGAGCCCGCCCTGCCTCACCTATAAATACAGGGTCTCTGGAGATTAGGTTCTGCCTGGGCTGGCCAATAGATGGGCGCTAGAGCCTCGAAGGGAAGCTACCTGCTACCAGGTACCAGAGATATCATCAGAGCATAGGGAGCCAGGGCCCAGAGGAGAAGAAGAGAGGGAAGGGCAGAGCTGTGGGATGCTCTGGGACTCTGTGGGGCGTGAAAGACCCAGGAGGCCGAGCAGCCACAGGTGAGGGGACAGTTTGCAGGGTTCTGTAACATGCAGACTTACACTTGCCCTCTAGCCACCAGTGCCACTGCCTGGTACAGAACACCTGACACCACTCATGCAGCGTTACTGCCAGCTTTCCCACCACACAGCAACAGGAAGGAGAAAGCACCTCTGGACGTGTACAAACCTATATAGGCTGTCGCCGTGCACAGGCTGCTGGGGCCCAGGGTTTGGCAAACTCAGGCTCTGCTGGAGTAAGACATTTGGAAGTGTGAAGCCCCTCTGGGGAGACTCAGCCTTCAGAGAAACCCTTAGACTCCTCACTGTGAGTACCAACGAATTGGGAGAAAGAGAAGGAGGATGTGGCTGCCCTCAGGCAACAAGATGAGTCAAGGTATGGGAGTGCAGCTTCCAACTTGGGAGTGGGGACAGAGGGAAGTGGGGCTCAGCCCCCTTGGGGAGCAAGACCTGTGACCAGCCTGGACTCAGGGTGGGGACAAGCATGTTCCCTTCTGCTCAGATGGCCACTTGGGTGAGCCCCGGGCCCCAGCTGTGACCAGGAGCCATAGCCACTACTTCAAACTTTGGTCACAAACAGAGGTGAACCTCTGCAGCCACTGCACCCCCATACCCACCCCCAAGATCCACAGGCTGCTTGGGATTTTGTGAAATGAAAACGCCCACCCTCTTCCTGTGGCCATGGGGAGATTGGGCATTTTGGGGGAGGCTATGAGGACAACCCTCCAGAAATTAAAGTCAGGAAAAGGGAGAGGAGCAGGAGGCTTATTCCCCTCCAGTCCTGAGCAGAAACCTTGTCCCAGAGCCTTCACTGAACAGCCAGAGACCCCAAAGGGAGGAGCTGATGGTGGCACAATGTCTACAGGTGGGGGGGGGGACTGCTTTCTTGGTTGGGGGCCTGGGAATGAGGGAGGAAGCAGGCTGGAGCCTCCTCTTTGGCCCTTGTTCCAGATTTCCCTACAACAAAACCCTACAGTAGCTGCGGGAGAGCCCCTAAGACTCGCAACAGAGTTCTCAAGATTCCAAGTCCCCCTGCCTTCTGCTGGTGAGTGAACCAAGCTTGTGGGCGGTTAGGCCCGGGGGGAAGGACTAACCTCCCCACTTATTTGCAGGACCAGGCAGAACACACCCCGGAAGATGCTTCTGAAAGCTGAGAAGGGGGAGGCCAAAGACGAGGCCTGAGGACCATCCTTGATACTTCCTTTCATGTTCTCACCCCTAACTTTGCAGTGCCTGCAAATATTCCAGGAGAAATACAAAAAACAGAAGTTCCCTGTCATCTACCACCACCAATATTCTCCTGCCTTCTAAACAGTGTCCGATTAACAAGATGCAAGCTTAGAGTGACCGGCCGGAGGAACATAAAGTGACCAGAAGGACCCCAGAGGGGGTGCAGAAGCCAGAAAGGCAGGGTTGCCCCATGGGAGGGACAGAAAACACCACTGCTGGCTTCCTGATGGAAGAAACCTGGGGACTTTTAAGTTGTTTGCCATGGTGTGTGTGCTGTAGAACCCCTCTATCTTTGGTAAGGCTGCACTGTTCACTGGAGCGTCTGTGTGAGTGGCTTCAGAGGGGAGGTGGGACAAACACAGAAACAGCACACAGGAGCAGCGGAGCATAGGAGCGGGGAGTACTGAGAGCTCAGTCACACTTAAAATAGCTAGATACTAACTTGTGAGCTAAATCAAACATCACCTCACTTCAGGCGCGTAGACGCATTGCAGGCACTGACAGGAGAAGAACTGTTACTGGGACTGCGTGCTCAGCAGGAGGCCTGGGGGACCACACTTTAGGCTTGGAAGCCCCAGCCAAAGAGGAGGGGCAATTTGGATTGGCAAAAATACAGGTTCAAAAAGAAAATATCACACCAACGCCAGCTGACCCCAGAGGCCCACTCTCCACACAGTTCTGTGGCCAGGACACGTAGGTTAGAGAGTACAGAAAGCTTGGCCAGGGTGGAAGAGTGTCTCGGAGCCCCAGCCTCACACAGAGGCCACCACAGGATGCACTGACCCAAGACAGAATCTCCCAGGAAGAACATGCAGATGACACATTTGCCTCTGGAGTATAAGACCATCACACTGGGCAACGTGCCTTACCCTGGAAGGCCCTAGTGGGTTCCAGTGGGCTCCAGGGCAGCATGACCCCCTTGTGCCCAGGTCCAGGAGCACCGGACAGGTGGTAAGTTAGTGGCTGTGGCCTCAGGCCTTCCAGTGTTGCGGAGACCATAGCTTGACCTTGAGCCACCTAGCCCTGCACAAATCCCACTTCATGCCCAAGGCTTGTCCTTCCTTGCAGAAGCTGTTGTGCTTTGAGCAATTCATGGAAATAATACCTCAGTGTCTGGACAGGTGAGTCCAAGGGTTAGGCACCTGTGCCCAGCACAGCCCTCCTCGTGCCTGCTTCCCAGTGCCTAGCCTACAGATTCACAGGGTGGGCAGGTAAGGCAGTTGGCCCAGTGCCCTCACAGGGAGAGATGCCCTCATTCTCAACAGCCCAGCAAAGGCCAAAGCAGCCCTGCCCCTGCCCAGGGACAGAGCCAGGAGAGCCCAGAGTCCTCACTCCTGCAGCCTGGGCCTAGGGGATAGAGACAGCTCCTAGCACCCACCTCACTGACTCGGGACAAATGCCCCATGTCAGCATCTGCTGGAGCCCTTTAGGGGCTAGGAGTTTCCAAATATCTGAACTTGAGAGGTTCTTTCCATAAGTCATGTGACCTGGGGGGGCTGCCCAGAGAGGGATGGGGTTAGGAGGGGCAAGGCCACAGAGCCTGAATCCAGGCACTTACCTTGACCTTCGCAAAGCTTCTTCGTCAGGGTCTTGCACTGTGGGTAGAAAGTTGCTGGTCAGGAGGAATCACAGGGAACATAAGGAATAAAAGCCACTAGAGCTCTGCTGGCACTGAGTCCCCACCAATGGCTGAACAGTTACTGCTCCCTAGCCCAGGAAAGGAAAGGCTGTGTGCTGAGCAGAGGGCAGGGGGAGAAGGGACAGGAGAGGAAGTGGTGCAGTTGGGTGAGAATGGTCAGAGGTGTGGCCAGTGAGGTCCTCTTACCCCAGCTCTGGACAGTAATTTCACCCGGAAGCACCATGTTTAGCCTTCTGCCTGCTGTTGAGTCAGGGAGCTGAGCAGAAGGCTGATATCGTTTGCCTGCCCCAGAAGGGGCTCAGCAGGCCCCTGTTTACCTATGAAGGCCAGCTCGTCTTCCAGGGTGGGGGGCTTGACTCCCTAGCTTCTGTGGGACTGTGGAGTAGGGCCCAGGATCCTCATGGCCCCTCAGCATCTCCCGTTTCTGCCCCACCCCCACAGCCCTCACTTACTGTATTCTGTCCCTGTCATCTGGGCCAGGATGCGGAAGGAGCGAGACTGCAGGTTGGATGAGCGGCGGGCCCACTCATCAGCCTCATCTTCCGGCTTGTTCTGGTTCTTAATCACAGCCTGATACACAGGAGAGGCGCTGTCTACAGCAAGATCTTTAACAGGAAGGCTCCTGCAATGCAGAAAGAGGCCGTGGGCGAGGGCGAGGCTGGAACCCTGCCCCCGACCCTTACATCCGCCCCACATTGCGCCCCTGGCACCCCTTTGCCTGTGGTGGCCCCTACCCATCTGAACCCACTATACCCTTTACCCACTGCCATCTGAGAGCTGGGGACAAGGGCTTGGCTGGGTCCTCAGTGCTCAGGGTGGTCACAGTGAGATGGTGATTCCTTTCACGAAGGATCAGGAGGCTCAGACCCTCCCTGCCAACACCCCTCCCCACGCTGACTCCACACATCGGCCTGAAGACACCCCACCCCAGGGGCGGACTCTCCTTTAAGGAGAGAGGAGGCAGATGTCTTCTTGAAGTAACTTCCACCTCCCTGGGCAGGCCCTGAACTTGGGGTTATGTGAGGACAGGCCATTCAGGGGACCCAGAGGCTTCCTCAAGGTCATTTCCTTGCCCTCTTCACACCTTTGGATCCGAACAGGAAGCCACCAATGCAGTGACTGCCCTAGAAAAGGACTGGGGGCTCTTGCTCAGCTACAAACAGGCAGGCACCGTGGGGAGGTGGTGTGAGAAACTGGCAACAAGGCCATGCGGTCGGGTACCACCTGTAGACAGGGGGTTCTGGCCTGGGGAAGCTGGGAGTGGAGCCGCAGGAGAGTCACTAGTCTCTGCCCCAACCTACTGAGGGGTTCCTGGTGACCTTCCCTTAGACTTCCAGGGTCTGGCATGTCAGAGGTGCTCAAAATTTAATTGGGGCGGCCGGATAACTCAGTTGGTTAGAGCACAGGGCTCTTAACAACAAGGTTGCTGGTTCGATTCCCACATGGGCCACTGTGAGCTGCACCCTCCACAATTAGATTGAAACAACTACTTGACTTGGACCTGATGGGTCCTGGAAAAACACACTTAAAATAAATAAAAGTTTAAAAAAAAAAAAAACACTTAATTGAATGAATGAATCCTACATCAGAGCCATAGGGCTCCCAGAGGCCCCTGGGTCCAGTGTAGGGAGGATACCCAGACCAGACTGCAGGGAGTATACATCAAAAGCTTTATGGGTGTCCACTGACCCTGTCCAGTGAGGGCTGGAGGATGCAGGCCGCCTAGCCCACGCTGTCAGCAGTCAGGTGAACTCAGGTGGCGCTCACAGCAATAACAGCCTGCCTCCCCAGTCCATGGGCCAGCAGCCCAGCCCTCTCCTCTTACAGATGCTGAAACTGAGGTCCAGAGAGGCCAGCCAATTTGCTCCGGGTTACAGCATACAGGGACCCCACTGAGTAAGAACCCAAGCTTCCCACCTCCCAGCCCAGTGTCCTTTCCATCAGACCCTCTGCCATGACAAGGGCTCAGAAAGGCCACTTCTGCCCACTGGAGCCTTGTACACCCCACATGCTCTACATCTGGAGACTTGGCCCAGCCCAGACACTCATCCTGTCCAGCATCCCCTGCTGCCTCTATGGCTGCTTCTACCTGCCCCCCACCGAGGGCCGCTGGCTGCGAGAGGAGTGTTCACAGTGCACATGTCTTCTACACTCCCTGCAAGGAGCTGGATGGAAGAATTGGCCTGTCTCCCAGGATTGGAGTCTCTCAGGATTGGTGCCCTGTGTCTGACTCAAGGTGGGCTATGACAGCAGAGGTAAAGAAAAGTGACAAAAGGTGGCCAAGGCTCGGTGGAGCCGTCCCTCCTTCCCTGAAAGCTGTGCCCTAGTCTGAAAGCTACAGGGACTGGAAGCCTGTGGTTGGGATCTGATGGAGAACCCCAGGAGATCCTTCTGGGGTCCAGGCAGGGAGGAGCCTGGGCCTGCCCAGGAGCAGAGGAATGGGGAGGATCTAGCTGGGGAGGCCATATCCGGCTCAGGGAGGCATCCCAACGGCTCCCAGGGCAGAGGCTGGGACTCCAGTTTTTGGGTGAGATGGAATAGGAAGAAACAATCAGGACTCACTGGTCTGCTGGGAGGAAATGTGGGCAAGTAGACCCAAACCCAGGCCCTGCCCATGAGCCCACACTGGGCTTTACGGGAGCTTGATGGTCCAGAAAGCAGATGGAAGGTGTTTGTTGCCCTTTTCCTGGAACGTGCCTTTGAGGTGCTCCCCTGTCCTTCCAAAGCTCCCTGGGCTCCAGAAAGCTGCCAGGAGTGAGTCCCTTGTGCTTCACATTGTTGGCGCATTTCCTACTACATTGTGCAAAGGTGGGGGCTGGTGCTGCCACAACAGAGACTGGGAGTCTGATGAAATAACTGCTCTGCCTTTTTAGGCCCTGGTGCTCAGGAAGGATATATACAGACAGAGGGTGGAACAGGTCCCACAGTCCTGGGACCCTGGGCCCAAAGCCATTCTCGGGAGCTGCTCCCAGCATGTTTTTTTTTTGCCACCAAAAACACGCCACAGTCACCACAACATCGAGGTCACCTCCACTGTACTGCCCCCAAATCTGACTCATCCTTTGCCGCCCTTGGGTGGTCTTGCCAAACACTGGCTCCTCCAGATCCATCTTCCATGAGGATTCTGGGTAGTGTCCTCTAAGAGGCCCCCTTATCACCGTCTCCCCTAAATAATGGTCCAGTGCGGGTGCTGACACTCAGGTATCCACTGTGCAGACAGGAAAAGCTGGGGGAAATGCCCGCAAAGCATGGCAAGGAGAACACGGAGACACCCCCAGCCTTGTAGGGGAGGCAGCATGAGTGTTGTTACTCTGGTCTGTGTCCTTAGTGACATTATTTGGAGATAATCCAAAGAGCAAGCCTGTGTCGGCTGCAGGGCATGTCATTTGGCTGTGAGGAGGGTATGAGGAAGAACGCAGACAGAAGCACTGTCCTCAGACACATCCCACCAAACCCGCACACCATCCCGCAACCGGACAGACAATGGGACAGACAGTGTGGGGGTCTACTTACGCCAGTGGCGATGCCCTGCCAAGCAGAGGAAAGCCCAGCAGGGGGCGCATGTCCATCAAGGGGTGGCAGAGGGGCGGCACACACACAAGGGATCAGGGTTAGGATGAGAAATGAGTTATGGGAGTGGGGTGGGTAAAGGAGGAAGAGAGAGAGACAAAAAGAAAACTGTCAGTGAGGAAGGAACCATGGACATTAACAGCAGAAACGGAGCACCTTATGGCAGACAGGGGCAGCTCTTACCTACAGGCACCAGGGCAGCACCAGCCCAGCAGGGCCAAGTTAGAAGGGAGAGGAAAGCATGTTGTTTCCCAGGCACACAAGGGAAGGGAAAGGGAGGGGAGGGAGATGGGAAAGGTCCTTTGAGAAGAGTAGATTAGATCAATGGTGCATCGTGTTAAAAAAAAATCAGGGGTGCCTTAGTGGTAAAACCAAGTGACAGCAGTCTTTGCCCAAGGTGCAGAGAAGAGAAAGTGAGTGAAGAGCAGTTCTTCCGTTGTCTCCCACTGAGCTTGCCTTTGGTGGCCCTTAGCACTTTTAGGGGCACACCAAGGACACACTTGTCACATTCTGTGGCAAACAAATGTTAACAGGAAATCCCTGATAGCTCTTTGGCTTAGTCAGGCAGCCTGTTTTTCTGGGTACACATGAGATAATGGTTGTGTTTTTAAACTTGCGTGGTCATATTTTCTGCTTTGAATGATGGAATTAAATAAATCAACTCTGTCTAGCGTTCTGCAAAGAGCTGCAGCCTGGAACCTGGCCAGTTTGAGACCCGTGGCTCCAGGGCAAGCAACCTCCATCCCCTGGTGGCCCAAAGGAAGTACTACCTGCCTGAGAGGGCCAGGCTCTCTGGAACCAGGAGAGCCAGGAAGTCCACACAACCTTCCATCCTTTGGCCTCTGGAGCTTCCCCCTTATAACCTGCATGCACTTTCTGACCACAAGGTTTGGGTTCTGGAAAAGCCAAACACTGTATGAGCTTTCTGGGACTTTGTTTTTCTGGGACTAATGTCTAGTTTTTGTTTTGTTTTTTAGCTTCAGACGCCATCATTTTAAGATTTCTTGCTTTGAGTTGCTGGGGATAATGACTCAGGGATAGGATATTGCCCAAAGAGGTAATCAGTCAGTTCTGAGAGTAAACACTAATGGTATTCCCAAGGAGAAAACAGTAAGAGACCGTGTGTGTATGAAAGAAAGAAAGAGAGATTAAAGAAGAGACAATAGAAAGATATAGACAGAGAATACAGCGTGAAAGAGACAGAGGCACACAGAGAGAGAGAGCGAGAGAGAGAGAGAGAGAGAGAGACAGAGAGAGAGAGAGACAGAGAGAGAGAGAGACAGAGAGAGAAACTAAGAGAGATAAAAAGACAAAAAGAAGAGGTCCCCATTAATGTTTGCACTACTAGCAGTGTCATCCACAAATCATTTTCAGCCAACTCTTTTCCTGTTTAGCCCTCAAGTTCCTCAACCATCGATAACAGGTAAATTCCAAGGACGTCCTCAGTCCCACTGCCCTGAGGCCAGGCTTTCCTGGGGCAAACAGGAAGAGGCAGGTGCCCAGTCCTGGGTGCTCCCCAGGCTCTGAAGTGCGGTGACTCCAACAGCACCCCAGATGGTTGGTCAGGAGGCTCCTTCCCAAACAAGAAACCCAGGCACCTATTTGAATTGTTCTCATCTTTGGAAGAACACAGCAACACCCCCACAAAGAAACGCTTAGTTATGAGAAGACTGGGATATCCAGAATGCCACCTTGGTCAACAGGATTCCATAAGTCTCTTTTTAGACCAGCCTGTCACGGAGCAGGGGTAAAATGCACAGACTGTGACAGGCACTTGGAGGAACCACCATATTCTGCATTTCTCCACCCTTCTCCTAAAGCTGACCATGAGACTGATTCTGAAGCGAGAATGCCATGTTGTGGAAGGCCTGGGCAGAGGCTGGCTCCCCTCCCAGGGCTGTGCCCCAGGAGGCCCGAGGCAAGGGAGGAAAGCTGGTCCTGATGCCTAAAGTCTCTGATGGCGCCAAGAGGCCTGCTGCCCTCAGCCTCCGCAGGACATGAGGCCAGGCCCCTGGTGGAGGCGGTGAGTGACCATGGAGGAGGGGAGGCGCTTACCCACTGAAGTCACTGCCCTGAGCCTGCGCCTGCCCGGCGATGGCATCCATGATGGCATCCTGGGAGTACATGCTGATGGGCGTGTTGTACTGCGCGTGGATGATGGTGGCCTTGCCACCCAGCCCCTTCACCTCGATGGGCTTGTGGGTGGACAGGGCTGAGTCCTTCAGGGCGTTGGGGTTGAAGCGTTCCTGGTAGTCGGCGCTGGGGGAGGGGAGCAGGGGGAGCAGAGGAGGGGGTAGAAGGAGAAAAGGGCAACAGGTGGTGTTACGTGGGAGGTCCAGGGGAGGGCTGGTGGTGGAGGGTGTCGAGAGAGATCTCCCAAAGTCTGATCCCAGGTAGTCTGCCAAAGTCCCCCCAACTGTGGTTGGGTTGGGTCTGATCATGAAAATCCTCGGCACCCTCTCCAAAGCCCTTTATAGAAGATTTTTCTTGCCCGTCTGGGCTTTCCCAGATCCCTGGACGCCCCGGCTCAGCCAGAGCTACAGCCCAGGGTCAGCAGGGGGCGCCAGGCATTGACGATCTCTCACCACATCAGCAGGGAAGCAGAGACAAAAAGGGTTGGGGGATGGGGCTTGGGGGTAGGGGACAGGAGCTGGGCTACACGTGACAAGCAGCGGCAGCCCAAGCGGAGTCCAGGATGCCCCCAAAAGGCGAAAAGCAGTCCCACTGGGCACCCACAAAGATTCTGAACTTGGTTTCTCTACCAAGAGGCTCATCCTGCTGGCCACTTCTGGTGGCTGGGCATTCTGTTCTTCCAGACATTTCCGTGCATGTGCTTCTTCCTCAGAGGAGAGCTCAGGCTGCTCCAGCACCTTCGTGTCCAACTTGCGTTGTGGCCGCCAATCTCTACCCATTGGGGCTTTCCCCTCCAACAGGCAGGTGTGTTTCCCAGACAAAGACAACGTCTGGCGTGGCCCTTCTGAGGGGTCCCACCAGGACAGAGATGAGATGTCTTCAGGTTCACAAAGAACCCACATCCGCACAACACTCCACCCAGCACCCGTCACAGCCAGCCTGCTGATCGTAAGCCGCCACAGCAGGAAATTGGGAACCAAAAGGCGGTGGGTATCAGATGGAGCCCTAGCACCCCTCCCGAACGCCTCTACTCCATACTCGTAGCTTCACACCCATGCAGGCTCACTCAGGGACACAAATGCATCCCCTCTCACACGTGCACGCACACGTACACATGCTGACACAGGCACACGCTGTCTAGACTGACTGACACACGGATGCATGCTGGGATATGCACACAAGCACACACACATGCTTTCCTTCATACTAACTTGGCTGGAGAGTTGGCTACCACCTGAGGAGGAGAGAAAGAGCAAAGAAGACAGGGCTATCAGAGTGAGGCTCTCCCAGGGGATTTGAGCACTGGCATCATCCTCAGACTGGCCATTGAGAAGGCAGAGCCAGCCGGGACTGGCCCTGGCTGAAGAGAATACAGAGTGAGGAGGGGAAGAGCTCAGAGTTGGGTCACGGCCTCTCGGTTTGGATCAGAGATGCCTACAGCAGCATTTCGCCCTCAGTACCCAAAGCTTTGCCAGGAAGAAGGGTTTGCTTGTCCATCTTTATGGGCCCTCGTGTGCACAAATTCCCCAAATATAGCAATCTGGCTGTAGACCCTGGGAGAGGAATCTAGAGACAGGACCAGCTGCAGCTACCAAGAGCCCAGATACCTCCTGGCCAGACAGCAGGTCTGGACTTACCCTTGCTTAATGGGAGGCAGCTCTGGGAGTTCAGCTCCCTGAGCAGGAGTTGCAGTGGTGCTGGAGTGTATGTGTGACGAGGTTACCCACAGCCCCCAGGACCAGCAACTCCTCTTAGAGGAGGGGCAGGCAGCTGCGGCCATTCCTCCTGGGGCACCGGGGTAGGGGTCAGTCCAGGACCCAGTGACTGATCCTACAGGCCCTGAGCACAGGCAATGAAGAAGTGTGGGTCCAAGGCTTATTGCCAGAAAACCCCCAGACAGAGTAGTCCATCTTGGACACTACAAGAAGGATCCCCCCTCACTCTTATCTGAGAGGGAGCCTTCTGGAGCACAATCTCCCAATGCAGGCATCTCTTTAAATGCAAATTGCTTGCAGCAGCAGTTCCTGGCAGCAACAATGGCCCTGTCAGAAACCTGAGGTGGGAGGAGTGCAGAAGGCAGAGTCCTTGCCCCCAAACTCTGCCCCTTCTCAGATCTGACTGCTGTGGGCTCAGACTAGGAGCCTGGGCCCCAGGAGGCCTGGCCCTGGTCATCCTTTGGCCAGAACCCTGGAGAGCCAGGCTGAAGCCAGGGGCCTCACGAGCCCCAGGCAGCCTTGCAATGGCCCTGCTCAGCCCCAGGCCCCTGTCTCAGAGCTGATAAAATTTCCTCTGTCCTCGCAGGCTCAAAATAGCTGCAAATGGAGCTATATTAGGAAAGGGCCAGCACAGATCTTCCATTCCTTCTCCATTTTTGGCCGGTGCAGACAGCTGCAGGGTCAGATCTTGCTCCGACCAGCCGTGCCCCCTGCAGAGGGTAGTGTTGGCCTCTGGGGCTGCCTCTGCCCTGCCCTGCTTGGGCATCCAGCTCCTTCTTTGGCATTGATTCCTGCCCCCTGCTTAGCTTCTGCCTGAGGATCTGGAGCCTGGATGCCTGCAGCAGATATATCTCAGAGAGGAGGCATCACCCAGGTCTTGAGGAGGATGGCCCAAGATGTAAGACCCGTCTACGTACCCTTGCACCTGGTGGCCTGAGGGACACTGCCCTTCAGTGCCAGCCCCAGAGAGGATGAGGAGGGGATTGCAGGGACACTCAGGCCCACTGTCCTTGCACCCCATCTGTTCCTCCCCATACCTCCCAAGAGGCTAGAAGCTGCTAAGGAATCGGGCTGCAAACTGCTCAAAGGAAGAGTAGGGGAAGGAACTTCCTTTTGGAGCCAGACAGGACAGAGTTCAAATCCTGACCTTGCCTCTTCCTAGCACTGTGACTCTGAGCAAGTTACCCACCTGTCTCAGCCTCCATCTCCTCATTCATAAAATCGGGATGGTGGTGCCCACTGCACAGACAGGTTGTGCAGACTAAATAGAATACTGAGAGTAGAGCCCTTGGCATGGGTGAAGTGTGCAGCGGATGGACACACAAGCAATTAGACACTCAGCCCAGTAGAAGCTGCCCAGGCTGGCCCACATCAGAGGTTCTACCCTTCCTGGGCATTGCCCAGGGACAGCAGCACCGGCCTTCATTTGGATGAAGCACTCCCTCCCCTGACCCATATTCCCTTGGAAGAAACTGTTGGACCCTAATGCTATGAGTGTCAAGTAATAATGTAACACTTGTCAGGTTCTCAGAAGCCCCTGTGCCAATAGGAGGGCACCTTGGGAGTCACAGGAAGCCCCTTACTTCCCCAGGCAGGTAGGTAGGTCTCTGTCTCCATGCAGGGAGGACTTAGGCTGACCTGGGTGCCAGTCCTATCTGCCACTCATTAGGTGTATGACTTTGGGCAAATTGCTCACTTTCTGGGCTTGTTTCCCAGCTGTAAAATGGGGGGAATGATGCCCACCTCTGAAGTTGCTGAGAGAGTTATGTTAGTTAAAGCACATGAATTGTTAGCAGGTGTCCAGCCCAGACTGAGGGCTCAGTGAGGGGAGACATTACCCTCACTGCAAGTGTGCCTCATGGAGGTCCCAGTGCACCAGAGGCTGACCTCCCTGCCGGGGGCCAGTCCCAGGGGGACCAGAAGGAGCTACGAGCCCATCCAAAGCAGAGAAGGAGGCCATTTCTGTTCTGCCATTCCCTGAGTTTTCTGGCAGAAGCTCCTTGCTAGAAAAAGTCGGGGATATACGGCTTTGCCACCTTGGTCCAGGGAAGCCAGGGTCCAGGTGTTCAGACCATGGCGTGCCCAAGGCTAGCTTCACCCAGGATCTGAGAAAGAGCTGAGGAGCGGGGGTGGGGGTGGGGCACGGAGGTGGAGATCCTCAGGGGAGCAGTGAGCTGGTGGAGCACAGGTACCTTCTGCAGCAAAGACAAAGAAAGGGCATGGGCTTGGGTCAGACTGACCCGGGCTGTGTGACTCCAGGCAATGATGACAGATAGCACATACCAAGTGTGCCAGAATAGAGCTCAGCGCTATGCACATGTTGTCTCTTTCAGTCCTCCCCGTAATCCTGAGATAGGGACAGTCTCGTGTCCATGTACTCCTAACCACTGGCCAATATTGCCTTGACTCAGCCGGCTCTGCTTCTAGCACACAGTAATTAGAGATAATTATACCAATTGCATGGGATCATGGGAGAAGTTAAAATGAGATAACAAGCATGAAGGGCTTAGAAGCTAATACGTGCTCTGCTTGGGGGCTCCTTTCCCTCAGCCCCTCCATGATGACTACTGGCTCTAGGTTCTTTTAACCTTAGAATCCCACCAGCTAGATGTCAGGGGGCAGGGGATGGGCTGCTATTCTGCACAGCCCCTTTCTTCTTGGGGCCTTGCCTCCTTGCTGCCCTACCCTAGCCAGGGTCAGTCCTGCAAGCCCACTCCCTTCACACCATTGCGAAATCTCTCTACACCCAGCTTAGATGTTCCCTCCTCCAGGTAGCCTTCCCAGACCACTCCCAGCCTTAGAGAACTTGCCTTCCCACCTCTGAAATTCTTCTTTGCTCCTGCCTCAGGGGTCTTAGAGGGATGGGGACCAGCCTATCCCCTTGCCCCAGAGCTTCTGGAGGTAGCAGGTTTTGTCCTATCCAGGTGAGTGGGGATGGCTTGGTACGATATTATTGGGATTCAGCGTCTCTTGCATTCAGGATAGCTGGACCTCGACTTAACCTTCTCTGAGCCTCAGTTTCCCTCTCTATAAAACTTGACCCATTACTCGGGGGTGGTCTCATAAAGCAATGATGCAGCTGGCTCATGGCAAATGTCGGTAGGATCACTGCTTTCATGGCTCTCAGCCTGCGCTGCCTCAGGGGGTTGGGGTTGGCAGATTGAGGCCAGCTCATCACTCTGACCACCTGCCCAGGCCTTCACTGAGCACTGAGGACCCAGGTGGCCCTAGACCACCAGTGGAGAACTGTGCGCCCGTTACCTACCCTCCTGGGAGTCCAGCACCTGAGGCCTTCCCTCGGAGGCTCATCTGATACATCTGAGCCATCTCCCTCAGGGTCTCTGCCGAGTACAGGCCAATAGGGTTGTTATACTGTCTTGGCTGGCTCGAGCCCAGTGATACTTTCGGGCTGAGTGAGTCCAGAGTCCCCTCTGGGCTGGTCTTGGCCCCTGGGCTGCCCTGTGGAGGGCCAGGGTCAGAGGCCTCCATGTGTGAGGAGAAGACGGAAGTCTGGGAGAAGGAGGAGCTAAAGGTCTGCCTGAGCTCCGGGGTGCCCAGGCTGGCCCTCGCCTCGGGGTTGGGGCTGGGTGCCACCAGGCTGCCGTTCGTGTCCAGAGCAGGGTCCTGGCACAGGGTGGCCGCCATGCAAGGGAGAGAGAAGAGAGCAGTTAGAGGCCACACGCACCCCAGCGCTTCTGCATGGACCTGAAACAGAGGTGTTAGTGCCAGCGCCCTGCAGCCTGCAGCCTGCTGCACTGAGCTCTTCCAGGGCACCTGGAAGAGAAGGGGTTTGTCAGGAAAAGCAGGGGAGGCACATGGCTGCTGGCACCAATGCTGGCATCTACTTGGACAAACTGCAAAGCCCCACACAGAAAGCCAAGCCAAGCCAGCCTGCCTACAGGGCTGGAGGAAAGGGCTAGAACAAGGGGAAAGTGGGTCTCAGGGTATGGGGGGAGCCACCTCCATTCTATGTCTGATCCCCAATCCCCTGAGGGGGGGGCACTTGGTGAGCACTGCTAGGCCTGCTGTTCTGTTGACCACATACTGAGATGCCCCTGATGGTCAGTAAGAGGGGGCCCCCCAGCTGGTGGTAGACAGGCAGTCTACCAGTTTCTCCTACATGGAGGTACAGGAGGAGAAACTAAGGAAGTAGGGGGCTGACATTTGGTTCCCTTGGTTCACCTCTGCAACTTCTCCCAAGTAGCCTTCTGCCTATTTCCCCAATCTGTCACCCACCCAACCCCCGTCAGCGTTTTGCTCTCCCCTCTCCCCACTTTCCCCCTTGCCCACTCTGCTGCACTGAAGAGACAGGGGTCAGTATGAGGTCATGCAGGGAAGGGTGGGGAGTGGGTCCCGGTAGGAAAGGTGGGCGGGGGGGGGGGGGCGTGCTTTGGGCCCACAGGGTTGAGCTGCTTATAGGGAGTTGGCAAGGGGGTGAGGTCTGCACCAGGGCTCCACCTTCTGTCCTGTGCCTGCCTCTTGGCCACCACCAGCATTTCTGATTGGGCTATAGGGGCACGCAATGGGGAGGAGGGATGGAAATTGGAGGGAGAGAGCCTAGGTCACAGGAGAAACCCCGAGGGCCAGCAGGCCCCTCCAGGCCTGGGAGCTCCTCATGAGGTGACCAGCTCAAGCTGGGGCCTCCCGCTTTCATGTCACAGTCGCCCCACCCCCACCCTACCACCCACCCCAGTGCCTTAGGAGGATGAGGGGCAGAGCTTTCTGGACCAATGTCCCTCCTGGCTGGGAGGATGCTCCGTCTCTTGAGAACACGGCTGCCTAAGCTGGGATTGCATCAGCTCAGTCATGAGGCCCAGGGTGGTAGCCCCCAGCCAGGTACCCATACTCAGTACTTCATGGGGGCTCAAACACCTCTCCCCAAGGTCTGCCCCACCCCCCAGGGTCAGCCATGGCAGGGCCGTGGTGAGGCAGGGCTGGTCCCTCGCCTCACCCCAGGTGGGCCAGCCAAGGGTCAGGCAGGAAGACCACGGGCTGCACCCCAGGAACCATGGCTGGGAGTAGAGCCCGCCATTGACTGTCAGCACTTACCTTCTGGTGGGGGATCACTGGCAGCGGGGACTGGATTGGGGGTGCTGTCGTAGAGATGGGAATGGGACGCTTCGACCTGGAGAAAATAGAAATGAGACCAAGTGAAGACAGTTATTTCTGGGGCTAGGAGCTCCTGCCTGGGCAGGGCCGACCGGGGGAAAGCAATAGAGTACTGGGGAGTCAGGTCAGAGGGCCTGAAGCCCACTGTCCACCCTGTGGGCTGGGTGTCCCCAGGAAGGCACTGGGCCTGACCAGGATGAAGAAGTCATGACCCTTGGGCACTTTGTAGCCACAGGCCTCTGCTAGGTCCTTGGGAGGCTGCCTGTGCAAGGAGGAAGCAGGGAAGACACTGGCTTCCAGGCGTCTCAGCCTGTATACTGGCAACACTGAACCAACCCTCTCAGCCTCATCTGTAAAGTGAGGCACAGATGTGGCAGGTGCTCGACAACCACTGGGCCTGGTCTTTCCCCTGGTCCAGAGGCTGTCATTACTGCCCTGTGAGGCCTTGGAGCACAGGGCTGGACCCACACGACTGCTCCTGGACAGCCCCTTTCTCAGGCCCCCGATGCCCACACCCCAGCCACCCTTTAGCTGCCACCTACTTCTGCAGTGTGAGGCTCAGGTTGTAGCTGGCAGACTTGATCTTGTTCTGGGCCTCCAAGTGAGTCATGGTATCTGTGTTGACACCATCAATGGCTACCACGAGGTCACCCTGGCTGAGCTGGGACTGGGCCGCCTTGCTCCCCGGCGTGATCTGAGAAGATGGCAGATGAGGGGATGCACATTAGGACGGTGAGCCTGAGGATGGGCCAGTCCTCAGGGGAGAGTCACCTGGGATAATCCAGTAGAGGCCTTTTATTCACTGGGGCCAGTACCTGCTGCTCACCGCGCCTGATTCTTTTTGCTGGCACATAGCCGCCATATTTCCTGGTGCTTGGTATGAGTGTGGCTGTAAGACTAGCTCTAGCTAGAGGAATGGGGATGGAGGCAGTGCGCACCACTTTCAGGCCTGTGCCAAGCAGCCAGCTTTGCCATCCCGCATTCTCTATACTTGTCGGCTGACTGGGTGCAGAGGAGCCGGAAAAGGACCCCCAAGCCACTAACGGAAGGGCCCTGGATTCTGGAGTCACTACTTGTAGGAGAATGACTAAGGAGCACCACTACATCAGAGGTTGCATGAGTGAGAAATAAACTCATTGTGCTAAGCCATTGAGATTTGGGGGCCAGTCTGCTTCCTGTAACACCTATACTCTGAAAACCCATAGAGCTCTTTCCAGGCTCCAGAAGGGAGGGAATACAGAGGAGCTAAGACTCAGTGCCTCCACAGAGGTGCTGCCAGATCAGCAGGCAGGACAAATGCACCCTCACAAAGCATCCTAATGTGAGTGCCTAGTGCTACCACGGCAGGGGTGCAGCGGGCTGGGGAGCCGTCAACCCTGCCTGGGGGAGCAAAGCTGGGACAGGGGATAGGGCTCAGTGCTCTGAGGTCAGCTTCAACCTTCCAGTAGGGGAGGTGCAGATGTGGGAGTCAGTTCCCAAATCCTACATTCTAATGACATCACAGAATGCTAGAGTCTGGGGGCTCCACCCCCAGTGTGATCACATAGAATGCCAGGCATGCTTCACCCCAGAACACCCCATGCATTATCAGAAAGGCCACCCCCCAGGGACATTACTTGGGATGCCACGATGGCTCAGATTCCACCCCCAATGACATCATGCACAATGACCAGACTCCGCATGCCTGGCTGTTAGCAATTGCGGCCAGAATATGGTGGAGGCCCCATCTGCAGTTATATCACGTGAAATATAAAATTCTGGAAGGTCTCGTAATATCACCTGAAATAACTTGACGGCCTGCCCTTAGTGACACTCCATGGAATGGAATGAAATCCCAGCTCTGAAGATGTTTTCATGTCAGGGAGACTCTGCTCTACCGCCCATGACATCACCATGCAAGCTCCACCCCCTGCTGACATCACATAGAATGAATTTGTGAACTCACCCCCATGACATCATATTGAAGGCCCCTGTGACATCATGTGGACTGCCATGCAGGCCCCACCCCCAGTGACACCATAGGAAAGAAGAGCCTTTGCGAGCCACCCCATGCCAAGCAGTGACTGGACAGAGCCCCTTGGCTTTTCCTCTCTAACTGCCCACTAGCCATTGCTTCTGGCTTCTCTAAGTGCAATCCAGTCACCTTCCTGGCTATACCCCAGGGACAAGGCCAGCTCCTAATGCTGGCAGAAGTCGTTTTCTGGCTAAAGCCTGGGGACCATTCAAGAAGGAGCCCAGACAGAACTTGAGGACAGTCCCATGCCATGGGTGTCAAGTTTGAGAGGGCCTCTAGCCAGGCCCTGGGCTCCTAGACATAGAAAAAAATCTCCTGCCAGGCCCCTCCCAGGGAACTCGCATCTAAACCAGGTGAGCTGTGCAGGGTGTGGCCAAGAGCCACGTGTTACTACCCAGTGCTAACAGCAAGACCGGGAGAGCCCTCGCTGAAGGCCCTCCCCAGGCCTTGCAGCCCCAGGGGATGTGTTGCCTCCTTAAACACTGGTCACCTTTGCCCAGAGCAGCCTCTCCCACCCGAATCTGCTGAGACAGGCAAGGATGGGAAAAACGAACCCCAAGATTGCCGGGTAGCCACGTTGCCCGTTTGCAAAGTCCAGCCTGCTCTCCCAGCTCCCAGAGAGGCATCTTAGAACTACTCAGTCCTTCTCAAAATGTATACAGCCCTTCTCTCCAAATCCAAGGCCACAGGGAGCCTCAGCTAATGACAAGAGTGTGTTGTCTCCTTCAATTTAAAGGGTTAACCATGGGTGAAAAGCAACAGTGAAGAAATACAAAATACTTTGTGGGCTGACTGGGGACTCCTGAGGGCAAGTAAGCTGCTCAGCCAGGCCTGTCCTTTCTCTACACCTGGCTGCACATTCAGGCTTGTGCTTTCCCCAGCATTTTATTACAAACATCTTCAAACACAGAAAAAGCTGAAAGAGTTCTACAATAAACACTCCAATACCCACCACCGAGATTCAACCATAACACTTCATTCAACGTGCTGTATCTATCACATTCTCTCTCTCTCGCTATCCACCAATCCATCTTAGTTTTGAAACTCTTCAGAGAAAGTAGCAGAAGTTCGTATGCTTCCATTCAGGATGCAGTGTGCAATGCCTCTGCTTTCCTAGTGGGCTGCCTGCAGGGCTCTCCACACAAGGGCTCCCCCACATCAGGGTTCCCTAGATGCTACAAAACATCTACAGAATAGGGGCCATCACCTTGCAGCAGGGAGCTCCCAGGTGGAGGGGTGGGGGTGGTGACAGCACAGACCCCAGCCAGAAGGGCAAGCCTTCTGTCTACAGAGGTGATAACTGCCAGGCAGGACCAGAGTTGTGTCCAGAAGATCATGGATGACAGCGTGAGCAAGGACACCAGAATGACATCCAAGAGAGGCGAGGCCCAGATCAGCTCAGGCAAGCCTGGCTGGGTGGGGTGGGGGTGCGGTGTGGTGAATCTGGAATGCCGTCCTTTGGGAGCTGCCTCAGGGACACCTTTCTCTCTCAGGTACACTAATCCTTCCCGCTGGGTCTCCCACCTTCCCTTTGCCTGGCCCTGCCTTGTATAGACAGCGGTGATACTTGTTGCCAGGGAAGAGCTCAGCTGCCCCCAAGGGAAGCCGCCGAGCTGGCTCCCACCTGCCCCTGGCACCTTTCTCCCTGCACCTGCACATGCCCGTCAGGGCTCGGCTGGCCTGGCCTTTGGCTGCCCTGAGCAAGACCCAAGAACACTTGGGCTGTCATCCTCTTGTAAGGAGGGCATGTCATCCTCTTGTAAGGAGGCACTCTTCTAGTTCTGCCCAGTTCTCCTTACAGAGGGAGGCAGGATGGAGGAAGGGACCCCCTGCTTGGCCTAAGGGCCATTGGATCTCCTCCCCAACTGGGAGTGCAGGAGCAGCCTGCCCAGAAGAGGGGTGGGGCCACCCTCATATTCTGGCCCAGAGACCAGGGCAGTGAAGGGTGCCATCCAGGCTTCATGTAGCCACAGATCTCTTATCTGCTTCTATCCCTCTCTGCTTTTCTCATCCTAGAAAGGACCCAAAGCAGCTAAATCCTTGGAGGTTTTTTTTTTTTTTTCTCAGTCTTTCCCCTTTTAAATGTTTTAAAAACTCTTTGTAATAGTTGTTTCATTCCCACGTCACTTTTCCGTCTTCTTGGGTCACCAGCTACCTCTCAGCTGGGAAACCAGCCATGGGTAGAGCTCCAGTCCTGAGGCTCGCTAGAATGGGCTCAAGGTGTTGGAGGGCTAAGGTCATCATCTGGCCCACAGGAGTCCTTTCACCTTGCTGGGCTGTGGTCTTAGGGCACCCAGAGGGGGCACAGGGATAACCACTGCCAGGAAGCAGCTGTGGCTCCAGCTACCTGCAGGTGCCTGTGGGGAGGCAGCAAAGGGAAGAGTGGGGATTTTGGTCTGAGTGAGACCTGAGCTTGCGGTGCCAGCCTCCATGCCCTCTGTGTTAAGGAAAGCAGTAATGCCTTTCTCTCAGCTCGCTGTGAGCATTACATTATCAGATAGGGCATTATATAAGGAGGACGCAGAGCTGAGAACGTTTCAGATAAGCTCCCAACCAAGGAGGTGCCCGTGCTGCCCCTGACCCTTCCCCTGGAGGTGCTGGAGGGGCCGAGGCTAGGAGCCTCCCTGGCTCCACAGGAAACAAGATCTGGAGCTGGCAGAGAGTGGGATGCAAGGGCTGCCCTGACTGACCAGTCCTGAGCTAGCCTGCTGTCCCTAGAGGGGCCTGAGTATTAGTTGGAGGGGAGAGAAGTGCTGCCCAGGTTCCTGGGGAAGCAAGACCAGCCGGACTCAGGCACATCCCTGTCGTCAGCTCCTATTTCCCCAGCTCCTTGGCGGCCAGGAGGGCAGCTGCGCTCCCTACAGCAGCTCCTGACCATCACCCCCAGTGCTCAGAAGTCCCCTGCTTTCCTTCCCCTCTAGATTTAACTTTGTGGGTGTGGTGGGGGGTGGGGAGCCAGAGCAGCTAGTGGATGAATGGTGTGGCTTCCAGCATCTCCTCCCAACCCTTCCACACTGAGCACCCCAGGGGATTTCTCATGGAGCCCTAAGTGCATTGAACATTATGTGATTAAATTACCGTCATGCCATGCTCCACTCCCGTCCCATCTGGCCTCCCTCGGGTCTTGCTCCATCCCTCACCCTCTCACTGGAAACTCTGTCTCCCCATGGTCCCACTCTCAGCCCTACCCTGGCCGATGAACAAGCCAGAGTCTTGTGTATGCTCAAAAATGCCTCTCCTTGCAGAGAGGATTTTTAGGGCAGTGAAAATACTCTGCATGGTACTATAATGGTAAGTATATGTCATTACCCATTTGTCCACACACCAACAGGGAACGCTAATGTCAGCTATGAACTCTGAGTGGTAATGATGTGTCAATGTAGTTTCATCAATTCTAGTAAATATGCTGCTCTGGTGGGGGACACTGACTGTGTATACATAGGGGTCGGGGATACATGGGAAATCGCTGTACATTCCCCTCAATTTTGCTATGAATCCGAAACTGCTCTAAGAAAATAGTGTTAAAAGAAAAAGTCTCTCCCTCCCTTGCCTTAGCTGCTCTAGCTAGCTCCTGTCATATTTCTCTCCCTTTCTTCTCCCCCAGGCGTCTCCGAGCAGTGATCGGCAGGTCCTGCCTCTACCGTCTCCCATCCCTCGCACCCATCCACTTGGCTCTGACCCTCACCGTCCCACACATACCAGTGACCTCCTTGAGCCCGAAGCCAGCGGTCACTGGTCCCGCCTCTAGCTGACCATACCCTTCCCTCGCCTTCTGTGTCCTGGGTGTCACCTGCAGAATTCTCCCATGGCCACGTCACTCTCGCTGGGCCTCAGAGAACAATGGGACACGGCAAAATCTGCTTCGTGCCTCTTAAGATGATTCCTGGGTAGGGTGGAGCCTGGTCCCAAGGAGGCAGAGAAGCTGTTTTTGGGGAAGGGAAGGTCTGGGGAGCGGGGCCTTGGCAATGACAGACCACTCCTGGCTGGGGGGACCATGTAGAGGAGGACAGAGACTCAGGGAACTGGGGAGACATCTCCTAGGGCAGAGGCTCCTGCAGACCTTACTCAGGACACCTTCTCACACTTGCTGCTGTCCCACAGCACCTTC
This sequence comes from Rhinolophus sinicus, assembly GCF_057876585.1. Classification (NCBI taxonomy): domain Eukaryota; kingdom Metazoa; phylum Chordata; class Mammalia; order Chiroptera; family Rhinolophidae; genus Rhinolophus; species Rhinolophus sinicus. Next base: position 61,631,737 of record NC_142515.1, on the reverse strand, counting down.
AGCCCGAGGAGCCAGGCCTGCCCGGATGCTGCCAGGACCCTGTGTCTTGGCCCAGGGCCTTGGAAGGTCTGCTCCCCAGGCCCCAGCCAGCCTCATAGCCATGCCCTTCCAGGCCCCCATAAGGTCAGGGACAGCTCTGAGCACCAAGAGGGGAAGCATGGGAGGCGAGAGCCTGGCCAGGGAACCTCTAAGAATGCATTCGCCAGCTGTGGGCCTGTCAGATATCTTCCCCATTTGTTCACGTGTTGGGGGCGGGGGCAGGCCTGCAGCCCCACAGGAGCCCTCCAGAGGCTTGTCTGACCTTCAGGGTGGCTATAAACAGCATGACCTGTCAGCACTGAGAGGCGCTGCCCCAGAAACGGCTCCAGCAGCCTCAGAATTCCAGGAATCACCAGTACAGTTGCCCCAGAATAGTCTTGGCCTTCCTCCTCCATGGGGACCCTCTGTGCTCTGCATCCCCATTGTAGCTGGGGTAGTCTGACAAATTCGGAAACAGAAAACTGCAAAGGGGCTCGTGGCCAGGCAAGCCTGCCGGGCTGGTGGGTGCAGCAGAGAGACAGGCCCCAGCCAGCTCAGCTCACCATTCTCAGGTCCTCACAACCAGTTCTGGAGGAACAACAGGTGTGAAGTATCTTCACCAGTGCGTGTTATGAAGCATTCTCCCCAAGGCACTATCCTCATTTTACAGATGGGAGAACTGCAACTCAGCAGGTGAACTGACTTTTCTAAGGTAACAAAACTGTGAGTAGCAGAGCGGAACAAAAATACACACCTCTTCCATAAAAGTCAAGGACCACATGTGCCAAGGGGCAAGTCCGCAGACCAGGGCCCCAGCCTCTGGCCTAGTGATTGTCTGGGGTGGGAGCTGAGCCTTTGGAGCGGCTCCCACCCCTCCCCCACATCCTGGAGAACTAGCTGGGGTTGGGGAGGGTGGGGGTGAGAGGGCAGCTCATGTTGCAGGCCCAGCCGCACCTGTTCAGGATAAATAAAGGCATTTCCCCCTCCACCCTCTGAGTCTCCCTCATAAACCTCCTTCTCTGTGGGTCCTCAAGCTGAGATCCACTGAAGGGAGGCCTTGAGGGGCTGCTGCTGTCCCAAGTTTGATGCTGTAGGGCCTGTGGGCAAGGTGGAGTGGCATCAGAGCTACCACACAGCCTGCAGGTGGCCACCTTCTTACAGAAGGTGCTTCAGTCTGCACCTACTCTGATGGCACAGGTCCCACTCCATGCTTTCCTGCTATCCCCTAGCCACAGGGGTGAGAGCGCAAGCATAGAAGCTAGGGGTGACTACAGGAGCCCGTGTGCAAATTCAAACCTCAGTTAGCCTGGCTCTGAAGCCCTGCCTACCTGACCACCTCTCAGGATTGCACTGACATGTAGAGGCCCCTGCTGAGAATGAGCAGGCCCTGCTCTGCCAATCCCCCCTCCACAACATGCCACCAGTCGCCTGTGCACCCATAGTTTCATGTGGGAAGTAGATCATGGTTGGGGTGGGAGTAGGGTCTCTCCAGAGAGCTGTGGCCCTGCAGCCCCTTGGGAGAGAAGTTCCTGGAGCAGAAAGTCCTGGAGAGCCTCAGCAGGAAATACCACCTGGCCGGCAACAGTGAACCTGGGACCTCTAGCCCAGGGTATCAGCAGCCCACCAGAGGAGTTCCTCAAGGGGCTCCCAGCCCTGGGGAGGCCTCAGTGCCCACCTGGTCCAGCTTGCTCATGGTTTCGGTGATTCGGGGCACGCCTCTGTAGAAAGCAGAGAGGCCATTATGCCCATCCCCCGATGCCCTGCCTGATTCTATTTTTAAAAGTATTCCTAGTCATTGGTTCCAGTACGTCCCAATACACGCCCTCCCTGCAGGGAGGACATTCTTCTTGCTGTCTAGCTTAAGGCCTCTATGCTGCAATTTAAGCCCTGAGCTGGCCAGGCCAGGTGGCACATAGACCCTGGGTGAGGTAATTGGCTATCCTGGGTGCCACTGAGCCAGGAGGCTAATGTCCACCACAGAGATGGGGCAGGGAGCACCAGGAGGAAGCCTTGAGGATGGTGGGGCTGGGGGAGAGTTGGGCTCAGTCTTAGGCGTGTGTCACCGGTGGACCTGTTAGAGTGAGGGTGGACAGCCGCGCCTCATGCAGACAGCAGACCTGCAACCATGGGGGTGGGAGTTGTGCAGGGTCAGAGTTGGGGGAGGATGTCTACTTGGGCTCAAATGCCCATGTGTTACCATATCATCAGAAAGGGTGTGCAAGTCTCTTGGTGTCCTTTCAGTGTGGGACCCTGTGGTCTCCAGGGAAGTGGGTCTGGAGGGGTGCAGACTCAGGTTAGAATGAGCCAGCTTTCCAGTAGGAAGATGGAGGGCAAGGCCTTTTCTCTGGGCTGGAACCAGGCCAGTGCCCCGCCCCAGAGGAATGTGGCCTCTATGGCTGATATGTCCTCCCATGGCACCCCTGAGTGGGGCTTCTCCTTGGGGCCCCCCAAAGTGCCCACATCATGTTCCACAATGAGGACTGCTCATCCAGTGGGGGTATTGGCTCCCTGCCCCTTCTGCCAAGCACCTTTTAGGACTGCCCGGCTGCCCACCTCAGTGCCTCCCTGACCCTCTCTATCCCAGGCCCAAGGCAAGGGAAAGAAACTGTCTTCCTGTCCCCAGATGGGCAGCAACCCAGACACTACTGCCCATCCATCATGCTCCGAAGAGAGCCTGGGGCCTCAGCCTGCCCTCTTGTGCCCACAGCAGCACTGCAGGTGGTCCCCTCAGCCTTGACCCACCAGGCAGGACTTGTCTATTCTCTCACACACCTCACAGTCCACTCTGAGCCTCGGGGCCTTCAGCCCCAGCTCGGTCAGACTTGTGGACAGTCCCTGTGCTTGGCCAATGTTGCCTGAATATTTACTATGTCCTAGGCCCTGGTGTAGGTGCCGAGGACACAGCAGTGCTTAAAACGAAGTCCTTTCTCATAGAAGCTTCCTCTCGAGCAGATCTAGCTTCTCGACTCTCTAGGTTTCAGTGTCCCCAGTGGGACAATAGAGTTACTCAGACATTGTCCAATGTTCTGTGACATCCGCATTAGGCAGTGCTGTTCCCTGATCACAGACACTGCAGGACATGGCTCGTTTTCCCAGGTAAACATGGGGAATAAGATGGGAGACAGACAGGCAGAGCAGCCATGGACGAAGGGGTCAGGGCTTGGGCAGGTGACGGAGGAAGACCTAGCCTCACGAGGCCAGCAAGTGCTAGGTCCCTGGCAGACCCAGGAAGGTGTGTGTGTGGGTGCGGGGGGTGGGGGTGGGGGGGCTGTTATCTTGGCTCTGAGAGGAAGTAGATGCTGGAGCCCCGTAACCAGCCCAATCCAGCCCCAAGCCCTGACAACCGAGTCAGCAGTCTGTCCATCTGTTGACCTGCCCTCCTGTCCCCTGCCCTCTCCATGCTAGGAGTGCTCTCTCCCCCAAGGTAATTGCCCACTTCCAGGCTTGAGGGCACCCTGAGCCCACCCTGCTGAGGAAGAGCTTAGGAAGGCTGCTCTGTTCACCTGTCTACCTGCCATGAAAACTTGGCACTTCCTCCTCTGCTCAGAACACCCGCCACTTGCCCATGACATTTCACACTCATAACACGCTGGCCAATTCTGGTGGGCAAACAGCTGTGACTGAGACCAGGGGTCTGTGGTTGGCAGCATCCAGTTGTGTCCAGTCCCAGCCCCCAAACTGGGGGTCGGGTGAGTTCTGCTTTTCAAGAGTCTTGAGGAAGACAGACGGAGGGACACACACACCCCACTCTGAACATGCCAACCCCTGAGGGCACTCTGCCGTGGGCAGTGCCCACTTACCCGGGAGATAGTGAGAGGCATGTTGAAGTCCTTGCCCCCCTGCAGGCGGAAGCCCCAGGGGCCAGGCCCCGTCAGGGTCACGCTGTAAGACATGCTAGTGTTGACAGCGGCGGCCTCTGTGGACAAGAGAAGAGTGGAGTGAGAGGCCCTCAGGCGCCCCCTCCCCAGCCCATAGCCCTGCCCCGACCCCACCCCCGACCCCCGACCCCAGCCTTGCCTGCTCTGTCCCTTGCTGCCCAGCCAGGCTGTGTGGAGTTCCTGAGAGGCTCCTAAGAATAGCTGGGAATGAATGCCATCGACACTGATATCTGCCCTCTGCTGCGCCCATAAATGGACTGTAACCCTACACTGTGCCCGCCCGCCGAGGCCTCCCAGCCTGTCCACCGTGACTCACATGGCTAATATAGCCCCTGGGGAGGGGTGTCCGGCACCCAGTAACCCCCAAGGGGCAAGATAGGGTACTGGCCAGGTCAGTGATAAGGCTCTCCCTCCCTGCTCTCCTCTCCTTGCTCCCTCTGCCCTCTAGGAAGCCTAGATGCACACTCTCTACTGCTGCACTCACCCCTTTGCCCAGAAGACCAGAGCTGAACTCCCTTGGGCAGGGGCTTTTCCGCTTGGCTTATTGCTGCCCTGTGCTTACTGATGAGAGGTTGACCTGATCCAGTGTGGAGCCTTGATGGTCCTTTGGACTGAGCTGAGCCTCCAGCTGGTCTGGGCAGAGCTTTGGCGCAGGAGACTGGTAACTGGCCCAAGGTTGTCCAGCCATAAAAATACTCATCATAATAGAAGCAGCTCTGAGAACAGCCAACCTCAGCTCCAGGCCCTTCATGCCATTGTCCCCTCAGATTTTGAGAGGCTGCTGCCTCAGCAGGAACCGAAGCGCAGAGAGGTTAAGTGACTCTTCCAAGGTCACACAGGGAGTGGATTCAGGCCACACTGGAGCTTAGGCTCATTGCCATGGGACTCATGCCAGATAATGGGCCCAGTGGCCATAGGTGCCTCCCAATGCCAGGACCTGGTGGGGGCTTCTGCCTGCACCCCTCAGCACAGACCTAAATGCAGGTCTGGGGCAGGCCCACATCCCCCAGATCCTCTAGGGGCCCGGTGGTTGTTCCTGGCTCTCCTGGCTCCCCTGTCTCATTTGTGCTCTGGAAAACTTGACGGCAGCATGGAAAGCTACAGCTGCCAGTGTGGCACGCCAGGCCCCTGTGCCCTTTGCGCTGGAATGGCAAGGGGCAAGGAGGAGGGGAGGAGATGCCATTTGCTCAGCTGCTGGGACACAGGGCCAGAAGAGGCAGGGAGAGGGTGCGTGTTTGGTGTGTCTAGCCTGTAACCTAGACACAGTGTGTTCTGGGAGGGGGCCTAGGCCCCTCTAGACTCCTGCCAGTGTGATCTTTGGGCCAGGATACTTCCAGAAGCACTTCCCACAAGAGACTTCAGACCGTGGGAGGTCTGGAGGTCGATCAAGGCCCACCCTGGCTCCTGGCTGGGGAAACTGAGGCTTGGGGAAGGCACTGGGCTGGCTGCTTTCTGGCCCTCCCAGAGGACTCTGGCCTGAGCTGGGGCCCAAGGACTGAGTGCAGGCCTAGGTGTGAGTAATTTTCTAGCTGCCAGCATCCTGCCTTTCACCCTGGGACTGGCATATATAACACGCAGGGGAGAAGGAGGAGTCCCCACATCACAGACACGTTTGGTGACTTTCCCAAGGTCACAAAAATGTGAAGTAGAAGAAGCTAGACACGGATCTGCATTCTTTCTTCTACTTCACCACCTCTTCTGCCTTATATCATGCAGACCAGCCTGTTCTCCCTGCTGGGGCCTGGCCCAGGAGACCAGCAGCTTATGGCCAGCACCCCATCCTTCCCCCGTCCCATCCCCTGCCCCACCCTCCAGGCCCCATCCCATCCATCCCTGACTCCAGCCTTATCCCCTTTCCTAGGGAGGTCAGTCCTGCCAGGCTGGAGAACCATCAGCAGGGCACGAGCAGTGTGGGGTAAGGAAGGAGGGGGAATAGGGGAAGGCTGTACCTGGTGCTGCAAGCTCTTTCTCCTGATTTGGGCACCTGCCTGATGCCTGATGCTGCCTTGGGGAAAGGGAGGGGTGGTGAGAAGGATGCACTTAAAGGGGAAGGCCAGCCTCCCTCCATCTGCCTCCCCTGGGAGACCCAAGCCAGCCAGAGAGCAGCTGTTACCCACCAGCTGGGCAGGAGGCACTTCTCAGTAACAGCAGTTCATTAGGGGGTGGTAATGGGGGCCAGCCTGGTCTTTGTCCCTCCTCCACTCTGCCCCTGGCCACAGTTTGAGATGGGGGCTTCAGGAGAGTGTCACAAAGTAGGGAATAGAGGGAAGGAAGGAAGAGAAGCTGATGTGGGCATCAGAGGGCAGGCCTGGGGTTTCTCTCCCATTGCAGCATCAACAAATAGAGACCATGTTTGTCTGAGACCTTCTCAGCCTTTAATTTTCCTGTACCCCATCAGAGCCACACAACCCTGGGATGAACTTAGACCACTGATTTGCAAAAAATCACAGGTGCAATGTGTGTACGCATGTGCCTGGTATGCATGCAAATATACACATATGGGAGAGCGTGCCTGCAAATGTACGTGTGCACAAACGTGTGGACTGAAGTGGAAACAGTACACTGCAGGGAGAAGCCAGAGGTGAGTAACAGTTTCCAGCGCACGAAGGTCTGTGCTCAGCTTCAAGTCCTGGCTGCAGGAGACACAGTGCTGGCTTTCTGTGCCAGTGAAATGTCCAGCCTGGGTGCAGATGCAGCTCATAAATAGCTGGTGTGTCCCCCAGAGCCATCACCATTGTCATCGCCTGGACAATCACAGCACACAGCATTTGAGGAGAAGCAGATGGCTCCGGGAAGCAGAAGGGCCTGGGCTCCGCTCTTCAGGCTGAGCCTGGGGTGCAGACCGCCCAGATGAGAAGTGAGAGCAGACCTCTTTGCAGGGCAGGAGTCTTGTTTGGGGAGTGTAAATCCAGCATACCATGGGTGACAGGGCCACTTCCAAAGCCCACATGCTCGTGGGGGTAATCCTGGGTTTATGCGAGTGAGGGGTCGTGAGGGGGCTGGACGTGTCCCAGAAGAAAAGGAGAGCCTAGGTTACCCTACATCCTGGGGTCCAAGCTGGGGAGCTGTCCCTTGGTCTAAAAACAAACAGCACACATCTGTTTAGCCCAAGGAGTATCGCTGTAGGAGCAGTCTCTCAGTGGCCCTCTGTGTTTAGGGTCACCAGGTGGTGAAAGGAGGTTGCATGCAGGGCCAGGTTGTGTCCTGGGTCAGGGATGGGCCTTCTTCCACACCGCAGGCAACTTGGCCTGGAAGACGGAGCCAGGAGGTCTAAGCCTGCCTGCAGGACATCCCCTGGGATGTCCCCCAGGCTCTCGGGCTCCAGGGGTCCAGACTGAGCTCTCCTCACCCTACCACCCAGATCTCCACTGCCCTCCTCTTCCACATGACTGTGCTTTGGCAGGTCCCCTCCCCCTGCTGCCGAAAATGCCTCATCCCTTGCCTGTCCCTACAGCCCTGGCTTCCTCTGGTCTTCTCCCTGCAGCTTATGCTGTTCAACCTGTCCTTCCCAAGCCACTGCAGAGGGGACCAGTTTCCCTGCAAAACTGACCCAGCCCCGCTGAGGGCCCCCACTAAGTCCCCCAAGGGCTCCCTGTCCCCCAGTGCCATGCCTGGAGATGTCTCTGGCCATCGCTCCTCCCACCTCCTGCCCTTCTACTTTCTCCCACAACCCCATTGCCAGCTCCCAGGATCCCTTTGGTTGCTTCTGAGGTCACAGAGCAACATTTTATTCCAGAACACTGAGCTCCCCTGTGCCCTACTGCATTCGCACAAGCTGTTCCCTCATCCTGGACCTCTCAGCACCCCCATCCTGTCTGGCAATCCCTACTTCACCTCCACCTTCCCTGGGGAGCCCACAGGGACTTGCCTCTGCTTTCAGCACCCTGTGTGCTAATTCCCTGATGGCAGTGCTTATCACACATTAGGTGACTGCTGATGCGCTAGCCCTCTCTGCCCAGAGCCCCATCCCAGCCCAGCACTCCCCCCAGGACAGGCATCACGCCTTTTGTCATTGCCTCACCAGCTGGGGGGGCACAGCTGGACCTCTGTGGCCACGCACAGTGTCCAGGCTCAGAGCTGGGGAGTGAACCCTCCTGGGGCTGGAGCATCACAGAAAAGTGCTCCTGGGGACACTGATCTGGGGGAGGCAGGGGCTCCACAACTGTAGGGAGCAGCCCAGGGCTCCCCCTCTCTGGAACACGCAGGGGAGCAGCCTTGGGAAAGGAAGGCGGGAAAGTGCCTCTTGCGGCAGCCCCTGACAGCCCAAGAGCTGGGGGTGTTGTGCAGGCGTGAATGGAGGGCCGAGTGGGAAGCTGTCAGCTGAGGGGGAGGGGCAGCCTTAGGGCCTGTGCCCACGGCATTTCCAGCGTTCCAGAATATGGCCTTCTCTAATCGCCATCGACATTCCGTTCCATAGGCACTTGGGCTGACAGCTGGCCTTCTTTTAATAGCCACAAGTATTCTGGGTGACATCCTAATCTCAGGGCATCCACAGTGAGCACACAGCTTATAGCACCCCCACCAGGTATGTATGCCCAGCCTCCAATCACACCGAGAGGTACACACCACCCATACTTGGTCACACGCACAGCTTCGAGCAGACATGTTGGGGCACACTCAGTCCCATGCCCTGTGGTGGCAGAGAGCACATGCCGGGCACATGGTCACACATTCTTACACACATGCAAACACGTCTAGCACAGCATAGCCACCACCACTGGTTACCTGAGTATAGTCAGTCACACGCTGACACACAGACGCTCAGGGGCAGTCACAGACCACACTCAGGCCTGCTCAGAACACCTGGGAGTCACAGACTTCCACTCCCTCTAGGCAGGCAAGGGAAGGCTGGGAGGTGCCGGGAAGAGGTAATTCTCACAGGGCACTGGGCCTGCCCAACAGAGAACAAGCTCTCCTTTCCTGGCCACTTTCTGGGCCGCTTGCCCCTTGTCTCTACCCTTTACAGATTGGCAGGTGCTAGGCCCAATCACCTTCCTTGGAGCCTCTGCTTCAGATCCCTGGGGCTTGCGAGGGGCCTTCGTTTCCACATCCTCCAGGCCCAGACTACAGGGCGATGGGCCACTCACTTGCTGGGCAGCCCCCCATGTAGCTGCTGCCTCCGTGTCTGTCCAGCCCTGGGGAGATGGGAGAGTCATTGTGAGGTGAGAGGGGCGTTCTGCAGTCTTGCTCCTGCCCCCTCTCCCGCCAGGCCTTTCTCCATCCTCCCCAAGATATTCACTGGGGTGAGGCCCATGACATTGTTTGCTGGGTTCTAGTCACCAAATCTCTGCAAACTGAGTGAATGTGCCAGTGTGTGTGTGTGTGTGTGTGTGTGTGTGTGTGTGTGTGTGTGTGTGTGTGTGTTGTCTAAAGCACATGGGATAGGTCTATCTTCATGAGGGTCTAGACCTCTGTTAACAGGTAAGATTCCCTCCTGATGTCTTTTACTACAGTTCCTGTGACAGCTGCTTCCTCAGCCCATCAACTGAGACTCCCAGGGATGGGGGCAGTGGGAAGAGGTCAGTGGAGGCTCTCGGTAAGGCCCAGAGTGGGCCCTGTAAGCACAGTACGGAGGAGCCTGAGTGTGGCTGCAGACAGGACCCCAGGCTGCGGGAGCTCTCCTGGGGGACATCAGGGGGCATCACAGCTCCAATCCCTAAGGAAGGGCTGTCAGGCTGATAGGTCCCAGGATTGACAATGGTGGGGTCTGCGTCCACCCATGGGCACCTTCACCAGACTTGGATGTAGAGGCGACTGTTTTCCCTTTCAGAAGAGGATATAGAGCCTGAAAGGGTGAGTGACCTGCCCAAGCTCACACAGTGAGTATATGATAGAGCTGAGGCTTGAACCCAGGTGCCACTTCTTCTATATCCTATGGGCTCTTCAAAGCTTCCAGGAGGAGGGGACTTAATGCTGATAGCAAGGGGTCCTGCGCTGGCTCCTGTCTATTTTTCTGGAGGCCATTTGGGGCCAGAAATGCTAGTCTTTTTTATCTGTGCCTCTAAGGAATAGTGCCAGCCTGGAAGAGTTGGCCTGGAGTTGGAAGACCCATGTTCAGTCCTGGCTTTGCTGCTGGGTGACTTTGGGTCCACCCATTGCCTCTCTGGCACTAGTGCCCTTACCTGTCAGGGAGGATGATGCATGGAAAGGCCATAGGGAGGTTGGGAGGGGCTCTTCCTTCCAGCATCCCAGGGTCCTGAGGGTCCCTGAGTCTCAGAAGCAGCCCTGCCCAGAGGCCTGAGACTAGCCTGGCTGAGGAAGGGATGGCCAGCCAGGGAGGGCCCAGCATCCTTACCACGTCACTCTCAGAGCCCAGAGATGCCTGACGCCTCCGTCTGGAGATCCAGCTGAGGTCCGAGGTATGGCTGCTGCTCAGTGTGGACCGGTGGGTGGAACGGTAGCTGGTGTATGGGCCAGTGCGCTGGCCTGACACACCTAGCAACAGCCCCAGGCAGGGCAGATGCTGGGCTATGGCCATTCTGCAGGGACAGCACATCTGGTTAGAGCAGAGGGGATGGACAGACAGATACAAGGAGATGGGAATGGATGGGCAGACTGATACAAGGCTAATGGGAATGGATAGGGAGCCACTGGGGAAATAGGGAGGTTCAGACATTGGGGTTATGAGGACAGACAGAGAGATGACGCAGTAATGGGAATGGACAGAAAGACACTGGGAGTCTTGGGAAGTGATGAGGAAGGAGAGACAGAGGCTGGGGTGTAGGAGTCTGACAGGCTCACAGGGTTGGGGACGGACAGGCAGATGCTGGGGCCATGAACATGGAGGGAGAGCCTTAGGGTAGCAGGTTCAGCCAGGTGATCGGTTCCAGCCCCCAAGTGGCTAACCCAAGCCACATCTCTGCAAACGGGGACCTCTGAGCTGGATAGGCTAAGGCCGCAGCTGGCCTCAGCAGGGCGGTGAGTTACTGACACCACCAGGCAAAAGGAAGCACTGAAGGCCCTCTCGTGGGAGACGCCCGGTGCTGGGACTTTCAGCAGAGGGCACTCAGGGCCAGAACCAACCCTGGGCTTCTGCCAGGGCCCCTGAAGTGGAGCTGAGCTCTCCCTGCTGTGGTCTCTCCAGGATGTTGCTGTCTGGGGGCTTCTTCTCCTTGTAGGGGGCAGCACTGCTGATCGGCCATCATGACTGCCTTTTGGCCTTGATTCTAAAAATCGCTAGTTAGGACTGGACATTGCCCTGATATCCCTCCAAGCTGAGCCTCCTGGAAAGCTGAAGCAGCAAAGGGGTCACATCGGCTCTAGAGCCCACCCAGTGTCACTGACTGCTCCCAGCTGCCAGAGGCCCCCGCCCAATGCGTACACAAGAGACAGGAAAGATGGTGGCCTCCACCCCCATTCACAGGCCCAGGACCCCCATGACCATGAGGGTGGGCCTGGGGACCTGGCCTTGGAGGAGGTCTGCACCTGTACTTGGGGTGGGTGATGGCATAAATGATGGGGTTGTGGATGGCAGAGGCCTTGGCGATGACGGCTGGCACCGAGTTCATGTAGGGCGTCAGGACATGTGAGTACCTAGGACAGAAAAGCTGTGGTTCCCCGCCAGCTGGCCCTCCCCACAGACTCCACAGCCTACCCGCCCTTGCAGCAATCTTCCTCTAGGCCAGGCCCTGCCAGTGGCAGAGCCCAGCCTGGCCCAAACTGTCACGGCCAAGTCAGCACCCTGGGATGGACTTAAATACCAGGGAGAATTCTGATGTGAGGTGACTCGGAACCCAGCGAGCGGTTGAGGGGGGAACTGGGAGGAAAACTGGATCCCGTGCTGCCAACAATAAACCCTCTCCAACCCCAATGGCCCTGGCCCTCTGCTCAGCGCTCTCCATGCCCCACTCCAACCCTGATGCCCATGGCTCCCCTGGCTCTCTGAGAGTAACTTCACAGAGGGGCACACAGGGGACCATTCCTACACAAGCTCTCATACCCAAATGCTTCCAAGGATTAATAGCTCTCCCTGTCTCAAAAGTGTTTCTGAAGTCTGGCCCACATCCACACTGCTGCAAATGTCAAAGTCCCCAGCCACTCGTCACAAAGGACTAAAGGGCAGGAGGTGAGCAGAACCCTTGGCTGTGTGCCCAGGTGAAGAGAGTACTAGAACCTCAGGGAGAGCCATGTATTCCCAAGGGATCTGGAAGGACCTGGGAACCCTGCAGCCCCTCAGGCCAAATCCAGGGTGGCCTGGAGCTCCCCCAGCCTGTATCCTAGTGCCTTCAGGAACCAGACAGGCTCAGCTCCAGTGGAACAAACATCTCACAGCAGGGGGAAAAGAAGGCTGTGAGGCCAGACTTAGGGTGTGAGGATGGCTGGCTTGAACTTGGGCTGGAAAGGGAGAGGCTGCCCCAGGGCCCCCTACCCCACCCCTCTTCCCCAACCCCAGACCCTTAGCCATTGCTCACCCAGAAAAGGCCATCAGGGCCACAGTAGAGTAGGGGGCCCAGGACAGCACGAAGAGAAAGATGACCAGCAGCACAATCTTGGCCATTTTCCACTCGCTCTGCAGCCGCTGCTGTTGCCTGGGCAACTCACTGAGGCCCTCACAGGCCCCAAAAGTCTGGAGAGCCCTAGGAAAGATGCAGAGTCTGAGTCTGACCCCACTTGGGTTGCAGTGAGTGCCAAGGGTCATGGCCACTGTCAGGCAGCCTCCCTGGACCTGGCCATCCCTTCCAGTGCAGGCAGCCCTGATACCCAGAAAGTTCTCCATTATATCAAGCCTAAGCAGCCTCCCTGTGGTTCCACCTGCAATGTCTTCTCTGACCCCCAGACCCCCTGACATGCCTAAAGGCTCCATCCTGAGAAGACCCTGTCTCCTGAGATTTCTCTAGGCACCAGGCTGTGCTGGTCTCAAGACACCTACCCCACAAGCACAGGTGCTCAGCTTGTCTTTGCCCATCTGGAGCTGGGATACCCCTGGGGCGGGTGCGGATGTGAGCCTCTGGTGCAGGGGCACGACCCCCTCCCATCTAGCCCCTCCTCTGTGCCCAGCTCTTACTGGCCTGTCTCCCGGATGGCCCTGAAGATGAAGATGTAGCAGTAGATGATGACAAGCAGAGGGAGGAAGAACACGAAGCAGAAGAGCAGCATGGTGTAGGCACGGACTGACGGCGTGAAGTTCATGTAGTCCCAAGAGCAGGAGGTCAGCAGACCCTCGGGCACATAGGCACCTGGGAGCCACGGGCAGGTGCTCAGTGTCTGGGCAGTGCTGCCTCAGGCTCCTCATCCAGCAGGGGCTTTGGATGTGGGGTCTGGGATCCTGAAACCCTGGCCCCAGCCCCAGCCCTGCCCAGGGAAGTGAGGAATCTGGGGCATGTGGAGGGGAGCTGTCTAAGCCAGTTCTGGCAAGGGCACCAGCTCAGGAGACAGATGGCAAAGCCCACAGCTGCTGGTTCTTGCCAGTTTGGAGTAGAGCCCTCACCAGAGCCCCAGGGTCCTACTCCCCCGGGCTTCAGCCAGCAACCTGGTCCTGCCCCAGAAGGACGCGTGCCTTGCTGCTGACCCTCCTAACTGCTGAGGCCTCACACCCTAACTCCTGCTGTATGACTCACTGCAAGCTCAGCACATACCTGTTACTTCCCACCACCCTGGAACCACATGGTCTTCCCCTTGGTATCAAGGGATGGGAGCCCAGGTCATCCTCTGATAGCTGATGGTGCAGCCTCAATTTCCCCTGCTGTTAGTCATGCTCCCTAAATGCCCATCTTCCTGAGGCTCAGGCAGTCTCCTGGCTCCTCCTGCCAGCTGGTCAACCCAAGTCTACCAACCATCCCTCCCAGACTTTATCCTCCCCTCCCCTGCTTCCCCCAGCCCACTTACTCCAGCCAAAGAAGGGTGGAAGACTCCAGGCCAGGGCGTAGAGCCAGACCCCCAGAAGGACAAGCGCCGCCCGCCTCTTGGACACCACCCCGATGGCTGCCAGTGGGCGTGTGATCACCAGATATCGGTCCAGGGCGATGGCCGTCAGGGTAATCATGGAGGTAATGCCAAAGAGAGCCCCACAGAAACCATAGAACTCGCAGCCTGTGGGCACAGCTTCCTGACCTCAGCCCTTGGCAGGGAGCCCAGCAGGTACCCCAGGGGAGGAAGGATCTGGGGATGGCTTGTACTCGGCACCAGCCCTCACCTCTCAAGAAAAGAAGGTTGAGCCCCTCTCCACCCGGCCTACTTTCTGCATCTGACAGAGGTTGGCAGAGGCCTCAGGACTGCCACCTGAGTCTTCCCTGTTGCTCACTGATGGGATGAGGGCGGCTACCCACTCTCTGCCGAGGAAGAGCAAATCACCTCCTTATCTGGGCCACCCTGCACTGTGGGCATCCCCTGCCACAAACCTCCCCCCTCCAGCAAAAGGGAGCCGTGATTGTCTGTCTACCTGCCTCCCCAAAGAGCCACCGTTTGTAGATGCTGCTGGCGAAGACAACGGGGGCCTGGGTGAAGGACATGAGGAAGTCGCTGACCGCCAGGTTGATAATGAACATGTTGGCAGGTGTCCTGAGGCCTCTGCTCCTGTGAGGGGTGGGAAGCTGTCAGCAGATGCTCCTGCTGGGGAGCGTCCCTGCACTAGGCACGCACACATGCACACACACATGCACATGTGCACACACGCCCAATTACACGTGTGCACGCACACAGACATGAGCCACTGGGCCATCGCACTGCTCGGCAAGTACCAGCTGAAGAGCTCTGGTGCCCAGAAGTGCAGCCTGAGAAGTGAGACGCTTGTCTTTTGAGGGTGGTTCCCTCAGAATGAAGCAGAGAGCAATGCCTTCCCAGAGCTTTGCTCAGCCTAGCAGAAGCTGGTTTGGGGTGGTATCCATTGCTTCTTCTCACCCTCTGCATGACCCATACTCTCTCCTTGGACACACCCTCATTTCTCTGAGCCCCTCCAGGCGAAGTTCTCCTGAGTGGCTTCTCCCTAGGCTCCTCTTCCCATGTAGCCAGACTGTGCCTCCTTCCTTCTCAGGCACCCTCCTCATTCCCCTTCTTCAGGGTCACAGTCTGGGCCCTGCTCAGCACAGCTGTCTTCATTTGTCACCCTTGGGGGTGGCAAAGGGCAATGGAGCTGGTGATTCTGTTCCATGGACCAGACATTTTCACAAACTTCGTCTCCTGTAATAATCCATCTTTGCATCTACCCCGACCCCCACTTTCCAGATAAGAACACTGAGCTCCCATTTATAATGTAGTTCACTCCAGATCACAAAACTCAATGAGTGGCATGGCCAGGATTCAAATCCATTTGCCGAGCACTGTACATACATGCAGTTAATCATTACATTGACTCCATGAAGTAAAATACAACTCCAGTTTACAGACAAGACACATGGGCTAAAAGAGGATAAATGACTTGCCCACAGTCATTCAGCTAACAGGTGACAGAGCCAAGGCTTCACTTGTCTGCCTGCCTGTCTCAGCCACTCAGACCTGCGAATAGGGCAGGTGTGGAAAGAAGGGGTAGCTGCTGAGGGGCTTGAGGACTCAGGGCCCTGGTGCCAGGGCTGCTCTTTGAGGCAGAGGGAAGATGCTCACCAGGGCAGGTAATGGTGGAGGTGAGCTGAGAGCAGGGCAGAACTGGCAAAGACCCAAGTGTCCTAAGGACTACCACCCTACACAGAGGCTGCATCTGGGGCCCGTTGACATGTGCCACTTGAACTGCCCTGGACTACCTTTTAGCCCCTTCCCTGAGCTTAAAGATTGAGGCCTGGGCCTGAGACCAGTGAGGGCTTGGCCCTGGCCTGACTGTCCAAGCTCAACAGTACCCTACAGAGCTAGTGCCAGCATTCCTGCCCTATCTCTGCATGGCTGGCCACCCTCGGTGCCCAGGCCCCAGCCCCACCAACCAGGCACCTGCAGAAGGTATAGATGACCGTCAGATTGCCCAGCATCCCCGTGAGCCCCACCAGCAGGATCACTGTGCCCAGAGTGTAGTGGGCGTGGTCCGGAACGTCGACCGTGGGGAAGGGGACCCAGGCAGCAGCCTGAGCCCCGGTGGCCTGTGGGGAGACAGAGAAATGGGCATCACGAATCCTGTCACCTTCAAATAGCCCTCAGAAAGGAGGGTTAGTGTTCCAGGTAGGGCAGGTGGGGACACTGCGGCTCAGAGAGCCAAAGTCACTTGCCCACACAGCTAGCAAGTGGCTGAGCTGGAATGGAAATGCAGGTCTCCCTGAAGTTGAGCCCAAGCTCCTACACCGTGACACAGAGGCAGAAGTCTTCTAGGAGCCGGCTCAGATCGCCTGTTGGACAGACCGACACGTCTGGCAAGGGGGGACATGGCAGAGCCAACTCTTAGGAGGGTTCCTCTCTGCTATATGGGCCTTGTCCCAGGTGCCAAGACAGTCAGCTAGGGCATTCCAGGGCCCTCGATTCTCGGGCAGTGGAGGGCAGTGGAGCCCCTCTCCTCTGGAGTCCCACCCACTCCTGAGCCTCAAAGAGGTTGTATTCCCCCAGAGTATAACGGGGTAGGGCTGGCATGAGAGAGAGGGAAAGAATTCCCCTTTAAAAGGAAAGGTTAGGCCTCCCAGGGTCACTGCAGGGAGGT